>NW_020172274.1:532470-558272 GCF_003031525.2 Neophocaena asiaeorientalis asiaeorientalis
CCCTCCCTCCCTCCCTCCTTCCCTCCCTCCCTTCCTTCCTTCCTTCCTTCCTTCCCTGTTTCCTTCCTCTGTCCTTTGGCTTTGTTTATAGCTGCAATCTGAGTAATTTCAACAGCAAATATCAGCAAAAATAGATTTAAAATGAGGAGCAGGACATTTTTATTTGATGCTTGCTGTCAAGTTTTATTAAGCTTTTTTACTGGACTGTCTATTTGTCCCTCTGTGAGTTTGGTGTAAATGTATTACCCATCCAACATGTGGGCCAATGCTCTTTTTCAAGCTTGTGCTAATTAATAAGAGAGACCAGAGCTGGAACTCAGACAAGGCAAATCTACAAGTGGAACACTGGATGGGGAAGCAGGTGCATATCCTGTCTTGAGGTGGTGGTGAGCATGTGGGTGACTAGAGGTGAGGTGCAGTGGACCAGCCTGGGAAAGACGGGGGACCAGTGGGTGTGTACCGAGGGAGTGCCTGCTTGCTCAGGGTTGGGCCCTGGGCACTTCCCATACAATGGCAAACAGGTAAAAGACTTCACTGGCATCCTTCCTGGTTCCTGAATTCAGAGTTTAAAATAAGGGAGGGGCTTCCCTGGTGGCACAGTGGTTAAGAATCCACCTGCCAATGCAGGGGACATGGGTTCAAGACCTGGTCCGGGAAGATCCCACATGCCGGGGAGCAGTGACGCCTGTGTGCCACAACTACTGAGCCTGAGCTCTGGAGCCTGCTAGCCACAACTACTGAAGCCCACATGCCTAGAACCCATGCTCCGCAACAAGAGAAGCTACTACAGTAAGGAGCCCACGCACCACAACGAAGAGTAACCCCCGCTCGCCGCAACTAGAGAAAGCTTGCATGCAGCAACGGAGACCCGATGCAGCCATAAATAAATAAATTAATTATTAATTAAAAACAAAATAAAGGGAATATGTGGAGACTTTAAAGTCTCAGTTGTGATGAAATTTTCCTCAGAACTTGGCAGCACATCTTATCTACCTTAAAATAGTTATCCAAATTGTGATTTTAGATATTTAAAAGCCTGATATAAAGCTAGTTTTACATTCCTTTTACTACATGCCAAAGGTAACATGCATCATAAAGAAAAGATAGATGAGAATTATTTTGTTTCAAACACTACTATGAACACTTTTCGTAAAGTATGTAATAGGTATTAAGAACTAAGGTGCTTTGAATGCTGAACAGTCAGCTACAGAGCAATTCGTCACCTGAGCAACTCACATGGAAAGCATCTGACTGATGAAATCTGGAAATGGCTAAATAAAATGAGTAGATCACAGTGGTATTCCTGGTGGCCATATTTGGCCAGGATTAGGAAACCACAGAATTGGGAATTAGCTGCCTTGGGCTTGCCTCCTGTTTTACTGTGGAACCATGGGAGGTGCAGTTAACCTCTCTGTTAGTGTCTTACTTGCCTACTTCATCAGGGATTATTAGCACCATATACAATGATGAGTGGGAAAGTATCTTAAAAACTGAAACTCTGTACCAATTAAGATATTGTCATTACTCGTTAATCTAGTTCATAATGCAAATAATTTCAGTGAGGCTCATTTTTCCTTAGCAAATGTATTCTTTTCTGTTATAACATTCTATTGATAACACTTATTTAAGTAACAGAAACATCAGGCAAACAATAAGTAGCAGTGCTGCAGCTGGAGCCCTGATGACGTTTGAGGGGAATATATGAATATCCTGATTCATCCTGGGGTGTTTCTTTAGGGTCTTTAGGTCACCTGCATTCAGTGCTACTAGGGGTCTCACTTCTAATTTTGTGTAACTAGCTTCTTGCTCAGTGAAGTTGCTATTTTGTCTTCTAAATAGTCAAGAGAGACAAACTTCTGGTTTTAATACATCCCCACATCATTTTTACGGATCATGGACTTTTTCTTCCCGCATGGGCTTCAGTATCTGGGCTCCAGCCTATTTCCTACCGTTGACTGCAGGTAAAAGAGTATCCCCCATTTTATGTCTACACCCATATATTCAGACTAGTCTGAGTCTTCAGGGAGGCTCTGTGTTTTGATGACCTCAGGAGCTGGGGAAATTGCACAGGAGATTCCTGCTGGGGGTGAGCACAGAAAGCTAGCTATACTCTTAGAGGCTCGAGTGGTTCCAGGTCGTCTCTTGAGTCCCAGACTTCTCCATCTTGGCTCTGACCCACCTCGTCAGACTTGGATCTGCAGGGCCTGCCCAGAAGAACCCAGAAACCCTCTGAGGGAGCCTTAGAACTGACCAGAGTCCTGAGGCATCTTCCAGGCTGAGCTGCATGGACCACTGGCTGATCTTGGTGGAGAGCTGTGGTTGTCATAAGTTCCCAATATATGTTCTCAGGGTTCTTCTAGGACATCTCCAGTACGTCCTAGGCTTCCTGTGATAGAGACTTCTGTCAAACAGTTAGCTCTGTCTGCCAGAGGGGCACTAGCAGCCCTGAACTCACTCTGGTCTCAGGCTGGGCTGTTCTTCACAGAGTTCTCACTGTGTGGTCAATTTCATTCTTGTCATTATAAGTTCCCCTGAGGTACTGCTTCCTATTTCAAGGCCCAGCTCAAATGTCACTTTTTTCCCCCCGTAGGCTTCCAACTTTAACAGAATAAATTACTCCATAAAGTGCTATCTGTGCTCGTAGTTATTTATCTGTAACTCTAGTGAAACAACACACAGGCGTCTAAATTTAATGTGTCTGCCTTTATGCTTAAAGGGAGCTGTAAACTTCCTGAGAGAAAAGATTACATGTAACTCATTTCATCTATTCATATATTTGCAAGGCCTTGCACTGTGATTGGAACAATACATGTTTATTGACTTAAATTCCTTTAAAGGACAATAAGATGGAGATCAAAGACAGTACCACTCTTTTCCTAATTAATTATTTCAACAAATTTGTTGAGAACCTACTCACATATTAGACACAGGCATGCCCTGAAGAGGCAATTATGAATAAGACACACATAATTCTTACCTCTAGGGAGCTTATAGTCTTCTCTACTTTCATGCCTTGGTCTCTCAGTTTAGTGATAAATCAGTTGTTGCTTCTGGTGGTGGTGAGCTGAGCCAGACCACTCCTTCTCACACACCCAGGACATGGAAAAGTGCTGCTGCTGGTGGTGGTAGAAGAAGCAGACAGCATGGCAGAATTGTGCCCTCCTGACTATACTCATGATTATTGTAGCATGTCCAACCATCACATACTGTTTCCCACTTCTTCCCAAGCAGATGTCAGATAAGCATCTGGATAATGACTAGTTTGGTCTGGGAGCCTAGGCTTGATCTCCTGGGAGTAGATACTCAGGATGGATGAGCCAGGAAATAAGGAGGGGGTCAAATCAGAGAAGCCAAGTCCATTTCAGATCCAAAGGACAAGCATGGGATGGACAGTGGGGGACAATGTTCAAAGTTTAGAGGCAATATTGGACAGGAATAAATCTGGGAATTATAGGAATGGAGCTGGAGGTTAAGAGTTAGGTAGTTGATGGATCCAAGAATTTTGTGGTAAATAAAGCTGGGATGTCCACATTTTTCCATTCATGAATTTCTCAGTTTGCTGAAAGATACAGGGCTGAGCTGTTTGGGGAGTGATGTCAGCCATATGGCTGAATACGACATCACTCATTTGTGGCCCTCCCCCAACAACAACAATTTGGCATCCATCCAGGGACAAAAGTGCCTTTGTGGGAGCTGTGGGATCCAGCCCCATAGGTCAAGGGGTCCAGGAAGAGTCTTGCCCACTCATGTGACAGATAATAGGCAACTGGACCTTGGTCCTGGCTCTGGACCCTGCAATGACCTGTGAACCGGCTCCAGTCCCTCTTGGCTACAGTCCAGGAGCCCCTGGAAAACACTGTCTTAGTCATCCATGAGCAAGAGAGCCTTTGGGGAAGTCAAAATTTCCAGTGGAAAAATCCTAGCACACCACTGAAACAAAAACATATGAGTTTGGATGCAATGGAGTGGGTAAGAGGAACAATTTGACTACCTGCATCACCCCATCCCCAAGACGGCACTGCTTAGGGCCAAGACAGATCTTCTCAGCCTGTGATTTCTCCAGTGGGGGAAATGAGAGTGTGTGAATGAGCACCTGGATTCCCCATTGTGTGGGACACGCTCAAAGAGGCTCATTTCTCTCACCCATCCAGGGTACTGAGTTGTGAGTTGCATGACTGGCCAGGTGCAGGGGAAGACTGGGAGGGCACCAGATTGGACTCTTGGAGGGCGTCAAAGGGACACAGATTCTCCTGTGTCACAGACTCCATCAAGAAGCTTGCCCATGAGCTGCTGGGGGCACCTTGCCAGCAGATCCCCCCAACTGGCCTATGGGTACCCCCAGTGTTCTGTGTGCTTCATTCCCCCCCCCACCCCCGGCCTACTGTGGTGGCTCCCTGTGCATGCTCCCACTGGTGGCAGCAAGAGTGAGCTTTGGCAAATGGCTAGTGAGCATGTACAGAAAATCGACCTGAATCTGCGGACCAGGGAGAACCTACAAACTTGAGTTTTAGTGCTACTTCTGTAAAAACAAAAAGGAGGCCATCAGTACTCAGCCTGGTTTGTTGCAAAATCAAGAGAAGGTATACAGGCATATCTTTTTTTTTTAAACATCTTTATTGGAGTGTAATTGCTTTACAATGGTGTGTTAGTTTCTGCTTTATAACAAAGTGAGTCAGCTATACATATACACATATCCCCATATCTCCTCCCTCTTGCGTCTCTCTCCCACCCTCCCTACCCCACCCCTCTAGGTGGACACAAAGCACTGAGCTGATCTCCCTGTGCTATGTGGCTGCTTCCCACTAGCTATTTTATGTTTGGTAGTGTATATATATCTTATTTTATTGTGCATGGCTTTACTGCAATTTGCAGGTTATTGTGTTCTTTATAAATTGAAGGTTTGTGGCAACCCTGTGTTGAGCAAGTCTATTGGTGCCATTTTTCCAACCACATTTGCTCACTTTGTGTCTCTGTGTCACATTTTGGTAATTCTCACAATATTTCAAACTTTTTCATTATAATTATATTTGTCATGGTGATCTATGATCAGTGATCTTTGATGTTACTATTGTAATTGTTTTGGGGTGCCACAAACTGTGCCCATATAAGATAGTGAACTTAATCGATTGTTGAAACGACAACAAAGGATTTAGAATATTACATATATTACATAGACTTAGTTGATAAAGCAGCGGCAGGGTTTGAGAGGATTGATTCCAATTTTAGAAAAAGTTCTATTGTGGGTAAAATGCTGTCAAACAGCATTGTGTGCTACAGAGAATCATTTGTAAAAGCAGGAATTGATGTGGCAAACTTCATTCCTGTCTTATTTTAGGAAATCGCCACAGTCACCCCACACTTCAGCAACCACCTGCCTGACGAGTCAGCAGCCATTAACATCGAGACAAGACCCTCCACCAGCAAAAAAAATTGCAACTTGCTGAAGCCTCAGATGATGGTTAGTATTTTTTGGCAACAAAGTTTTTTTAAATTAAGATATGTACATTTTTTAGACATAATGCTATTGGACACTTACTAGACTACAGTATAGTGTAGACATAACTTTTATATGCATTGGGAAACCAAAAACATCATGTGACTTTATTGCGGTATTCACTTTATTGTGGTGGTTTAGAACTGAATCTGCGATATCTTCAATGTATGCCTATAAATTAGGAATTCTTCCACAAGAGGGAGCAAGAAGCATGGAGCAGGTAGAAAGCCTCAGAATAACTAGCAGGGCTGGTGGAAGGTATTTCTTTCTCAAAGGAGGTTAATAAAGACTAAAGGAAGAGACTGTTACTTCAAATGAGAAGATGGCAACACAAAACTTCAAGGACATGAAAAAAATCTAGGGAACAGGACATCACCAAAGGATTATAATTATTTTCCAGTAACTGATCTCAAAGGCATGAAAATCTGTACTTTACATGATAAAGATTTCAAAATAGTTGTTTTAAGGAAACTTAATGAGCTATAAGAAAATACAGTTCAAAAAAATCAGGAAAACAATACATAAAATGAAAAGTTTAACAAAGAGACAGAAATCATAAAGAAGTGAATAAAAATTCTGGAGCTGAAGAATACAAGGAATGAAATGAAAAATGAAATGGAGAGCATCAACATCAGAATGGATCAAGCCAAAGGAAAAATCTATGAGTTAGAAGATAGGAACTTTGAAGGTATCCAGTCAGAGAACAAAGGAAAAAGAATGAAAAAGAATGAAGGAAGCCTATGTGATTTATGGGATACCATGAAAAAAATACTTTGTGAATTATTGGCGTTCCAATAGCAAGAGAGGAAGAGAAAGGGGCAGAAAGCTTATTTAAGGAAATAACAGCCTAGAACTTCTCAAATTTGGACAGAGATTTGGATATCCAAGTTTATGGATTTCATAGGTCACCAAACAAACTCAGCTTTAAGAAATTCTCTTCAAGACACATTATACTAAAACTGTTAAAATTTAAAGACAAAGGGAGAATCTTAAAAGCAGTAAGAGAAAAGAAGCTTGGAAATTACAAGGGAACCCCCATAAGGCTACCAGTGGATTTCTCAGTGTAAACCTTACATCAGAAGAGAGTGGGATGATATGTTCAAAGTGCTAAGAGAAAAAACACTGCCAACCAAGAATACTGTATCTGGCAAAGTTATATTTTAGAAATGAAGGAGAGATAATGACTTTCCCAGAAAAGCAAAAACTGAGAGAGTTCAACACTACTAAAAATACCTTACAAGAAATGCTGAAAGGCGTTCTTCCAGCAGAAATGTAAGGATGCTAATTAGTAACCTAAAAAATATACAACACACTCTTAAATGATATAAAAAATAAACTCAAAATAGATTAAAGACTTAAATGTAAGACCTGAAACCAAAAATCCTAGAAGAAAACAAAGGCAATAAGCTCTTTGACGTCAGTTTTAGCAATTTTTTTTTTTTTTGCATGTCTCCACAGGCAAGTGTAAGAACAGCAAAAATAAACAAGTGGGACTACATCAAGCTAAAAAGCTTTTGCACAGTGAAGGAAACCATCAATAAAATGAAAAGGCAGCTGACTGAATGGGAGAAGATACTTGCAAATGATGTATCTGGTAAGGGGTTGATATCCAAAATATATAAAGAGCTCAGACAGCTCAATATCTAAAAAAGAAACAACCTGATTAAAAAATGGGCAGAGGAGCTGAAGAGATATTTTTCCAAAGAAGACATACAGATGGTTAACAAACACATAAAAAGATGCTCAACATTACTAATCATCAGGGAAATGCAAATCAAAACCGCAGTGAGAACTCCCAACAAAAAAAAGTCCAGGACTAGATTGCTTCACGGGTGAATTCTACCAAACATTTAAAAAAGAGTTAACATCTATCCTTCTCAAATTATTCCAAAAACTTGCAGAGGAAGGAATGCTTCCAGACTTATTTTACAAGACCAGCATCACCCAGATACCAAAACTAGACAAAGACACTATAAAAGAATAAAATTACAGGTCAATATCACTGACGGTCATAGATGCAAAAATTCTCAACAAAATACTAGCAAACTGAAGTTGACCATACATTAAAAGGATCATAAACCATGATCAAGTGGGGTTTATCCCAGAGATGCAAGGATGGTTTAATATCTGCAAATCAATAAATATGATACACCACATTAACAAACTGAAGAATAAAACCTTATGATTATCTCAATAGATGCAGAAAAAGCTTCTGACAAAATTCAACATCCATTTATGATAAAAACTTTGAACAAAGTGGGTATAGAGAGAACATACCTCAACATAATAAAGGCCATATCTGACAAACCCACAGCTAACATCATACTCAAAGGTGAAAATCTGAAAGCATTTCTTCTAAAATCAGGAACAAGGCAAAGATTCCACTCTAGCCGCTTTTATTCAACATAGTATTGGAAGTCCTAGTCACAGCGATCAGATGAGAAAAAGAAAGAAAGGACATCCAAATTGGAAAGGAATAAATAAAACTGTCACTGCTTGCAGATGACATGATACTATACATAGAAAATCCTAAAGATGCCATCACAAAGATATTAGAACTCATCAAGGTATTCAGTAAAGTTGTAAGATATGAAATTAATATACAGAAATCTGTTGCATTTCTATGCACTAACAACACTATCAGAAAGAGAAATTAAGAGAACAATCCCATTTACAATTGCATCAAAAAGAATAAAATACCTAGTAATAAATCTAACCAAGGAGATAAAAGGCCTATACTCAAAAAAACTGTAAGACACTGATGAAAGAAATTGAAGATGACACAAACAAATGGAAAGATAACCCATGCTCCTGGATTGGAAGAATTAATATTGTTAAAATTACCATACTACCCAAGGCAATCTACAGATTCAGTGTAATCCCTATCAAAATACCAGTGGCACATTTCACAGAATTAGAACAAACAATTCTAAAATTTATATGGAAACATGAAAGGCCCTGAACAGACAAATATATCTTGAGGAAGAACAAAGCTGGAGGTATCACCCTCCTTGATTTCAAACCATGCTACAAAGCTACAGTAATAGTAAGGAAACTATCAACAAAATGAAAAGGCAACCTATGGAATGGGAGAAGATACTAGCAAATGATGTATTTGATATGTATCTGAAATATATAAAAAACTCAACATCAAAAAAACAGACAATACAATTTTAAAAATGGGCAGAGGATCTGAATAAACATTTTTCCAAAGAAGACATGCAGATGGCCAACAAACACATTTGGTGCAGCCGCTATGGGAAACTGTATGGAGAGTCCTCAAAAAATTCATACCATACAATATACCTGCTACCATACAATCCAGCAATTCTACTCCTGGGTATTTATCTGCAGAAAATGAAAACACTAATTAAAAAAATTATATAAACTTCTATGTTCATTATGGCATTATTTACAACAGCCTAGACATGGAAGCAACCTAAACTCTCACTGATAGATGAATGGAAAAAGAAGATGTGGTATATATATATCCATATGTCTATTAATGAGCAATATTCATATATAGGTATATACCTATCTATATATACTCTGCCATAAGAAAGAATGAAATCTTGCCATTTGTGACAACATGGTTGGACCTAGAGGGTATTATGCTAAGTGAAGTAAGACAAAGACAAATACCATATAATTTCACTCATATGTAGAATTTAAAAAACAGCACAAATGAACAAACAAAGCAAAACAAAAAAGACTCATAGAGGGAGTTCCCTGGTAGCCTAGTGGTTAGGATTCTGGGCTTTCACTGCTGTGGCCCGGGTGCAATCCCTGGTTGGGGAACCGAGATGCTGCAAGCCATGTGGCATAGCCAAAAAAAAAAAAAAAGGCTCATAGATACAGAGAACAAACTGATGGCTGCCAGAGGGAAGCAGGTGGGGAAGAGGAGTGAAGTAAGTGAAGGAGATTAATAGGTACACACTTCCAGCTAGAAAATAAATAAATCATAGGGATATAATATACAACATAGAGAATATAGTCAATAATATTATAATAACTCTGTATGGTGACAGATGGTAACTAGACTTATCATGGTAATAATCATTTAAACATCAAATCACTATGTTGTACACCTGAAACTAACATAATATTGTATGTCAATTATAATTCAATAAAATAAGAAAGTATAGAATATACTGGTAAAGGTAAGTTTATAGTTAAATTCAGAATACTCTAATACCTGTAATATGATGGTGTGTTAGCCACTTAAGTGTAGTGTAAAAGTTAAAGAACAAGAGTATTAAAAATAACTATAGGTACCTTAATTTGTTAACAAATACACAATACAAAAAGAGGTAATTGTGACATCAAAAACAAAAAAGGGGGAGGAGTAAAAGGGTGGAGCTTTTACATGTGATTGGAGTTAAGTTGCTATCAACTTAAAATGGACTGTTTTAGCTATAAGATGTTTTATGTAAGCCTCATGGTAACCCCAAAAGCAAAAACCTTTAGTAGATTCACAAAAAATAAAGAGAGGGGAATCAGAGTATACCACCATGGAAAATCACCAATTCACAAAGTTAGGCAGAAAGAGAGGAAAAAGGGAACAATGGAACTACAAAACATCCAGAAAGCAATTAATAAGATGACATTAGTATGTCCTTAATTGTCAATAATTACTCTAAATGTAAATGGATTGAATTCAACAATCAAAAGGCAGAGGGGCTGGATAGATTAAAAAACAAGACCCAACTATATGCTGCCTATAAGAGACTCACTTCAGCCTTAAGGACACACATAGGCTCAAAGTGAAGAGATGGAAAAAAAACATTTCATGCAAGTGGAAAAGAAAAGAGAGCAGGGGTATATTATACTTATATCAGACAAAACAGACTTTAAACCAAAAAGGGTAACAAGAGACAAGCACAGCCTCATTCACAGCCAGCAATCCATGCCGCACAGTTCTCTCAGTTGGGAACCTCAGTGAGATCTGTGTTCAGGCCACAATTTCCATGACAACAGGTAAGGACAACAGCAGAATGGCCAGAATTGCAGCCTCGTCAATCAACTTTATTTTTCTGAAAACCTTATGAAGAATATCTCATGGAAGTATTCCTGGCTCTCGTACTTCAGCCATCGGAAAGTTAAGAGTACCCCCAAACTCTTCTGTTTGACCAAAGAGTGGTGTATAGAAATGGCTGCTCCTTTGAGGTTGGCTTTCTAACACATGTGGATGACATGGATCAATCTGCCTTTGGGACTGGGAGAGTTTCCCAGCTTCACCTGGAGCTTGACTCATCTTGTTGCCTTCTGTTGCCCTTTCTGTGGCATGTTTTCCGTTCTGCTAGATTGCCCTTCAGTGACTGAAAGACGGCCAGTCACCACTTAGGCCTGTTCAGTCATGTAAGTCTTAGTACTAAGTGGGAGCCCCATATGTCTTGATGTCTCTCCCCAGGTTCTGCACTCAACACTTGCCTTTGTCTTAGGAAATTCAGAATTTTGAGTTCCTCTGAGTTATGAAATAAGATGTCTCATTAATAACCAGCTTTCCTGTCCTTGCTTTGCTGTCAGGAGAGAACTGGATAGTAAAACCTATGATTTATTTGGACTGGCTCCATTAAGAACTGACAGAGTGATGACTTAATTCCAGTAATGCTTTATTCTTACTCTGCATTTTGACAATTCCCTCTAGCTGTTCCTCTGCTGGAAGTGACTCTTAGTCACTAATTCTAAACTCACTCCAAGAGTATAAAACAGTACACATCACCTAAAATTTCAGTGGAGTAACCTTTGTCACTATAAAATTTTGTAAGCCTTTCAAAGTCTTTCTCAAATTATTATCAGAAGATTGAAAAGTCCAGACAATTTACAGGTTCTCTTTTTGACTGACTGACTTGCCCTTACAGGTGTTTCAAAAGGACCCTGCAGTTGTACAATGATGAATGTGTTGGTTAGTTCGTTCATCATGGGTTTATTGGGTGTCTGTTCTCTGTCATGCTCTGTTGTAGGTGTTGGTAATTGTTCAGTGAATAAAACAGAAACCTGCCCTCATTTAGTGATGGAAGATAGACAAAAAACAGAGGAAATGAAGTAATTGGTTATCTGAGCATGAGAAGAGCTCATGAGAAGGAGAGAATTGAATTGGGGAAGGAGATGTAGCTTGCTGGTCTGATGGAGACAAGTAGGGAAAGCATTTCAGTTTTAAATAGTGTTGTCTGGAAAGGCCTCACTGAGAAAGTGACATTAGAGCAAAGGTTTGAAGGAGAGAAAGGAGTGAGCCATCTGTATAATGGGGGCAAAATTTGTCCCAGGCAGAGGGACCAGTGAGGACAGGGGTCCTGAGGTAGGAAGTGTCTATTATATTCCAAACCAGGCTGATGATAACAGCACACAGACACAGTGCTTCCTGCATGTCCCACACTGTTCTGAAGGCTTTATATCCATTATCTCATTCAGTCTTCCATATTTCCCCAGTCCCGATTTATAGATGAAGAAACTGAGGCACAAACAGCTTAAATAACTTGCCCAAGATTACTCAGCTAGAAAGTGGTGGAACCCAGGCAGTCTGGCTCCAGAGTCTGTGTGCTCAAGCACTGCGCTTTGCTGCCTGGTGTTTAATCATTTGGAGATGCAGAGGGCACTGCTCATCACACTGCACTGTGCCCCTTTGCTTTCAGGAGGAAATACTTTACTGATCTTAATATTGGCATTAGTTGTGCTTGTCTTGAGCCACTGGTTTATTTCAATCTACCGAACACTGTGATCTGTGATGATTACTGATCATGATTTTATGTCGGCCATTGAATACTTACCACTCATTTCTTTTTCTTTCTTACTTCATGTTGTTATATTTTGTCTGTCATTGTAAACTCCCTTATATCCCTTTAGATATAGGGAATGATGAATGAATAGAAGTACATTTAAAAAGAAGACTCAGAGTCCTTAGAAGTTTGGAACTAGGTGGCTCTGGGAAGAGCCACCCTCCAGCTTGGCCTTGTGCGACTAGGATTCCCATTTCTCCATTCTCCTGGCTATGGCCCTTCTCCTTTTGCTCATACTCGGGGCTCCCGCAGGAACTGACAGAAAGGGACAGAAGCAGGCTTCTCTTTGAAACTCCAGCCTGACTACTACAGTTCATGTGGCAGTTAGGAGCATGGACTGAGATGGGACAAACAATTCATACCCTGACCACCACCTATCTGGGGTCTGAGACCTCACATCTTCATCTGTAAAATGAAGGTAAAAATAGTGTCTACCTCCTAGAGTTGTGAGGATTAAGTAGGATAATGTTCACAAACAAGGTACACAGCACAGAGCTGATGCATATAAACACTATGGAAATCTTAGCTGTTATTATCTTTAGTTACTCTTCTTTAACAACAAACAGAACAAACTACTGTCTTTAAAAACAAACCACTGTCTTTAAAAACAAACAAAAACCCCTGGGCTTGGTTGAAGTCTGGCTCTCCACATTATCCTGCCAGATGCCCTGTGGGGCTTCTCTGTGGTACTGATCCCTCCCATCTTGGCTCCCAAAATGGATATGGCCTATTGGAAACAGAATAAAACAGGTATGAAGAGTGAATAAAACCAACGAGCACAGCCAGGTTCCAACTTACTAAAAGACTCAGTCACGCTAAAGATAGGGTTTCTCAGAGATGCTGTGAGAGAGAGGACAAGTACCTCTGCTTTGTCAGCCTGTCCTCCTTCCCGCAGCACCTTCTAATTGCTCAAGAATAGTCTAGGCTTCTTACAGAATTGGCATTGACTTTTTAAGGATTACTTCAAGTTATGCAAGAAGAAAATGATCCTGCAAAAGAAGCTCACAAAGTTCAGTTAAATATATTTTAATGAATTGTGTTAGAATGAAAGAAAGGCTTTTTCAAAAAGCTTATATGTTTAATAATTTTTTTTTCGTCCTGTAAGAATGTTGAACCCTGACCTTGGAGTGGAATGGCCCGGTACTGTGGAAAAAACATGTGTGTTGAACCCAACTCTCGGCTCTGCATTTGGAGGCTGTAGGAAGTTCCATCAAGGCCACCACGTCCTCATCTGTACAATGGGAATAACACCTACCTCACAAGGCTGTTCAGAGGATTAAGTGGCACGGCTCTAGGAACTTTCCTGGCAGGTAACAGATTTTCAATGATGTTCATCTGATTTTTTGAAGCTTTTTCTTCAGTTATTTTACTTTCTGCCACATCATTAAAACTGCTTAATTATTCAGGATTTTTTACATCCAGTTTATGGATTATCAAAGCCCTTTGCTAATAAGTCTGTCTCCTGCTGACTTTTATTTATTTATTTTTAACATCTTTATTGGAGTATAATTGCTTTACAATGGTGTGTTAGTTTCTGCTGTATAACAAAGTGAATGAGCTATACATAAACATATATCCCCATGTCTCCCCGGTCTTGCATCTCCCTCCCATCCTCCCTATCCCACCCCTCTAGGTGGTCACAAGGCACCGAGCTGACCTCCCTGTGCTATGTGGCTGCTTCCCACTAGCTATCTATTTTACATTTGGTAGTGTATATATGTCCATGCCACTCTCTCATTTCGTCCCAGCTTACCCTTCCCCCTCCCTTTGTCCTCAAGTCAATTCTCTACGTCTGCGTCTTTATTCCTCCTGCTGACTTTTAAAATTGCAATGTAACTGCCTATCAGCCTGTCAATTATGAGAAATAGCAGATGATTCAACATCAATATTGCTGAATGCCTTGGTAAAATGGTTTTATGAAAAAGTTTGAAGCTATAGTTAAAAGGGAGCTTTATTTATTTGTTTATCTATGGACAGACTTTACAAGTTGATAGTTTTCTCATTTTTAAGATTTATTTTTTCTATTTTGTGCAATTATCACCAAAATGTGAAGGTCAGAATAAAATCACTCATTATTCTATTGCCCAGAAATAACCACTATTAACTTTTAATTTTTTTCCTTTTTATATTCATAGTTATTTTTATGACTTTTTCCACCTAAAAGTCTATCATAAGTACTCTACTATATTGCTAACATTTGAATTAGTTTCATACTGGTTATACTGTGACCTACATGATCATTTTTCCTAATTTAGCCATTAACATTCTTTGAAACTTCTCTGCAAGAAATGTTTGGGTGTAAGCCTTTGTCTGCATTCCTGATTAGTGCCTGAGGATACATTTCTAGAAGCAAAATTATTGGATCAATATCAGGTCAATATTCTGTGTAACATGTCCTGCAAACTTAAAACCTAGTCACTTAAAACTTAAAACAGCAATCATTCATTTGCTTGCAATTTGGGGACAATTTGTCTTTGCTCCACTTGTTAGCTGGCTGGAGTGGCTTGGCTGGGTCTAGAGGATCCACTTCCGAGGTAACTTTCACATGACTGACAAGTTGGTGCTGGCTGTTGGCTGGGGCCTCAGTTCCTCTCCAAGGTGGGTATCTCCACTGGGTTCAGAGAGGGAGGAGGTGGAAGCTGCCAGTCCTCTTAAAGGTTAGGCCTGGAACTGGCACAGAGTCTCTTCCACCATGCGCTCTCCGTCAAAGTAGTCACAGGTCAGATTCCAGAGGCGGGGGAAGTGACAAGGAATTTGTGGCCATATTTAATCTACCATAGTCAAAGAGCATATTGGGGACTTCCCTGGTGAAGCCGTGGTTAAGAATCTGCCTGCCAATGCAGGGGACACGGGTTCCAGCCCTAGTCCGGGAAGATCCCACATGCCACAGAGCAACTAAGCCCGAGCGCCACAACTCCTGAGCCTGTGCTGTAGAGCCGACGTGCCACAACTACTGAAGCCTGCGCACCTAGAGCCCGTGCTCGGCAACAAGAGAAGCCACTGCAATGAGAAGCCCGCTCACCGCAGCAAAAGAGTAGCCCCCACTCGCCGCAACTAGAGAAAACCACACACAGCAACAAAGACCCAACGCAGCCAAAAAAAAAAAAAAAAAAAAAATTAAAAAAATTAAAAAAAAAAGAGCATATTGTTGAAGGATCTTTATACACATTACCAAGTCATTTTCCAGAAAGGTGCTGATATGCAGTTCTACCAGCAGTTCATGAGAATGCACACTTAACCAACATTAAATATTAAAAAGTTAAAAATCTCTACTTTATTCAACATATGAAATGTGGGATATCATTGTTTTACTTTGAATTTACTTCATTATTCGTGAGCTTCCATATGTTTGATAAAAATTTATATTTCTTCCTTTGTGAACTGTCTGCTCATTTTGGGGGCAATTTGTTTATGTGTTAAAGAAACTTATAGAATTACATGAGTTTATTACTGACATTAAGAATGGGCCATATTTGTTGTAAATATTCCTTTCATTTCTCTGTTAAAAATCAAAAGCCTTTCCCTGTTATTTGAGAAAAAAGTTAGACAAAACTACTTTCTATTAAATTCACATGATTTTTATAAGAGTCTGGCAGCCATACATTGGTCTTAAAATATTGATATATATTATAATAAAATATTTTGGATAAATGTCAGTTTTACTCACCTAACATGTCAAGAGAAACCCAGGAGATAATTTGATTTATTAATTATCTTCATTTTGGAGGGACTGAACCAAAAAAGAGTTTAGATATCTTTACTGGAACAGAAATGGAGGAGCAAAATTGTGTCAGTATACCTTAATTTTCTCTTTATCCCTTTAGCTCTCTGGTAGGCAAACCCATTAACCTCTCTGAGCCTCAACTTTCTTAACTGTAAAATGCAGATAATAGCAGGTATGCTCTGAGGCTTAGAGAAGATGTTTTTAAGGGGCCTAGCACAGGCAGGGGACTGGTCTGTGGTGGGCACCATCAATTGTTTGCCTCTTATGTTCTGCCTTGTGAATCAAGAAAGACTTTACTAGGCCTGAATGTCAGAGTAAGTTCTCTGAATGGCTTTCCAGGCCAGGACTTGGATTGTGTGGATGACATCATTCAGCTCACCTCTGTCCATTAGTCATGGGTAGGTGTTACTACACAGTGCATTGCACTGTGGTGCAAATCAGGTGCTTTGTTCCAAATAGCACATCACGATTGTCAGGCCACAGCTGGAGCAAATGTCTGTGTTGTCATATGGTATACTCCTTGAGACTGACCCTTGGAGGAGCTTCTCAGAGCAATCTGGTGTCCAATCTTAACACTCTGAGAGTTCCATGCCAGTATTATGACTAATAATACCTTTTACTTGTATGGCACTAGATAGTTTTCACAGGACTTTCATGTGTTTTGTCTCCTTTGATCTTCATAGCCATCCTGGGAGGCCTGCAGGTCAAGGAATATTATTTCCCTTATATGCGTACGAAAGTCAAGGCTTGGAGGCATTATGACTTGCCCAAAGTTACAAAGCTAGTAGGTGCCAGACCCAGTACCAGAGGGCTCCCACAGGCCCCATCCAGAATTTTTCTATTGGATCATATGCTGCCTAACTCCACCACCAAGGACATTACAGCAGGTGACTCTAGGGTGAGGAGATGTATAGGATGGATTTTTTTTTTCTGTCTTCCATTAAAATGGGTGGGTGAGTGTAGTGGTCAGTATGGACTCTGGAGTCATTATCTACATTTGGATCCTGGTTCCATCTCTTGTTAGCTGTGTGTCCTTGAGGAAATTATTTAACCTCTCTGTACCTCAGTTTCTTCATATATACAATGAGAATACTGGTACCTAACTTATTAGACTGTTGGGGGTTTAAATGAGACCATCTATGAGAAATACTAGCACAATGCCTGGCATCTAAGTAAACACTAACTAAAGCCCCTGTTCTTACTTGGTGTGATCTGAGAAACTGAAAGCTTACTTCCCTTTAAAACGTCTGCACTGCAAGCCTTCCGCGGAGCCTTGGACTTCAGGCACTGGTTTCAGGAAGCCTCTGTTTGTAAGAGAGCCATCGTCCCTGGGAGAGGCAGCTGTCCGCACTATACTGCACTGCACTGAGGGTCCTCCACCACTTATCACAGTTTATCAGATTGGCCCTGAGGGGCTGGAGCACAGGACAGGTAAACATTGATTGTTTTAAAAAAAAAAAAAAACCACCCATTTACCACAGTTAACATTTTGGTGTATTCCTTGCCCACTTTATACAACCTTTAAAAATTTTGAATTGAAGGAAAGTAGAATATGCTACCCCCAAATATGCCATTTTGTTGTATCAATTACTTTGGATTAAAGTTACCTAAGAAACAGCTGGTGCAAGAACACTCTGACCCTCCTTTGTACCCCTGAAAGCAGCAAATAAATATCCTATGTGAAAGGAACCCTCCTGGTACCAGGAGGCTAGAAGGCATCCTTATCACCAGAGACAGGGAATTTAGGGCTGAGACGGCTATATAAACAAACCTTGTTACTTCTTCACTAATTTACTACTCCAGGCTCAAACTCCTTTGTCTTGTCAATTCTTTACAAATTTATTGTTTCCTTGTCAAGCAGGTATAAAAGCTGCCTGCTTTGGTCACTTCTTTGAGTCTTACATATTTTATTGGGCTCCTGTACTTATGAAATTTAATTTGTTTTTCTCCTGTTAATCTATCTTATGTCAATTTAATTATTAGGCCAGGCAAAGAAACTGGAAGGGAAGAAGGGAAAAGTTTTCTGCCCCTGCAGAATCATATTGTATAAAGACATTTTGTGATTTGCTTTCTTCACTTCATATTTACATTGTCTTTCCATCTCCTTAGTAATCCTGAAAAACCAGCTTGCATTGTTGCATTGGATTCCATAGGTGGAGACACTGTTATTACCAATTTGGTATGTGAGATAGTTAGTTTTATTTTTATATTATAAATAATGCTACAGTAAACATCCTTTTACGCATATTTTTGAGATCTTCTCTGATTATATCCTTAAAATAAATTCCTAGAAGTGGGATTATTAAATCAAAGGTTATATGCATTTTGAGAAATACTGCCAAACTGCTCACTAGAAAGTTGTATAAATTTACTACTCCCACCAACAGTGTATCAGAGATGAAATCATTCAAGGCCTTCCACATTTTTCCTGACTTTTCTTTCCACCTAAATTATTCCAAATATATTCCTGTATAAAGCCTTTACTTCAGATCTGCCCTCAGTTACTGCTACACTGTTTTGATTTCAAACATCCTTCCATGGGTACCATCTCAGGGCCTTTCGCATACCTTCCTGGAAATGTCTTCATCCTCTTCATCCATCTCTGAATCATATGTCCTTAACTCAAATCCCTAGCCATCTGCAAAGCCTTTCCTGATTGTCGAATTTAGTAAACTACCCTTCCTTCTCTGAAGTCCTTCCATCCTCTATTGTCTGTGCCACCTGTATGTCAGTTGTCACATGCTGCCTATCCTTGTGAATTGTTTTTTTTTATGTATGCTTATACTGTTTCCTGAAAGGCTCGTATAGTACAAAATTACACTTTAAAATGCTTTATGTTACCCATTACGTACACAAATGTAGCTTTGTATATGTAATTGTATTGTAATCTGTATATGTATATAATAATATATAGTATAAAACTCCAGTGAGGGATCATAGTGAAAACTTAAGTCACCTTTTGGGTAACTGTCCCACCAGATCAAATCCTCCCCATTGTTTTAGTCACCAACAAAAAACAGGTATCCCTGTCCGGCCTGTCCCAGATATCCGGGAGGCTCGGACCCCAGCCTCTTTGAATTTAAACTTCCTTTGAACTATGCTTATCTAAATTAAAAATGATAGGAGCTCTTTTAAATCATAAAATTATGAAAAGAACAATTTGTTTAATGTCTAGAATCAGGAATTAAAGTCAATTTGACAAAGGATATATGCATATTGCAACAAAAAACCTTTAATCTGAATGATATAGGAAGTCTAGATACTGTTAGTGGTCAGAAATGATAGCTCTTTTAAGAAATACTAAGATTGAAAACATCTTAATTAAGTCACATTATATAAATAGTTACATAATGCGAACATACTACAAGAATCTGAAAATTCTATAATTTCATGTTGCATTTAGATATAATGAGTGCTTCTTCATCATAACTAGATCATCATAACTAGATCACTAATGATCTAGTTAACTTTCCTGGCAATCTTAGAAGACAAGGTATATGAGAAAATAGTTAAAAGTGATATTCGTAATACTTTATAGAGTCCATCATCCTGCTGGAGTAGCATGACGATACTTTCAGAGAGGCATTAATTGTACAAATGAAGAATCGGAGAACTGAGGAGATTAAAACCTTGGTTAAAGCCATACAACCATAAGTGAGGTTCCCAGGTCTCACACCCAGGTCTGCCTGCTCTTAGTCTAGTTTACACTCAAGAATTTCTTTGCCTTTTAATTTGCTTTATTTTCCTCAAAGCACTTCCCAGCCTCTGGTAATATTATATATTTACTTGCTAACACTCACATGTAAGCTCTGCAAGGACAGGAGTAAAAAATTCCTAATAAAAATTGCTCTTGGGGACTTCCCTGGTGGCGCGGTGGTTAAGAATCCGCCTGCCAATGCAGGGGACACAGATTCGATCCCTGGTCTGGGAAGATCCCACATGCTGCGGAGCAACTAAGCCCGTGCACCATAACTAATGAGCCTGTGCTCTAGAGCCCACGAGCCACAACTGCTGAGCCCACGTGCCACAACTACTGAAACCCGTGTGCCTGCAGCCCGTGCTCAGAAACAAAGAGAAGCCACCGCAATGACAAGCCTGCACACCGCAACGAAGAGTAGCCCCCAATCACTGCAACTAGAGAAAAGTCCGCAAGCAGGAACGAAGACCCAATGCAGCCAAAACTAACTAACTAAATAATTGCTCTGTTCCCTGCTGTATCCCAGACCTAGAGCAATGGCTGGCATCTAGAAGACAATCAATAAATATTTGTAAAATGTATACAAATTAAAAAATAAATCCATGTAATTTCAAGTTTGAATTGTTAGCAGTAAGATTGGCTTCTATGGCAGCAGTTTGAATGGCCTGATTCCTAGATCCGAGTTCTTCATTCATTCACCCATTCACTCTGCTTTGATTTTCTTCACATACCTTATCACACATGAAACTTTAATATACACTTATTTATTGTCTCCTTCCTTTATTTTAATATAAGCTCCAAGAAAGAAGGGGTTTTGCCTTCCTTGTAAAGTGCTATATCTCCACGTAGAAAACAGTATCTGGCACATAACAGGTGTTTGAGAAATATCCCTTATCATGAATTAAATAAGCGTATTCATGTAAGAAACATTTGTTGAGCGCCTACTACACGGCTGGAACAATTTATCTTTAGTCTCATGAGGGAGTAAGACAAGTCAACAGAGAATTTTTTTTTTTAACATCTTTATTGGAGTATAATTGCTTTACAATGATGTGTTAGTTTCTGCTTTATAACAAAGTGAATCAGTTATACATATACATATGTGCCCATATCTCGTCCCTCTTGCGTCTCCCTCCCTCCCACCATCCCTATCCCACCCCGCCAGGCGGTCACAAAGCACCGAGCTGATCTCCCTGTGCTATACAGCTGCTTCCCACTAGCTATCTACCTTACGTTTGGTAGTGTATATATGTCCATGCCTCTCTCTCACTTTGTTACAGCTTACCCTTCCCCCTCCCAATATCCTCAAGTCCATCCTCTAGTAGGTCTGTGTCTTTATTCCTGTCTTACCCCTAGGTTCTTCATGACATTTTTTTCCTTAAATTCCATATATATGTGTTAGCATACGGTATTTGTCTTTCTCTTTCTGACTTACTTCACTATGTATGACAGACTCTAGGTCTATCCACCTCATTACAAATAGCTCAATTTCATTTCTTTACATTTAGTCCATTTACATTTAAGGTAATTATCGATATGTATGTTCCTATTCACATTTTCTTAATTTTTTTCGGTTCGTTATTGTAGGTCTTTTCCTTCGCTTGTGCTTCCTGCCTGGAGAATTTCCTTTAGCAGTTGTTGTAAAGCTGGTTTGGTGGTGCTGAACTCTCTCAGCTTTTGCTTGTCTGTAAAGGTTTTAATTTCTCCATCAAATCTGAATGAGATCCTTGCTGGGTAGAGTAATCTTGGTTGCAGGTTTTTCTCCTTCATAACTTTAAATATGTCCTTCCAGTCACTTCTGACTTGCAGAATTTCTGCTGAAAGATCAGCTGTTAACCTTATGGGGATTCCCTTGTGTAATTAAAAAAGAAGAAAAGAAAAACAAAACGAACAAACAAAAAAAAAAACAGACGGATAGACCCCTAGGACAAATGTTGGAAGCAAAGCTATACAGCATAAATCTTTTTCTCAAGGTCCACCTCCTCAATTTGGGATGATTCGTTGTCTATTCATGTATTCCACAGACATCAAGTTGATTGTGGAGCTTTAATCCGCTGCTTCTGAGGCTGCTGGGAGAGACTTCTCTTTCTCTTCTTTGTTGTCACAGCTCCCAGGGGCTCAGCTTTGGATTTGCCCCGCCTCTGCGTGTAGGTCGCCGGAGGGCGTCTGTTCTTCGCTTAGACAGGACGGGGTTAAAGGAGCCGCTGATTCAGGGGCTCTGCCTCACTCAGGCCGGGGCGAGGGAGGGGCACGGAGTGTGGGGCGGGCCTGTGGCGGCAGAGGCCAGCATGACGTTGCACCATACTGAGGCGCGCCGTGCGTCCTCCCGGGTAAGTTGTCCCTGGATCCCGGGACCTTGGCAGTGGCGGTCTGGACAGGCTCCCTGGAAGGCGGGGTGTGGATAGTAACCTGTGCTCACACACAGGCTTCTTGGTGGCGGCAGTAGCAGCTTTAGCGTCTCGCGCCCGTCTCTGGAGCTGCTTTAAGCAGCGCTCTTAATCGCCTCTCCTCGCGCACCAGGAAACAAAGAGGGAAGAAAAAGTCTCTTGCCTTTTCGGCAGGTCCAGACTTTTCCCCAGACTCCCTCCCGGCTAGCAGTGGTGCACTAACCCCTTCAGGCTGTGTTCACGCCACAAACTCCAGTCCTTTCCCGGAGCTCCGACCGAAGCCAGAGCCTCAACTCCCAGCCCCGCCCGCCCTGGTGGGTGAGCAGACAAGCCTCTCGGGCTGGTGAGTGCTGGTCGGCACCGATCCTCTGTGCGGGAATGTCTCCGCTTTGCCCTCCACACCCCTGTGGCTGCGCTCTCCTCCGTGGCGCCGAAGCTCTCCCCCTCTGCCACCCGCAGTCTCCGCCCGTGAAGGGGCTTCCTAGTGTGTGGAAACCTTTCCCCCTTCACAGCTCCCTCTCCCTGGTGCAGGTCCCATCCCTATCCTTTTGTCTCTGTTTATTCTTTTTTCTTTTGCCCTACCCAGGTACCTGGGGGGGTTTCTTGCCTTTGGGGAGGTCTGAATTCTTCTGCCAGCGTTCAGTAGGTGTTCTGTAGGAGTTGTTCCACGTGTAGATGTATTTCTGGTGTATCTGTGGGGAGGAAGGTGATCTCCGCGTCTTACTCTTCCGCCATCTTCCCGGAAGCCCCCCAACAGAGAATTTTGACACAGGTAAGATTTAACTATAGAAGAAGGAAACACAGAGAGACCCCTAACCTGACTATGATGGGTCACAGAGAACTTTCCAGGTAGGATTTGTCCTGAGTCAAGCTTGAAGGGTGACAGCATATGCAAAGGCACTGGGCCAAGTGAGAATATGGCAAAGTGTTTGGTGTGCAAATATTTTGATATGAGACTAGGAGTTAGGGTTGGAGAAGGGGCCAGAGAAAGCTGGAAAGCCAAGGAGCTTCTATGATATGCTGGGATGTTGGACTTTATTCTGAGGTCAATGGAAGATTTTAAGCAGGAATTTGATGTGAACAGATTCTCTTTATTATTTCACTGTAAGCTTGAGAGGAAGGACAAGGCAGCAAAATTGATCCTCATATTAACTCCACAAAGTCATCAAGTTGTAGGTTTGACACGACAACTGAGCTCTTCAGTTTGTCAAGCACAGGCATGAGATGGAACTGTATAGCCCAATTAGCCTCCTGCCTGGTTGGTGAAGAAAGCTGGTTATGGGCTCAGCCTTTCATGAGTGGGAGGCTGGGGTGTGCCATGGCTCCATGAAGATGGTCTAATTCCAGTACAGCTCCTGGTGACAGTTTATGGGTATTTTTGAAATGCCTGCCAGGAGATTTCTCACTAGTGTAAAACTTAGAATTAAGTAAAAATCTAAATATCTAAAAATCTTGATAAGCTAGTAATTAATACTCTAACTCTAGAGTGCCAGTGCCCTAAGACCTCAGCTTTTATCAGAACCTCATGCCAGCCCAGGAAATCACACTGTTGTCCTGTCTGTCCTGTAGCTTGGAGCAGGGCGGGAGTTGACCACTAACCCTGGTTCCCCATACCATGAGATCAAAAAGTCATCTCTGCATTTGAAAGAGATGTGGAGTGTGTTCATGGGGGTAGTGGCTCAGCAAATCAGGTTTACTAGAGTCATGGGGCAGGTGGAGCAGGCTGGTCTCACCTCCTTCCCAACTTACCACTGATGTACCAGCCACCGGCTCTCGTGGGTAAGCTCTTGACAGCCACCCAGCATATGCCATAGTCCTACACTCTTGCCTTCCCCCATCCATGTCATGTGAAAGGACTCTTTTTAATAAATGAGCAAGTGTCCTATGTGACATTATCCAGAGATTATCCTTTCCATCTTCAAATCCTGTGACTGCGATCACTCAACAGCACTGTGATGTATTATTTTCAATGAGGTGCCTTTCTTAACTGTCCAAATGCTGCCTGTTTTGCCCCTAAATCAATAAAGTGTGTTAAATTTTTTTTAAAAAAAAAAAAAAAAAAAGTTGGTGACCTGTGGCCTTTTGGAAAGGCCACAGGTCACCAACTCCATGAAGTAGCAAATTGGTCCTTGTTTTGGAAAATCCTCCAGGTATTTATCCAGAAATATATGTTCATGAAATTCTGAAACATCATCAAAACCTGCTTCGTTGTTAATTGGGAACTCCCACAATTTCCCCTCTTTTGTCCACTGGATCATCTCTTCAAAACCATTCTGAAAGTGTTGTTCATTGACTGCTGCTAACTGCTTAGCAAATTTTTTTTTTTTCATTTTGAAAAAGCTATTTACTTTTTTCCAAATATTATTCCAAATACATGTTTTACAGGCCACTATGGGTCAGAAACATTCTATAAAAGAAAGCATTTTGATAGACATTGGAAATAATTTTAATAGAAGAAAAAGCTCGTATTTATCTAGATGTGGCTATGTTACACAGGAAGATTTCAGCATCCAAAGTGCAAAGACAAAATGACTGCGGCTTTTCTTGCCACTCAAAATATAGACAATCTTCCCTTACAGCCTACTCTTAATTATTAGTTGGGTGCCAAAGAGACGGTACACTGACCTTTAGAAGCAGGGCTTCTAAATGGACATGGGGGTGGGGGGTGTCAAGCATCAGAATGAATTCAACTTAGGAACAACCTGGCTTTGACCCCAACCAAACCCAAAGTCCAGCCAGAGGCCCATTAGAAATAAATATAAATCTTAGTATCACTTTTACAGGGTTGTGCCACTTAACACTATTAAACCTAATCAATTCAAATTAAAGCTAAGCACACTCCCATTATTAGTTCAGTCCTTACCGTATAGGAAGATAAAAACTCTCCTTTCCCTACTTTAATCATGCATACAATTTTAAGTATTAATACAAATATTACATTTAATACTTGGAGATTTTTTAAAATAATAAGGTGGGTGAGCAGAAAGTCAAAGTGATAATATGAATTAACTTTGAATCTCCAGTTTGTTGAGACCCTATGCCAATCTGTATCAGCAAAGCCTACTTCCACCTGTGTGTAATAGGGAGATAGATAATAGGGGGCCTGCGAATGTATGTTGGGATAGAGGGATCTGTGCCTCTGGGGGAAAACTCCCAGCCTAGTGAGAGAAAATGCTTGGTGAGGAGAGTGTCCGTTTACCCAGCTCACCTGTAGTTGGCCCTATGTATGAAAAGTATGATGTTAACTATATACCTATAGTAATCAAGGCTGGATGGTATTAAACAGACCCACATAAATATGTCCAACTTTTTAAAAAAAAATTGAGGTCAAATTCCTATAACATAAAATTAACATTTTAAAGTGACATTTAGTGCATTCACAATGTTTTGCAACCACTGTCTCTATCTAGTTCCAAAACATTTTTATCACCCCAGGGGAAACCCTGTACCTATTAAGCAGTTGCTCTCAATTTCTCCTCTCCCCTGCTCCTGGGCACTACCAATCTGCATTCCCACTCTATGAATTTACCTTTTCAGGGTATTTCATGTAAATGGAATCACACAATATGTGACCTCTTGTGTCTGCCTTCTTTCACTTATATAATGTTTAGAGGTTCATCCACCTTGTAGCATGTATCAGTACTTCATTCCTTTATATGGCTAAATAATATTCCATTATATATATGTATGTGTATATATATATATATATATATATATGTATACA
>NW_020172274.1:558332-621781 GCF_003031525.2 Neophocaena asiaeorientalis asiaeorientalis
TGGGGAATGGCATAGCCACTCTGGAAAGATAGCTTGGCAGTTTTTTTTAAAACTGAACATGCACTTACCATATGACCCAGCAATTGTACTCTTGGGCATTTATCCCAGATAAAGGAAAACTTACGTTCACACAAACATCTATACATGAATGTTTATAGCAGCTTTATTTGTAATACCTCCAAACTGGAAACAAACTCTGGTACATTCATATCTTGGAATACTACTCAGCAATAAAAATTAATGAACTATTGATACACACAACAACCTGGATGGATCTCAAGGGCATTATGCTGAAAAAAGTCAACATCAAGAGGTTTTATACTTTAAAATCTTTAAAGGCTTTATACACACTTTATAATTTCATTTGCATAACATTCTCAAAATGGTAAACTATAGTTGGAGAACAGATTACTGGTTGCCATGGGGCAGGGATAGATGTCGGGGGGATGTGAAGATAAATGGAGAGTATGAGCAGGATCCTTTGCGATTATGGAACAGCTCTGTATCTTGACTGTGGCTACATAAATGTATATACATGGGATTGCATATGCATATAGTGCATAGAAACACATACAAATGAGTGCATGTAAAAATTGATGAACATTGAACACTGTCTGTAGTCTAGTTAAGAGTATTGTACCAATGTCAGTTTCCTGTTTTGATCTTGTGTTCAACATGTTGCCACTGGGGGAAGCTGGATAAAGGGCATTATAAATGTTTTAAAATAAAAAGTTAAAAAATTCCCCTAGGTAGTGAGTAAAAATGCTTATAAAAACATAGAAGTATCTGTATTTTATTAATAACTTGAAAAAAAAGGCAATAATGACTTTGAACATAAGAATAGAAGTGTGATTTTAGGCCTTGCTGAACATTCTAGGTGAGTTAGAGGGAGTCCTTGCCCTCTAGGTGCTTACAGGCAGTGGGGAAGATAGTTCAGTGAATGGCACATTGTCTACTGGGAGGTGAGCATGTAAACAACCATATATAATCTCTGAGTCAAATAAATTGAATAATTACAAGCAAAGTGTGGCAGGAATTGAGAGGAAGGAGATTTTAAAGTGGTCTGAGGAGCTGGGGGGAAATTTATTGGAGGAGGTGATTTCTGAAGTGAAGCTTGAAGGATGGATCTGATTCTGAAGTTACAGAAGAGAGTAAGGAAGTTTTTTTTTATGTATATCCTAGACTTTTTGGTTATTATTTTCTTATTCAAACTTCTACTTTTTCTCCAAACATATTCTTTCATGCCTTTAGCCTATGAAATTAGATGTGTTTATATATGGTAAAAATTCACCATGGGGACTAGCTTGAGATGTTCTTTTTTTGAAGCCCAAAGAGCATTTAGAGTGACTCTGTGGTTCTTCAAAGAGAAATATTTTGAGAGAGAACTTGAAGTCCTGGGTTCTATTGCCATTTGCCTGGAGGTACCAACCTGCAGTCATGTAGCTGGGAACCCTGCTAGAATAAAAGAGTATTTCTTCCACCCTCATAGCTTTTTCTTTTTTTTTTTTAGATCAGGAAGAACTTGAAAAATGAATTGAAGTTGAAAACTAAGTACTGCTGACAATAAAGAATATTGTCCCAGATAGGGACACAACAAATCATTGCAGGTGTTTACTTAAATTCAAGCTCCAGCCCAGAGGAGCCAAATTCCAAAGGAAAGCTAAATGCCAGATATAAATAGACCTGGAGCACAGGCAGTTTATTTCATCATTTATTGACATGAGAGATTTACATTTTACTTGGGTTGACCTTATCTTATTGGCAAGTGTTAACTGTATTATTTACCTAGTGAAGTTTTACTCTATTTTGGCAGACACGAATTTTTACTTTAGGAGAAGATTGAAAGAGCCCTTTAAACTATCTGTAGAGAAAAGATGCCCTTACAGAGCCAACCATTAGAGTGCACGTGCAATTATAGAAAGAACCTTGGATGTTTGGCTGAAATGAGCCCTGAAGATCACCTTATTCAATAGCTTTATTTCACAGGTGAGGAAACTGAGACCAGAAGAAAATGCTCCTTCTTCCTCAGAGAATAACTGGTTTTCAAGGTATTCATTCATTCGTTTGTTTGCTCAGTACCTTCTGAGTACCTAAGAGCCACATACTGTTCTGGGTGTTGGGGATATAGAGACCTGCACCAGGGAGCTTACCTAAGTGTGTTTGTGAAGGAGGGACTAGATAATTTTTAAAAAGTAGACAAATGAACTGCCCATTTCATCACAGAGTCAGGTGTTGTAAAGAAAAGAAGTCCAAGGAGAGGGACTTTCTAATGGGGGTGGGAGGAGCTCAGGGAGGGCCTTTTTGAGGAGATGACATTTAAGCTGAGGCTTGAATGATGAGAAGGAGCCATCTGTGTTAAGGCACTGTGGGAGATTGTTACAGGTTAGAGGAATTGCCTAGGCCCTGGGGCAGGAAGGCAGGTTCAAAGAGTCCAAAGCAGACCAGTGTATAGGGAAGGAGATGTGCTGTTAGGTGAAGAGCTTGAGGGCTGGACCCTTCAGGCCTTGTGGCTCTAGGGGGAGACTTTTGAGGCCATTGAGGGTTTAAACACAGGAGTTGTGGGAGCTGATTTATATTTTAAAAATATTTTGTTGAGTGTGATGTGGAATGGTAGAGAGGCAAGAGCAGAGGTAGGGAGGCTAGCACTGCAGGTCAGACCAGGCAAGAAAGTTCTGGCCCAACTAGATGGTGGTGGTAGAGGCGAGCAAGAGAAGTGAATGGATTTAGGATATATATTTGGAGACAGAACCCTTCGGACTGCAGTTCCTTTGGATGTGGGTTTGAGGACAAATGAGAAGGACTCAGAAGAACTGAGGTTTTTGGCTTAAGCGATTGGGTAGGACTGTCTCCTGAGATGGGCAGGTCTGGAGAGGAGCAGGTTGGGAACAGTGCCGGTGGGGTGAGAAATCATTTATCAGAAAAAAATCAGTAGGTATTGAGATCGAGAAAAACAGGAGTAGATCCATTTTGGCAGAGCAGTTAATAAAGGCCTCACTCAGAAGTTGACATTTAAGGTGAGATATGAAAGGTATGAAGAGCCAACAGAGAGAACATTCCAGATAGAGGGAACCATAGGTGCACAGGCACAAAGGGAGGAAACAGCAAGTCAGAGGTAAGCAACAGGAACTATTGTGGCTTCAGGGTGGGGAGTGAGGTAATCAGAAGAGTGGTTTCTGTTTTTCACATTGCTCAGGGACAGGTTTAACACTGTAACTTAGATGTGCAAAAAGAAATATTGCTTTTTCTCTCTGTAGAGCTGACCTGAATTTTCTCACAGCTGCCACCCTGAATGAGAGTTGAGACTGAAAGAAGGGACCAGAAATTTAAACCTGCCAGTTTGTGATATATTCATCACTTTCAGATGACTCCATTGTCTTTGCAAGGTGGCAGGGAAGAGAGGCCCCAGGTCCACACACCAGTTTTCTGCTGCCCTCTGGCTCCTCCTGTCTCCATCTTGACAGGTGGAGCCAGAGCTCTGGTCTTGCCCTTGTCCATCCAGTCAGGTGATGGGGTTGGGGGCACTTTGCTTACCTGTCTCTGGAGAACTCTCAGTCTGTTCTCTGGGCTCAGTTGGTCCAGAAGTCTTTCCTACAGACTCACCCTACTTCCATTTTCTCTGATGCCACAGTTTCTTCTCCCTATGGTCTGAGGATGCCTGTGATTCCCAATTTAAAGCTCTTCAGAGTGACCTCATCATTGCTCTGTGGTACCTTTGCCATCAGCAACATCATCTTCTCACATCCTTCATGGGATAGGCAGAAACCTCTAAATTTCTCCTGTGCCACAAGGAAGGCTCTGGGTAATTGATGCTCTCATTACCTAACCGGGCTGGGCTGCCATTTTCACTTTGTTGCATCATTCATTGGGTTGCCTTATGTGGTGACATCTTCCCAGAATTGTGAATGGGAGGTGGTTGAGGCTTCTCTACTTTTGGCTTTCTTCTTGACTCTTTACTGTCTGATACCAGCCGCTCAGATCTTATGGTCTGGGGAGGTGTGGTGGTGATCCCTAGCACATACGCATCTGACAATTTGCTTCCCCTACCTCTCTTCTCTTTCAAGTAAATTCTCTGAGCTGGAAGGAGTAGGTGTCCTTCCTTATGGTGGTTGTGAAACGTGTCTGCAAATTCCTTGATGCTCTTTTCATCAAGAGGTAGAGTCTATGTCACTTCTTGTGAACCTAGGTGGACATTTGTGACTTGCTTAATGAAAAGAATATGGCAGAAGCGATGCAGTATGACATGAGGCTAGATTAGAAAAGGCCATGCCATTTCTGCCAGTTTCTCTTGGGACTTGCTCTGGGAGGCTTCAGCCCCCACGTGAGAAGTCCAGCTATCGTGAGGCAACCATTTGGGGAGAGCATGTGGAGATGGTAGAAAGAGTTAGAGAGGGAGGAAGGGAGGGAGCTGGGGGGGAAGAGAGAGAGATCTGAGGAGCTTGAGCTGTTAGCTGTTCAAGTGTGCCCAACCCAGGTGCTGACATGCAAGTTAAGAAGGCTTCAAGATGGTATCAGTTTCAATTACTGTCTGACTGCAACCTCAAGAGACACCCTGAGCAAGAAACACCCAGCTAAGTCCATTCAATGCTCAGATTCACGAGCAAAAGAAATGACTGCTCATATTTTAAGTCACTCTTTTGGGGTGGTTTGTTCATAGATGACTGAAGCACTCACTCCTTCTGGAGCTCACATTCTTACCAGTCTTTCTCTTCTATCTTAAATAATCTCTACACTATGGCTCATAACTAAACTATAGGTCCAGACTCTAAGTGGAGCGACTGATTACCCTGATTTGGGACTGAGGGGGTTCCTGGGGTATGGGACTCTCAGTGCTAAAACTGGGAACATCCTGGGCAAATCAAGATGCGTTGGTCAAGGTTTGCTTTTGTTATATAAAGGAAGCTGAAAGAATTTAGAGATTTTAAAATTGGTGATTACTATTTTTTTTAATAAGAATTTTAATAAGAAGCAGTTTTGGACATGGATGCTGACCCTTTCTTACAGATGGTATCTGCCCTCCCAAAGGAATGGATGCTTCAGAGTCAAAGAGTGGACTACTATAGGCAAGGATAATTGTAGGACATGAAAGTACTTTAAAAATGTCTCATAATATACAGATAGGGAAACTAAATCCAGACCAGGTCACTGACTTTCTCAAGGGCTAATCGTGACTAGGTCATGACTGGGATGCAGATAGTTGAACTTCAGTCCAGGGCTCTTACCCCCATATTATGTCATTTCCAATCCATATCAATATTTACCATGTGAGTATGGTATAATAGTGAACCCTGGAAAATAATTAGGCTGAGGGAGAGGTGTCTTTACCAGTAAGATGACTCACATCTTCAGCTCTAGGCAGCACTGATTAGATTAAAATCTAATCTCAGCCATACCTGGACAAACTAAGAACCAGAAAATACATCTGGCTTTAAAACAAAACCCTAAGCCAACTTCAGATCTGTTTTGAAATGAAGTGTTTAACAATCTCATTAAATGTTAGTGAAAATTTGTTGGCTCTGGTGCTGCTGTCCCAGAAGAAGCCAGGTTAACTTTGGGCTCTGATTTTAGGGCCCAAACGTGAAGTATGGGAGCCTTCCAGCTGGCAGCACAGCCAGTGAAACTGGGTATGGGCTGATGAGCCTTCCTAAGTGTATCTTTTGGCAAAGAAACCCAGACTGCTTACACTAATAAATAGGAGGCTAGTAACTGTCTGCACTGCCTAGAGCTGAACATGGCAAACTAGGTGGGAGGGAGGGTGGAGGAGGACAGCATTACTGACTTGGCAGGAAACGGACATCATGGTGCTTGCCCCACCTCTGTTTAGAAAGTATACGTAGTGTGCTTGGGTGTGGGCTCTGTGTGTACCTAACAATCAGAGTAGAGCTTTTATCAAAGAAGGCAAATTGCTCATTGATATGACTCCAATGACTTGGCTACCAAGAGCCAGCCTCATCCTGTCCAAGGGAACCAGGAGGAAACTGTTCTGACGAGCAAGGCAACGGTAACTCGGCCATGAATCACAGAGAGATTAGATTCAGCTGTTGTGAGCAGGCATGAGTGCATTTCATGTAATGATTACAAGAAAGAGCCCTATAATTTTGCACAACCCTTGGACTCATTCATGAGAAACTAAAAGTTAAAAAAGAAATGAGTTAAAGCTCTTGGGATGGGATACTATTTTGAGATTTTTAAACTTTGCTTTTCTTCTGTGTTTCCTCCTTTCTCTTCCTTCCGTTGAAGCCGAGTAAAGTCTGTTCTTTGCTTCTGTGGAGGGATATGGTTGGGAGAAAATGAAGCATAGTCTACATGTTTTCCTGGCCCTGTGGGCAGAGGTGGGGATGGTATGGGTCAGAAACAACATATTGGCCAGACACCCCCAAAAATAAAAACTTCTCTGATGCTAGAGAGAGATTTTCCAGGGCTGGAGAGAGGGAACATAAGGAAAGCAGAGCGCTCCGAAGTCCTGGGACAAAGAAGGAACATGCACTGAGTCTTTCAACATTCATTCATTCTTTAACTTCTTTAACTTCTGTATACACCATGCACTGGTCTAAGAGTTGTGAACAAATACACAAAGATCCTTGCCCTCATGGAGATTACATTTTAGTGAATATCAAAACGTGTGGGATTCTGGTATGCCAGACACTATTCTAAGTGCATGGCATGTATTTACTTCTTATAACCTGTTGAGTTAGATACTATTGATATATTCCCAGCTGACAAATGAAGAAATTGAGACATAGAGAGGTTACATAATTTGCTAATCTCATAGCTAGTAGGTATCAGAGCTGAATATTGAACCCAGAAAGCTGGTTTTGTTTTTCTTAACTGCTTGCTTAATTTCTAGGCAGGGCTTTGGGAGGGTGGAAAGACTCTAGAGTTGAGAAAGCTGCTTGGGGCAGTTTCATGGAGACTCCCAGGCCTCAGCTAGGTTACGCAGCAGTGGGAAAACTCTGAAATTCCAGGGACTGCTGCCTCTATGTTGGATGTCTCCAAGTCTGTCTTTCCCTGACTGCCTTCCACTGCCCAAGATTCTAGGACCCCAGCATGACCAGAGGGGAGGAACCATGGCTTGAGGCTGGGTTTCCTCCCTGCCCAGCATGATGGGAACCCAAAACAGAAATTAAGCTGAATTAAAAGAATAAAGAATAAAATAGAAAGAATGAGAGAATTCCCTGGCAGTCCAGTGGTTATGCCTCCATGCTCTCACTGCCAAGGGCCCGGGTTCAGTCCCTGGTCAGGGAACTAAGATCCCACAAGCCCCTCGGCGCAGCCAAAAAAAAGAAAAGAAAAGAAAGGAATGACAAAAATAATAAGAATAAATATTTTTTTGTAATCCTGAGTTTGTGGGCTAAGATCCAGCTCCAATATTCTGGGAAGCGTGGAATTAGAAAGAACTAAGCGCAGCCAGTAGGAGGAGTTAAAAATCTGAATCTCCATCTCACATTTACCCCCTAATATTAGGGCCTTGTAAAAGGAGGAACTAGGATTTCATGATTGCTAAAGATGGAGACCTAATCAAGTCAGAATATTCACTCATTTTTTCAGAGTGGGTGTGGTCTACTCTGTGTGTCTATCAACATTCCAATAAGAAAATAAATGAACAATATGCAATATAATTATTCTATAATCAGTACAAATAAGATTATTTAGTTTTCTCACAAAACACAAACCAGGATCTGTAGTAAAGTTTGGGAATGAACTCTCTGTAATCAGTGCCCTCAGCTTCCCACACTGGGAAAAGATTTTCAAATCTACCCTACTTGTTATAATCCAGAGACATAAAGAGATGCAGGTCCTGTCCACATAGGGGAAGCGTGTTCAATTTCTCTCTGTTTAAAAAATAAATTAGAAGTCACTGCTAATGCATTGGTTTTTTAAAGCCAACTTTTCTTAAGGTATGAGGCCATATCCCTTGAATAACTTTTGGTAATTCATTCAGGTGGCCTAAACTCTCTACATTATTTTTTTTTTTATCAAGTTGGATAACTGCAGATAATATATTCTGACTCAATTTGTCTTGCTCCTATAAAACTTGCTGTCCCTGGGCTGTAATTGAAGAGTATGCTCTTGTTTTCTTGAGGTTTTAAGAATGTCTCTATAAAACTGCTGCTTGAAGACATTATCTGTTTTGTTATAAATTTCCCTTTATATATGAATCCAGTGCTTTGTTCTTTCTAGAATTTATGGACAGACAAATTTGTTTCCTTTTACGACAAGCAGTATGAACTCATGGTCCACACTCACTGGCTGTCTGATTTCCTCATCTCCTGACTGTGAATCAGCCCTCTAAAAGTAGGCTTTCTGCTCAGTACTCGCCCCACTCAGAGGACCAGTGACTTTCAATTTTCTGTATTCCTCCTTCAACTCTTATCACACATGCTGAGTGGCTGTCTTGCTCTTCCTCATGTGTGCTCATGCAGAAACTTGCATCACACAGCCTTGTCTGTTCCTAAATGAACCTAAGGCATAAGGTGGTCTGCAGTGTCAAAGGGGAAAGGGGACAAAGATGTTTGTATTAGTTTCCTATTGCCGTTATAACGAATTACCACAAACTGAGTGTGTTAAAACAGCAAAACTCTGTCTTGCACAGTTCTGGAGGTCAGAAGTCCCAAATCAGTTTCATTGGGCTAAAGTCAAGGTGTTGGCAGGGCTGGTTCCTTCTAGCACCTCTGGGGAGAATCCATTTCCTTGCTTCTTGCAGTTTCTATGGCCACCTTCCTTGGCTTTCTTGCCTTGTGGCCCCTCCCTCATCTTAAAGTTCATCACCACAAACTCTGTTTCTGATATCACATTACCTTCTCTCTGACTCTGACCTCTCCTGCCTCCTACCTCCTGCCTCCTTATAAGGACCATTGTGATTATATCGGGCCAAACTGGATAATACGCGATTATCTCCTTACTTCAAGATCCTTAACTTAATCACATCTGTAAAGCCCCTTTTGCATGTAAGGTAATGTATTCACAGGGTCTGGGGATTAGCATATGGATATATTTGGGGGACCATTATTCAGCCTACCACAAAAGGTTGGTAGTGAACCTGCCAAACTGGGGGTCCTTCCAGCCCCCAGTACATCCAAGTCTGGGAGGTTCAGCAGCCCTGCCTCAGTGAGAACACTGCTCAGTGTTGTTCGGGAACTCCCAGCAGCTCTACTGCCCACTGTGATCTGTGATGCAACAACAGCTCAACACACCTGGTCACCCTGTCTTCCCTTCAGGATTGAGCAGTGCTGCTCCCTGCTGCTGCTTCCTCTGTGTGTGTCCACATCCACCCTTCCCAAGGGTGTTAGTCAGGGTTGGCCAGAGAAACAGAACAATAGGATACCTGTATATATAGATATAGATATAGCCAATAGGATATCTCTCTATCTCTCTCTCTATCTATCTATCATCTATCATGTCTATGTCTATACCTATATCTATATCTATCTATAGCTATAAGAATTGGTTCACACAATGATGGAGACTGAGAAGTCCCATAATCCATTGTCTGCAACCTGGAGACCCAGGAAAGCCAGTGATGTAATTTAGTCCGAGTTCAGAGGTCTGAGAACCAGGGAAGCTGATGGTGTAAATCCCAATCTGAGGACTGGAGAAGATGAATGAGGTGTCCCATCTCAAGCAGTGAGGCAGGGAAGAAAGGGACAAATTCTTCCTTCTTCCACCTTTTGTTCTATTCAGACCTTCAATGGGCTGGATGATGCTCACCCATATTGGGGAGGGCAATCTACTTTACTGAGTCCACTGATTCAAATGCTCATCTCATCTGGAAACACCTTCAAAGATACACCTAGAAATAATGTTTAATCTGGGCACCCGTGGCCAGTCAAATTGACACATAAAATTAACCATCACATTGGTTAATGTGAGGCTGTGCCTGCATGGACTCGCCACCATCCATTAGGAAGCGCCCCTACTGGGCATGGCTGAGTTCTTGTTGATCAAATTCCCTTTAGGTTGAATTGACCCAAATGTCAATTAGTGATGCACAGTCTTAAAACTGCAGGTTGTGTGAACTGCTCTTGAATAAAGCTGCATGGCCCATGTTTTATATTTTATATAGCCCAGAATATGTTTTTATTTTTCTAGGTACATATCCAGCCATTTTGAATTGAATGGATTTTGAACTTGAGACACTGCAAATACATGTCACTTCCCAAAGAGGAAACAATTAAAACTTTACACAGATTGATTGTGTTTATTACTACAAACTACACTTGTTTCCTCACCTGAAATCCCAAGTATTCTTTTGTATGTGTTATCCTCTAGTTAGGGCATCTAGTGCATGGAAACCCCTGTTTGTGAATTCAGTCTTAGGTAGTCACCTGCTTCTCCTTCAGGAGAGGGAATACTCCTGACTCCAGAAAGTGCTCCTGTAACATCCTGTACATATTTCAATTGCTAAATTGAATTCATTCCATTGTCATCATTATGTCTGTCTACGCTACTGGATGCTGGGCTCTTCAGGTCATTGTTATATCGTCTATCTTTATATCCGCACAGGGAGCATGATATCTGAGGCATTGTGAGTACTCCACAGATATTTGTTAAATGGATTTGTTTATTGAAGGAAGAACTCATGTACTTTATTTGATTACCTGATGGGAGCTTTGCATCATTTTCTGGTTTTCTTTTCCCTTGCATGACAGAAAACTTCAAGCCAGATTTTATGCTCTGCTGTGATAATAGCTACCTTATCCCAATTCTAAAAGACTTCTGCTTATTTTTCTTTAAGTTAGCCTGACTACATATTTTTATTATAAGTGATGTCAAATGCATTTTAGAACTACAAATAACATAAATTATAAAGATATTTGGCAAATTTTGGCTCATCTCTGATTCATGTTTAAGGAAAATTAATGCCTTTCACCATAGTGAACTTAATCGCTGTGATGGTAACATTAAGAAAAATCAAGGAGCAATGACTATTAGATAAACATGGGAAGGTGGTATGTATTATGCTTATAAATAGGAAGGAAAAATGAGGATCATTCCAAGAATTGACTTCTGATGTATAAACTATAAATACATATATTTATATGGAGAGAGTTGCTGAAGTTGACTTGGTGTGGATGGATATTATGTAGCTGGAAGAACCATGTGTTGAAAAAGTATTTTACCTTTAGTTATTTAATCGTTTTTATTTTTTTTTATATCTAAGAGAAGGAGAAAAGGACATAGAAAATCCAAAGAATTTCTCAGAGGAAAAGGAATATTATAAACCTGGTGAGAAAGCTGCACAGTGGTCCAATTACGAGAAAGGCAGTTATAAGATATATGTACTAAGGTCAGACAGCACAGTCTGAAAGGTGTACTTCTATCCCAATGAGAGAAAAACAGTATTAGATTTGAGATTGGGGAATGGTTGCCTTGGCTAGTTACAGTGACATAAATCAACAAGAATATTACTTTGTGAAGCGAGGAGGATAGTCTTTGTCAAATTACTCTTGGTTTTGTTATAGGCTAACCAAAAGGCCTAGAGCCAGAGTGAAATGGGAAAACAAGAAACAATAGGAGAGAAAAGAAAAATCAAAATGCTTGATGACAAGCCAGAGCTTTATTTATTAAAGTTTTACTTTGGAAAATTTGAGGAAGTAAAGTAGTCCAGCATTTTCTTGAGCTGAAAACAGACCATTGGTCCTACTTCTAAAGCAAACAACACTTTCTAAATGAAAACAAATAAGTGAAAGAATCAACAAAGAAGCAGTCATCTCACCATGAAATGAGTCAATATTTGCTCTTTATGGTAACCAGAAATATCTGGTTTTGTTTTTTAAACCTGATGCTATAACATTTTAGAAATTCTTACTAAAGTTTAAAAAAGGTACATAGTCCAACCTTTAGTAAAAAATTGGAAAGAACTTTCTAACAGTAGGAGAGTTTTGCTCTTACAAATGAACTCCAGTTTTAGAATAAAAAGTGTACTCATTTAAAGTGTTTTTGTTTGTCAAAGTTGATAGAAATGTCTAGACATTGGGAGGTGGGAAAGTAACATGCCTGTGGAAAGTGCTGGGGTGGGAAAGAAAGCTCCGAGGGTGTTGGCTGAGCTTGGCCTGTAGTGAGAGCTCTCATCCTTGACAGTTGCTCTCAAAGGGCACAAAACATTTAGGCCTCATTATATTTGAAATTTCCTATATTCATTATTAACATTTAATCATGAAATTTCACATGCAAATCCACATTTCTGATTTCTCTTGAAAAATCTGATAGCATTCCACAATAGTAGTTCTCACTGAATAAGACTGAATAGTGGCTGCTCATTTGGGACAGAGCCAGTTCCCCATTGTCCATTCCACTCTCACCCTTTTATTTTCTCCAGACGTGGAGGCTGAATGTCAGTTGTAATCCATCCATCCATGTGATGGTTATTTGTCTGATGGTAGAATTAACAGAATATTAGAATATGTCTGATAACCTCATTTGTATCAAAAAGCATGATGCAGACCAAGATGCCACATGATTCAAGAACAATGAGAGAAAGCATATTTCCTTGTGGAAGTGAGAGTATCCTAGGGATTCATATGCATTTAAATAGATCTCTGCAGAAATCACCTGCGTGTTTTGCTCATTTACTCACTTACAGACTTTGTGTTTAAGATACCCAGTTTAGCTTTTGTACCTGTGATCTTATCTTCAGGCACGGATCATCCCTGAGGCTGAAATAATATGTTTATTATTCCAAGAGACATTCCCCTTTTCTTTCTTTTCAATGAAACTCTGAGATTTTTTATGGTGGCAAGGTGTGTATAGCTGGGTCTATGCCTAAATTTTTAATCACATTCCTATATTTCTCAGCTTCTCTTGTTTCTAGCCATGTAACCCAGTTGTAACCAATGAGATGTAGGCAGAGGATGCTGATGAGCCGGGGAATATTTTTTTTCTCTATAAAAGACGACAGGCACAGTTGGTTTGGCCCTTTGACCATTCCCGCTTTCTTCCTGCTTTGAAATGAACAAGTTCTCTGGAGATGCAAAAATCTACCTTGTTCCCATGGGGATAGCCATGGGAGCAAAAGCCAATCTGTGAAGAGTACTGAGCAGAAATAAAGCAAGAGTCTTGGCCCTTGGGTGCGACTGAGTAGCTAAAACAATTGCCAGGATCTGTTTAGTTTTGGTTATACGAGAAAACTAAATTCTTCACTGTTTAATTCATGGTTGTTCAGCTTTTCTGTTACTTGCAGACAAAGGCATTCCTAGTCGATACATTCCTTTTCCCTCTCCTCCACTCATATATGCACAATGCTTCCCACCATTCCTGTACGTCCCACATTTGCCAAATTATGCCAACACCCCAATTCAGTTCCTACTGGACAATATTTGCAAGGCATGGCACTTGGAGTGAGGGTTCTATGAAGATAAGACAAATTATTTGTCTTTAAATAGCTTGTTATCTAGAAGGGAAAATTAGATACATGCACACATAATTGCAACACAAAGTAGAATAGGACAGTGTTATGGAAGTGCAGGTTGTTGTGGCATGTTTGGGGTGGCGGATGACATAAGTGCAATTTTTGGTTCACAGCCTCCTTGGGAGCTTCCTGGGTGTAATCTGAAACTGGCTCCCATACACAGGGGGCAGCAAGAGACTCAAGAAAGAGGCAAATCACTCTACATTGGTAGGTGGCAAGTTAAATAAGGGAGGGAACAAACCTACAATGCTTGTTTTGGGCGGCCACAAGATGAGTAGATTTCCGCACCCGCTCACCAGAGTCTTAAAATGGAGGGCAGCTTTTATTATTAGAGACCCTTCCGTGTTCACTAAAGATAGGCCTTGCTGGCTTTCACTGAATGCTTGCTGGGTGAATTTAGTAAGGGCTTCTATGTGTGCTATAATGTCCTCCAGGCCAACAGAGGGAACAAATGGTGACCAAATGATTGTACCAGTGGAAAACAGAACATGCCCCCCTGGCCTTCAAGAGAGGGAGGTTGGCAGCTTTAGGAAACTGACCTGGCTGTGCACACCATACATACTGGCTGGGGAGGCAGCAATCTCAGGCACGAGGAGACGGACTGGGGGTGAGATATACCAGACCAGGACCCCCACCTTCTCCCCTCTTTCAATGGTGTGTGTTCCATTTCAAGTATAATGTGTTTCAACAGGTCCAGCTTGCAGCAGGACAGTGGGATCCCTGAGGAGATTGCATAGTTTCCTTTCACCCAGGGGTGCAAAGTCTCCAATCTGGATGAGATGTCCTATTGCGAATTCCAGGAGACAATTCCCAGGTGTGATGGGGCCCAGTGTTCTCAACAGCATAGCAGGTTGATCCATGGTGAGAGTTGGGACAATGGCTTTTTCCTGCCATTTCCATACCTCTACAGTATTGGGTGCCTTGGCAGAGGTCCCTAGTCTGGCATGTGGGACAACAGGCCATACTGGTTGATCATTCAAATGTATTAAAGCCTAAGACAGTACTTTAGTTCACCCTGCCAAGGTGATTTCACTTGATAGTAATTTAATCTGCTGTCTTAATATTCCATGTTTCCTTCCTACCAGCCCTTTGCTTGCAGATTGTAGGGGAGATGGAACCTCTATTTAATGTCATGTTCTTTTGCCCAGTCTCGCACATCATGACCTTTGTAATGTGATCACTGATCACTATCAATGATACTCAAAAAGAGTATCCATACATGGTACTCAGCTTCTCTAATCCCCTAACAGTGGTAGCCTGGTTTGTGTGGCTTAGGTTAAACCAGACCCAGTGTCCACACAAACCAAGACATGTTTAAACCCTCACTTGCAGGGAAGGGGCCAATATAATCAATTTGCCAGTCCCTCCCCAGTTGGGAACTACAGTGGATGGGTCCAATCATCCGTAACGTTGCCTTGTGCATTGCTTAGAACACACAGGACATGTTGTACTGCCATTAACCAAGTCACTGTATTTCAAGGGCAATTTGACATCCTTGGCAATATGCCATCCTAACCAAGCATTGTGGCGGCTGCTCCTTTTATACACCCAAATCTGCTGTATCTACTAAAGGGTCAGTTGCTAGGGCTTGTGTCTGAACTGGAGCATCAGCTTCCTGATTGCCAGGGGGTGTCAGTGCCTTACTAGCTGGGATGTGGAAAAGAATGAGGATTGCCTCAGGCTCTTGGAGGCAAACCCAAATGTCCCTCCACACATCCTGACCAACAAGGACCCACTCATGAATCATATGCCCTTGTTTCCCATTGTCCAGAGCTGGGACCAAAATCCGAGGGGCACTCTCCCCTCTGTTGTCTCTGTCACAGTGCCTGACCCATACCTTCTGGAGGCACAGAAGCCTCAAAGGAGGCTTGCTGCTCTGATCCCCAGTCCCAAATGTGCCCTTTCTTTACCAGGTGGAGACAATGTGCTGGGTAGGGAATAAAAGTCCTCCAAAACCCTAAAATCCCTACAAAGGCTGGCATCTCTTTCACATTCTTAGGGGTTGGATAGACTTTGCATCTTAAACACAGCTTTTGGGACAGCACATGTCTAACCTGACCGAACGACTCCCCCAAAAGCTTTGCAGTGGTGCCTGGGCCTTGACTTTTCTGTAAGTTCACTGCACATCTCCCTTGCAGATGTTCTAGCAAAGCCTGCAGAGTGACCTGCAGCAGAGGCAATCATCAGTGTAATGGGCCATTTTACTAATGTGGGGAAGGGGAACAGGGACAGGTCTTGGCTACCATCCCATGACATATTGCGGGGCTGTGCAGGTAGACTTGGGGAAGCACTTGAAAGGTCCATTATTGCCCCTCCGGTATGAAGGCAAGTTGATCTTAGTTAACAGAAACCTGTACTTGTCAAAATCTTTTCCATGAATCTCCTCGAAGGTAAAGCACTTTTTCAGTAACAGTTTGTCAAAGCATCAGAGTAAAACAATAACTGCCTGCAAATGACAAAAGACAAAAAGTAGCCATGGTTAAAGATCTGATTAAAGTTCATTATAATGCAGTTGTCAAGAGAATTTGGTTATTTTTGTGACATACATTTTAAAATTATGACTGATAACATTATACCAAGGCATATCAGGTTTTTAGGAATTTCATACAAGTATACCCTAAAGAAAGTGTACCACTTCTTAAATTTGACAATGCTTCCCATGAAATTTAACATATACAAAAAGTTATATGGTTGTAAAACACTTAGTTTCTTTAATAGAGAAGGCTCAGGTTTCTTAAGTAATCAAGGACCTGATAAAAGACAAAACACAAAATCTTTGTTTTCTAGACAGATTACATTAAAGGCAAAGAAAAACCTTTATTTATAATTTCTTACTAGAGCAAGCCAATAATCTAAGAAAACTTTGTCCTTTTAACAGAGAGAAAACCAAATTCTAATTTTGCAGTGTACTTTTGATATTAAAACTCTCCGTTTCACAGGGAGATCAGCTCGGTGCTTTGTGACCGCCTGGAGGGGTGGGATAGGGAGGGTGGGAGGGAAGGAGACGCAAGAGGGAAGACATATGGGAACATATGTATATGTATAACTGATTCACTTTGTTATAAAGCAGAAACTAACACACCATTGTAAAGCAATTATACCCCAATAAAGATGTTTAAAAAAAAAAACTCTCCGTTTTTTCTTTTTAACTTAAATCTATTTCAACTTTAGCTTGACTACACATAACATTTCTTTCTCAATATTTTTTTCTGCGAAACTGCAACTTTCTATATCCATTCAGCTTTTGTCCTTTTTTTTTTTTTCCAATCTTGGAACAATCATTTTACTTTAGGACAAAATTGCTTTCTTTTTTTCTTCACCAAAACAAATAATGTCCTTTATCTAAAAAAAACCACGTTCTATTTTTTTTACCTACTTTTCTTATACAGTCATTTTCTTTCACCTTTATTATTTCTAATAGATTTGTAAAATACCTTATCTCTTTTACAGATAAATTTTGGTAATACCCTCTGCAGGTAGAAAAACATCACACATTCACAATACACATCTATAGACATATTACATAAACATACAGACAGACACAAACGGAAACTCCATGGCTTTCATTCAAAAACTTAAGCCATGAATCAGATACCCACTCACATGGCTAAAGCTTTTTACTGATATTTGTGATCTTATGGAGGCTGTGGACTAGATTTGTGGGCAAAGGAGCTTCTACAGCAGTCTGTATTTTAAAAAAGCCTCTTTCCCTGCCTTTTAAATAAAAAAAAATTTTTTTTACAGTCTCTGTGGGCAGTGTTTTGGTTATCTCCAGGGTGTTTATATTTCAAACACATGATAAGATTTACAACCTCAGAAGACAGAGAAAGAATGTAAGTTTTCTCCTAGGGGTTTTGAGGTCATTACTATTTAAATTTTTCCTTTGTAATAGGAGGCACAGGGTGTTTCACCTGCTTCCTCATCAATCACCATAACATTATCCTCTTTATTCTCATCACATTCCCAGGGATTCCACCCCTTAGTGTCTCAGTCAGGCTTTGTCACGAGCACTTGGAGCTTAATCCACAGCAATTTGCACCCTTCTAGCTCTGCAAAATGGTACACTAAGGTCTCCAACTTATTATCCTGCTCTCCCACCTTGTCTGGCAGCCCTGAAGCTAGCAGAGTAGTGGACAACTGCATGTCTTTCTCTTACCTCAGCTTTTCTTCTAACTCTCTAACTCAAGCTCCAGCCTCCAGTTGGGCACTGATATCCAGCTGAACTGCCCACAGTAGAGTACAGCCCATTGCAAGAGCCCTTCATTTCCCTTTGCTGCAGTGTGCTATGTGCAGTTTCTCAAGCAAAAAATGGCAGCTGCCATTTTTGGGACATCCCCATACTCATGGAGCAGTCCACAAGCATCTAACATATGGGCCACCCTTCCCCACATGAAGATTTTTTTTTTTAACATCTTTATTGGAGTATAATTGCTTTACAATGTTGTGTTAGTTTCTGCTTTATAACAAAGTGAATCAGCCATATGCATACATATATCCCCATATCCCCTCCCTCTTGCATCTCCCTCTCTCCCACCCTCCCTATCCCACCCCTCTAGGTGGTCACAAAGCACCGAGCTGATCAGCCTGTGCTATGTGGCTGCTTCCCACTAGCTATCTGTTTTACATTTGGTAGTGTATATATGTCCACCCACCTGAAGATTGATGGCTAACTCAGGATTTCCCCTGTGGATGCCTCTTTCCCAAGGCTAGGGAATTTAAGAGGCTTGTATGGGCCACCCCTCCCCACACAGAGGTCCATGGCCACCTCAGGATTTCCCCCATGGATGCCTTTTTCCCAAAGCTCATTTCTTTGGTCTCCTGCCTGGCTTGCCAATTATAGGTTTGCAATCTCCTCAGGAGCTTCCTGGGTGTAATCTGAAACTGACTCCCATACACAGAGGGCTGGGAGAGACCCAAGAAAGAGGTAAATCACTCCAGATTGGAGGGTGGCAGGTTTAATAAGCAAGGGAACTTACTTACAAGGCTTGTCTTTGCTCAGCCGCGTAGATTTCTGCACCCACCTGCCAGAATCTGAAAAGTTTATATAGAGGCCTAAACTGGGTTCAGTCACATACACTGTCCAGATGGTCTCAGGAATACCTTGCTTTCTCTGTGTCCTTGGAACAGCTCCCACTGTGGGAATGGTAGGTAGAGTGTACATTCCAAGGACAGGGGAGGGGGTAAGAAGGTTTCAGCTCAACGGTCATGTCTTTTCGATGACCTTCCCCAACACTACTGCACCTAGTTCCTGGCTGGAGTTGTCAAGAGAGATTTCCTAAAGAAGTTGGGATTTGAGATGAGTCTTGAATGTTGGATAAAATTTTAGAGACTGGCAGGAGGAAAGTCATAGAGGCAGGAACATGTGGATCATCCTGGGGAGCGTGGTTCTGCAGCTCCCTGTTCCCACACTCCAGGCCCACTGTCCTCTGTTGTTCTTCCAGTGAGCAAGCCTGTGTCCGCACACCTGCTCTTCCTCCTGCTCGTGGGTCTCCCTTTTCCTCCAGTCTGCTGGCCATCCTGAGAATAATGTTTCCTTAGGGAGAACGTCTCTGAGTACCCAAACAAGTAAGTCCCAACTGCTTTGTCTCTTGTACTGTATTCTTTGCCTTTACAAAGTTTATATGCTCACTTATTTAGCAATTGTTAATATTTATTGAAGACCTGTTGCATTCCAGGCACTGGATTCCTTTAGTAGCTACATTAGTGAATAAAAAAGTCAAGTCCCATGCTTGTACCTTCAGATAGAGGGACAGACAATAAACAAGCAAGCACACAAAATTGTTACCTATTGTGTTAAATGCTAGGAAGGAAATAAGTGTAATCTGCTTGGGAGAAACCTGGGTGCTGTTTATTAACTCTGTTAATAATAGGACCTATTCAAATGACTTTGTAATGATAATAAAGATAATATACATAAAGAGCTAAATAGAATGACTGACACATAACACTAAAGTTAGTAATTACAAATTTGTGTGTGTTTCTGAGTAAACATTTTATTGAAATACATATACAGGAGAGAACACAAAAGTGTGTGCTTCAAGAATTTTTATAAGTGAAACACACATATGTAACCAGGCCCAGATCAAAAAACAGAGTATGACTGACTCAAAGCCCCATCATGTTTCCTTCTAGTCACTTTTCAACCTGAAGGGTAATTACTATTTTGACCTCCAACGGTATAGAATGATTCTGCCAGCTTTTTGAACTTTACGTAAATAAATTTAAGAGGTATGTATCCCTTAGTGCTTGTTTCTTTTTCCCTCTTAATAAATGATGTATTTAAGAATGTGGGAATTTTTAAAAATTATATAAATTTCAGGTGTACAGCATTATAATTTGACATCTATATACACTATAAAATGATCACCACCACCACTCTGGCCATCCTGGGAAAAATAATGTTTTCTTAGAGAGAAGGAGACATATAGTTGACCCCCTTTGACTGTTTTGCCTACCTTCCAAACCTCTTCCCCTCTGATAACCACTAATCTGTTCTCAATATTTATTTATTTATTTATTTTAAAATCTGTTTGTCGTGTTTGTTTTTTTAGATCCCACATATGAGTGAAATTACATATTTGTCTTTTGCTGTCTGACGTATTTTATTTACTATAGTACTTTCAAGGTTCATTCATTTTGTCCCAAATGGCAGGATTTCACTCTTTTTTTCACTGTTTTTTATATATATGTGTATATATATATATATGTATACATATGGTTGGCCCAAAAGTTCGTTCGAGTTTCTGTAAGATGTTATAGCAAAACCCAAACAAACTTTTTGGCCCACTATATATATATATATATGTACACACATATATGTGTATATTTATATACACATATACCACTTCTTCTTTATCCATTCATCCATTGATGGACCCTCTAGGTTATTTCCATGTCTATTGTAAATAGCACTGCAATGAACACAGGGGTGTATATATCTTTTCAAGTTAGTGTTTTTGTGTTCTTTGGATAAATACCCAGAAGTGGAATAGCTGGGTCATATGGTAGTTCTTTTCTTAAATTTTTGAAGATCCTCCATACTGTTTTCCATAATGACTGCACCAATTTACAGTCCCACCAACAGTGCACAAGGGTTCCCTTCCCTCCCCATTCTCTCCAACACTTGTTATTTCTTGTCTTTTCCATAATAGCCACTCTAACAGGTGTGAGGTGATATCTCATTGTGCTTTTGATTTGCATTTCCCTGATGATTAGTGATGTTGAACATCTTTTCATGTGTCTGTTGGTCATCTGTATGTCTTCTTTGGAAAAATGTCTATTCATATCCTCTGCCTATTTTTTAATCAGGTTGATTTTTTGTTGTTGAGTTGTGTGATTTCTTTATATATTTTGGATATTAATCCCTTATCAGATATATGATTTGCAAATATCTTCTTCCATTCAGTAGTTTGCCTTTTCATTTGGTTGATTGTTTCCTTCACTATGCAGAAGCTTTTTAGTTTGGTGTAGTCCCATTTGTTTATTTTTGGTTTTGGTTCCCTTGCCTGAGGAGACATATTCAAAAAAATATTGCTAAAATTGATGTCAAAGAACATACTGCCTATGTATTCTTGTAGCAAGTTTACAATTTCAGGTCTTACATTTAAGTCTTTAATCCATTTTGAGTTTATTTTTGTACATGGTGTGAGAAAGTAATCCAGTTTGATTCTCTTGTATGTAACTGTCCAGTTTTTTCAACACCATTTATTGAAGAGGCTTTCTTCCATTGTATGTTCTTGCCTCCTTTATTAGATTAATTGCCCATATAAGTGTGGGTTCCTTTCTGGGCTCTCTATTCTGTTTCCATTGATCTGTGTGTCTGTTTTTGTGTTAGTGCTGTAATGTTTTTGATTACTATAGCTTTGTAGTATAGTTTGAAATCAGGGAGTGTGATACTTCCAGCTCTGTTCTTCTTTCTCAAGACTTTTTTGGCTATTCAAGGTTTTTGTGGTTCCATACAAATTTTAGAATTATTTGTTCTAGTTCTGTGAAATATGCCATTGGAATTTTGATAGGTATTACATTGAATCGGTAGACTGCTTTAGATAGAATGGACATTTTAGCAATTAATTATTCCAATCCATGAACACAGAATATTGTTCCATTTATTTGTATCATCTTCAGTTTCTTTCATCAGTGTCTTATAGTTTTCAGTGTTTAGGTCTTTCACCTCCTTGGTTAAATTTATTCCTAGGTATTTCATTATTTTTTGACACAGTTATAAATGGAATTGCTTTCTTAATTTCTCTTTCTGATAGTTGTTTTATTTTGTTGTGTTTTAATATTTATTTATTTATTTGGTTGTGCTGGGTCTTAGTTGCAGCAGGCGGGCTCCTTAGTTGCAGCTCACAGGCTCCTTAGTTGCAGCTCATGGGCTCCTTAGTTGTGACATGCATGTGGGATCTAGTTCCCTGACCAGGGATTGAACCCGGGGCTCCCTGCATTGGGAGCACAGAGTCTCAACCACTGCACCACCAGGAAATGTGGGATCTTTCATTGCAGCATGCTGGCTTCTTGTGGCACACAGGCTTCTCTCTAGTTGTGTCATGTGGGCTCCATAGCACATGGGCTCTGTAGTTTGTGGCATGCAGGCTCTCTAGCTGAGGTGCACAGGCTCAGTAGTTGTGGTGTGTGGACTTGGTTACCCCATGGCATGTGGTATCTTAGTTCCCCAACCAGGGATCGAACCCATGTCCCCTGCACTGGAAGTTGGATTCTTTACCACTGGACCACCAGGGAAGTACCTCTGATAGTTTGTTTTTAGTGTATAGAAAAGCCACAGATTTCTGTTTGTTGGTTTTGTATGCTGACACTTTACTGAATTCATTTATTAGTTCTAATACTTTTTTTAGTGAAGTTTTTAGGGTTTTCTATATATAATATCATGTCTATATATAATAATAAATAGTGACAGTTTTACTTCTTCCTTCCCAATTTGGATGCCCTTTCTTTCTTCTTCTTCTTCTTTTTTTTGCCTAATTTCTGCTGCTAGGACTTCCAATATTATGTGGGATAAAAGTGGTGAGAGTGGGCATCCTTGTCTTGTTCCTGATCTTAAAGGGAAAGCTTTCAGCTTTTTACTGTATGGTGTTAGCTGTGGGTTTGTCATATATGACCTTTATTATGTTGAGGTATGTTACTTCTATACCAACTTTGTTGAGGGTTTTTATCATAAGTGGATGTTGAATTTTGTCAAGAGATTGTTTGCATCTATTGAGATGATCAAATGGTTTTTATTACTCAGTTTGTTAATGTGGTGTATCACACTGATTGATTTGCAGATACTGAACCATCCTTGCATCCCTAGAATAAGTCCCACTTGATCATGGTGTATTATCTTTTTAACGTATTGTTGAATTCAGTTTGCTATTATTTTGTTGAGATTTTTTGCACCTATGATCATCAGAGTTATTGGCCTGCAATTTTCTTTTTGTGTGTGATGTCTTGTCTAGTTTTGGTATCTGGGTGATGCTGGCCTCATAGAATGAGTTTGGAAGTGTTTCTTCCTCTGCAATTTTTAGAATAGTTTGAGAATGGTAGGTGTTAACTGTTCCCTAAATGTTTGATAGAATTCACCTGTGAAGCCATCTGGTCCTGGACTTTTTTAGGAGTTCTCATTGTGGTTTTGATTTGCATTTCCCCGATAATTAGTGATGTTGAGCATATTTTCATGTGTCTATTGACCATCTGTATGTCTTCTTTGGAAAAATGTCTATTCAAATCCTCTGTTCACCTTTTAATTGGGTTGTTCATGTTTTTGACACTGAGTTGTACGAATTCTTTATACATATTTGGATATCAGCCCCTTATTGAATATATCATTTGCATATATATCTCTCATTCAGTAGGTTGCCTTGTCACTTTGTTAATGGTTTCCTTTGCTGTGCAAAAACTTTTTAGTTTGGTGTAGTCCCATTTGCTTATTTTTGCTATTGTTGCCCTTGCCTGAGGAGATATATCCAAAAAATATTGTTAAAACTGGTATCAAAGAGCTAACTGCCTATGTTTCTTTCTAGAATTTTTATGGTTTCAATCTTAATTTAAGTCTTTAATCCAGTTTATTTTTGTACATAGTTTAAGAGTGTGTTGTACATTTTCATGTTACTAATTAGCATCCTCTTATTTCAGCTGGAAGAACTCCTTTCAGTATGTCTTACTACCATTTCAGTAAGGTAGGTCTACTGATGATGAACTCCCTCAGCTTTCATTTGTCTGGGAAAGTCTTTATCCTCCTTCATTTCTGATGGATAACTTTGACAAATACAGTATTCTCGGTTGGCAGTATTTTTCTTTCAGCATTTTGAATATATCATCCTACTGTCTCCTGGCCTTTAAGGTTTATGCTGAGAAATCCACTGATAGCCTTATGGGGAGTTCCCTAACAAGTTGTTTTCTCTTGTTGCTTTTAGGATTCTCTCTTTATCCTTAACTTTTACCATATTAATTATAGTGTGTCTCTGGGCTTATCTTATTCAGAACTCTCTGGGCTTCCTAGACCTGGATGTCTGTTTCCTTCTCCAGATTAGAGAAGTTTTCAGCCAGTATTTCTTCAAGTAATTTTTCTGGCCCTTTTTTGTTCTCTTCTGCTGGGATCCCTATAATGTAAATGTTATTCCACTTGATTTTGTCTCAAAATCCCTTGAGGTATCTTCACTTTTTAAAATTCTTTTTTTCATTTTCCTGCACTGTGTGGGTGAGTTCAATTGTTTTGTCTTCCAGCTTGCTGATTTATTTTTCTACCTCATCCAGTCTGCTGTCGAACCCCTGTAGCATATTTTTCAGTTTGATACTTTCTTGTATTTTCTATCTCTTTGTTGAAGTTCTCACTGTGTTCATCCATTCTTCTTCTGAGTTTGGTCAACATCTTTATGACCATTACTTTGAACTCTTTATCAAGGAGATTGCTTATCTCCATTTTGTTTAGTTCTTTTTCTGAGGTTTTATCTTGTTCTTTCAGCTGGAACATATTCCTCTGTCTCCTCATTTTGCCTAATTTCTTGTGCTTATTTCTATGTATTAGGTAAATCAGCTATCTCTCCTAGTATTGAAGGAGTGACCTTATTTAGGAGATGTCCCGTGGGGCTCAGAAGTGCAATCCCACCTGTCCACCAGAGCCAGGAGCTCAAGGGGTGTTCCCTGTGTGGCCTATGTGCACCTTCCTGTTGTGGTGGGACCACAGCTGCTGCGGTGTGCTGATGGGCTGGGCTATTGCCCCACTCCCCCAACTGTGAGGCCCAGCTGAGGTGTAGGGATGGGCAGGGCTCTCAATGGCCATGCCCACTGGTGCTAAAAGGTTAGAGGGAGAATTCCAAAACGGCACCCTCCAGTGCTGGCATTAGTAAGGTAGCCTGAGATCACAAAAATGGCTGCCATCAATGTCTCAGTCCCTGGAGAGTGTCCCAACTGGTTCCTGCCTCTCCAGCAAATGCATTAAGATTAGTAAGTCCCCTTCACCTATGGTCCATGTGCTTTTCAGTCTGGTGTTTTTATGCTGGATTTTGGGTCAAGTTAGCCTGCACATGAGCTCTATGAGAGTGGATTTTCTGTTACCTGCAGTTCTGTAGTTTTCCTGGGTATATTTTCCATTGGTTTTCAAAGTCAAATATTTTGGGGGTTCATTTCTCTTGTGCAGGATCTAGGGGCTGGGGTGCCTGATGTGGAGCTCAGATCTCTCATTCCTCAGGGAAAAGATCCATACCTTTGTGATTCCTCTTAATAGTGGATCACTGTGGCTGGGATGTGCATTTTTTCTTGGTGAGACAGTATCTCTGCCTCTCCTCCGTGTCTTGATGTGGTCCTTTTACCGTTTGTTGTGGAACTCGGTTCATCCAGTTTTCAGGTTCCTTTCCAAGGGAATTATTCTATATGTAGTCATAGATATGTTGTGTTTGTGGGAGGAGGTGAGTCAGGATCTTCCTGTGCTGCCATCTTGAGCACATCCCCATGTGGGATTTTTTTTAATGTTTAAATTCTGTTGAAAATATTGATATTCAAAAAAGTGGTTTTGGATATATTCTAAAAATTTAGATGTTGCCAATTAATTAAAATCAGAAGTGTTGGTTTTATTGTTAAAAGAAATATTCATTCTTATAAGACTTAACTGAGACTTAATTTCTACCTGAATGCTTGCTAAACAAAGTATCAAATATGAATTGTAGTGTAGCAAGAAAATACATGGGCATAAATAATTATTTACACAGCAAAGGAAACAATCAACAAAGTGAAGAGATAACCTACAGAATGGGAAAAAATATTTGCAAACCGTATATCCAAGAGGATGGTTAATATACAAAATATATAAAAAACTCATTCAACTCAATAGAAAAACAAACAAATAATCCAACTTTAAAAATGGGCAAAAAACCCGAATAGACATTTTTTTCAAAGAAGATATAGGAATGACCAACAGGTACATGAAAAGATGCTTAACTTTATTAGTCATTAAGGAAATGCAAATCAAAACCACAGTGAGATACTACCTCACACCTGTTAGAATGGCCATCATCAAAAAGAGAAGAGATAACAAATGCTTGTGAGGATCTGGAGAAATGGGAACCCTTGTGCACTACTGTTGGTGGGATTGTAAACTGGTACAGCCACGATGGAAAACAGTATGGAAGATCCTCAAAAAATTAAAAATAGAACTACCATATGATCCAACAATTCTACTTCTGGGAATATATCAAAAGAAAACAAAAACACCAACTGGAAAAGGTATCTTCACCCCTATTTTCATAGCAGCATTATTTACAATATTCAAGACAGGGAAACAACCTAAGTGTTCATCAGTGGATGAATAGATAAAGAAGTTATGATATACAAGTAATAGAATATTATTCAGCCATTCCTGCTATTTGCAGCAACTTGGATGGACCTTGAGGCATTATCCTAAGTGAAACAAGTCAGATGGAGATAGACAAATACCATATTATTTTAGTCATATGTGGAATCTTTTTTTTTTTTTTCAGTATTTTTTATTTGGCTCCGTCGGGTCTTAGTTGTGGTGTGCAGGTTCTTTGTTGCGGCACGCGGGATCTCTAGTTGTGGCTCTCGGGCCCTAAAGCACGCGGGCTTAGTTGCCTCGCGGCATGTGGGATCTTAATTCCCTGACCAGGGATCGAACCCGCATCCCCTGCATTGGAAGGCAGATTCTTAACCACTGGACCACCAGGGAAGTCCCCATATGTGGAATCTTAAAACAAAACAAAACAAACTCATAGAAAAAGAGATCATATTTTGGTTACCGGAGGTGGGGTGGGGGGAGGTAGAATTGGAAGAAGGTGGTCAAAAGGTACAAACTTCTAGTAATAAGTAAGTACTAGGGATGTAATGTATAATATGATGACTGTAGTTAGCAGTGCTGTCTGATATATATGAAAATTATTAACGGAGTAAATCCTAAAAGTTCTCATCACCAGTAAAACAATTTTTTCTTTTTTGGTTTTTAAAAAAATTGTGTCTATATGCGATGGTGGATACTACATAAATTTATTGTGGTCATCATTTCACAGTATATGTAAATCAAACCATTATGCTGTACACCTTAAACTTATACATGTATCAATTACATCTCAATAAAACCGGAAAAAAGGGCTTCCCTGGTGGCGCAATGGTTGAGAGTCCGCCTGCCGATGCAGGAGACACGGGTTCGTGTTCCGGTCCGGGAGGATCCCACATGCCGCGGAGCGGCTGGGCCCGTGAGCCATGGCCGCTGAGCCTGCGCGTCCGGAGCCTGTGCTCCGCAACGGGAGAGGCCACAGCAGTGAGAAGCCCATGTACCGTAAAAAAAAATTTTTTAAAAACTGGAAAAAAAGAAAAAATAATTAACCAGTAGCAATAATCCAGACTACCTTTTCATGGATTTTGGATACACAAAGAATGGGAAAATATTGTCATAAGATTTTGCAGCATACAAAAGCATTTGATCCTAATTCATCATTGTTAATACTCCTGTCTTCGGCAGTAGTGATGGACCTAAGTTATATACGTCTGCCGATTTATTTTATTTTTTGTTTATTTTTATTTTTTTTCTGGCCATGCCACCACGGCTTGCAGGATCTTAGTTCCCCTACCAGGGATCGAACCCGGGCCCTCGGCAGTGAGAGTGCAGAGTCCTAACCACTGGACAGCCAGGGAATTCCCTCATTAGGTTTATTACATGAGCCATAATGCAGGCATATGTGCAGGATAGGTCTTGAATGCCAACATCTTCCATAGGCTGCTTTAGTAAGAAACAGGACTTCACCATTGATTTCATTTACTAGGCATATCCTTTTCCTCTGAGATGTATCATGCTACCCTTCTGGTGTTTTTTTCTTCAGGAGGTATGAATGAGCTGTAAGGTAGACAAATAATGCACTTAACTACTAGAACAGGCAATAAGCAAAGCAAGGCAGAAGAGAAAGCCATTCTGACACTGTGAACTCTGAGGGGCTGGGATGGCTCAGGATACACTGGAAGCAGCACCTTTCCCACGCAGGCCATGTTCTCTAGCACTTCTTCAGAGTACCTTTACCTTTAGTTGAAACTACCGGTTCTGCATCAGCATTGGTTGCCTCAGTCTTAGCTGGGCCATTCTGTTGCCTGTGGTTGTAGCTTGTTCATTTTCTTTGCTGTATAGCATTCCATCGTTTGAAACTGCCACAATTTATTTATCTATTTTAATATTGATAAATTCTTTCTTTCTTTTCTTTTTTTTTTTTTGAGCGGGCCTCTCACTGTTGTGGCCTCTCCCATTGCGGAGCACAGGCTCCGGATGCGCAGGCTCAGCGGCCATGGCTCACGGGCCCAGCCGCTCCGTGGCATGTGGGATCTTCCCGGACTGGGGCACAAACCCACGTCCCCTGCATTGGCAGGCGGACTCTCAACCACTGTGCCACCAGGGAAGCCCGATAAATTCTTTCTTAACATCTGTCATTCCTCTCGGCCGCATGTCCATACAGAGTTCAATAGATTTTTGTTGGATAAATGGCTACTAAGTAGGTGATGTGAAATAATACTGGAAAGCTATTTGGGGCCATAATGTAGAGAAACCTAGAAGTCTAGTAAGAAATGTGCACTAGTTTCTTGGACAAACAAGCTTCAGGGAGGAGAGGTTAAAATGATGGACTATGGAGCAGACTATTTGAATTTGACAGCCAGTTCTACTTACTAGCATTTACTGTCTATATAAATTGGGGCAACTTACCTAATATCTCTGTGCCTTAGTTTCCTTATCTAAAACAAATGGGTATCATAGGGTAATTGTAAAGATTAAATGAGTTAATATTTATAAATTGCTTAGACCAGTACCCAGCACTTAGTAAGTTTTACAGCAGCAATTGCTAAGTAAAATGGGCGTCCACTGTAGGTTTTTGAACAGGGAAGTGGCATTTTTGGTGCAGGGTGAAAGGGTAATAAAGGGAGGGCCAGCAGTCCAGTTACAGCTACTGTTTTTGTCAGGAGGCTGGCTCTCATTGACCCAAGGAATTTTGCCTGAATAAGAAACACTAGTGAGCAACTCACCTGAAGAGAAAAAACTTGAAAATTAGAATGAGAAATTTACATTTCAAAGATTCCATCCTTTGCCTCCACAGACAAATTGTGAATGGGTGGTTTGGAATTATAACCTGTAATTAGAAAATTTTCATCTTTTATAACCATCAGTTAGTGAGCAAACTATAATTGTTACAGCAGTGGAATTTCAGACCAGCGGGAGAGGGATTTCTTTCCATTTCACTGAAATGGCACAAAGTAAGAATTTCCCTCTTGCCTAAGCATCTGGCTGGTCTGGTGAGATTTGCAGAAATTTCCACTGGAAGTTTCCTGCAGTGAAGTTGTCTGTGTTGTGCTGGCTTATCTCATGGAGCCAAACTATGGAACAGTGAATATAACGGAGTCTGGGAAGAAACATGCTGCACTCCAACAGCATAATTTGAAAATAATTTAAGAAAAGGACCACTTATGGAGTTAGGAAAAACAACAAAGGATACTGCAGAATCTTAGACTAGAAACCCTGGGAAGACCTGACCACCCTAGGCTGAAGGGGAAGTGGGAGGAAGTGTTTATCAGAACCTGGAGAGGGCTGAGGACAGAAGCCGTGGGCTTTGGTTGAGGAGGCATCCAACCAATGGCTCCCTGGTAAGGAGGGAGCTACGAGAATGAACACGGGATAAATACCAGACTTTCCTCTTACCCCACCTCCCAGTCTCCTGCCAGCACACCCATTGGCTGAACCTGTCTGGAAGCTGGAAGGTGTGGGGGTCCATTGATGCAGTTCATAAGGGTGAGCCTTCCTAAGGCTCAGAGCACGTGGAGAAGGCAGAGGCGTGGACCTGAAGGGGCAAATAACGAATGTCCAACAGAAACAGAGAACAATGGCATGGGCCAGGTAGCCCATTTGGCTATTTCCAGAGTCAACCTAATCTCATAAAACAGCCGTAATTAATAGTAGTAGTAACTGGTATAGTAAAAATGTGGCTTTTATCTATTGGGCATACCCTATGGGCCATGCAGTATACTCAGAAAGTTGCATACTTTGTTTTATTTAATCCTCACAATATTCCCATAGCTAGTATCATTGCTATCTTGCAGAATAGAAAAACTGAGGTTTAGAGAAGTTGGGTAATTTGCCCCAAATCCCATAGATCATAAGAAACAGGAAAACTAGTTAGTCTCATGTTTTCTAATGCCAAAGTCCATGCCCTTTTTACCACTTCATTGGTAATCAGTAAAGTAATTTACTGATTACTTTTATTTGTGCATTCACTTAAAGTATTTTCTACTCAGTTAAGTGAACTTATTTGTATAAAAATAGAAGCAATGCAGAAATTATAGATTCAAAAGTTCAGTTTCATCTCTGTCCCTCAAAACATGTCCCTCCTCAGGAGTTTTCACTGTTAATGGTAGGTTATGTCTCCTTCTTCCAGAATCTTTTTTTCCTATGTATTTACAAATTTGTATATAGGTAAGCACCTACATAGCTATTCTATTTTACATAAATAGGGTCATTTTGTTTATAATTTGTTCAACTTCCTACTCTGGCCTTTTTTTCCCCCCTCTTTGGACCCCTCCCTACCATAGTGACTTATGTTATTATCCCGTGGCTTAAATACATAGTTATATAATCAGGTATAAAATTCCTAATTTTGTGCTTCTAGGTGGTATACAACTATAAAACCCAAATAAAGAACCAACAAAATTTCAAAATAAAAAATTAAATTATCAATGTTAATGTAATGCAGTTTAATGTAATTGAAATTAAATTGTCAGTGGTTCAGTTTAGTAATAGGAAGATGTTTTATCTTTTACTTGTTGACTTTATCCTTTTGATTTTGAGCATGATGGGCCATTATTTATGGCATCATCATTATCATTTTATTATTTTTCCTTTTAAACAATAAACAGTACACTCTCATTTGATCCTGTGAGCAATTAATATAACAGTGCATACCCAAATATACTGAAAAATTTTAAAAGGACCATTTAACAGAAACATTTTCCATGCATCTCTATAATTATGTGTTCTGGTAGTGAACTTTTGCAAGCTAATTAGATCAGAGGGAGATACATACAAAGAATCCACTTTCTTCCTAAATGGTATTAACAATTATACTGCTATATCTGGATTAATGTCTATAGTATGACACAACTCTCCAACAAATATTTCTCTCCTCAAACTATTGTTAAGCTTTTAGGTAGGACAAAATGAGGTAATTTTTGGCCTCCATTTGACTTAGGTGCCTTATTTCCATTCTAGTTCTGCCTCAATTCTTTCCTCGTTAGACTGTTCCATTAGAGTATACTACTGAACACTGTCATTTTCATGATGTATAGCAAAATCCCAATTTATTAAGTTACTTAAGAAACTAAAGTTTTAGTCCATGAAAATGTCTTTCAATTTTGAGTATCACTGCAAATCTCAGGATTTATCTTTATAATTGGTTAAAATAAATGACCTAAGTACAACAGCAGATATAGAATGTTGTCATTTGGATATTAGGACATGCCAGCTCAAATGCATTCAGTTACGCCTATTAGAACATAGAAGTTAAATGCTACCTCTTCAAATGATCAGTTGATAATAACCTGATTATAAACCACTGTGCAAAAATGAGAACATTGGAATTAGTATCTGTTTGTGGGTATTGAGTGGTCATCCTGATTGACCCAGAATATATCTATGTTATTTTTTTCCAAGAGTTTCAATCAATCATGTGAGAATAAAGAATTATAATAATCTCAGGGTATTTGTGGATACGGCTTCCCCCGCCCCCGCCCTGGTGTAAGTGAGCGTTTCCCAGTTTGAGAATCACTGTGCACTATGTTCTACTTTCCTGCATGGGGTACAGAGGCCATCAGGATTGGTGGCAGTTACCACTCTGCTAGTTTGTACTGTGGCTTTGAGGCCCTTTTTTCCTCTTTCAATATATACTCACTTACTCTAAATGATCAGAGGGAAAGTCATAATGGTTATATTGGTATGTAATGACGTCAGAAATGTATTATCCTGCTGTGTAACTCATCCAGGTGGCATGACTGCCAGAAATGTGTTTTGTTTCTAGATCTTTCCTTAGTATTCAATATGGGAATATCTCATTGAAAAGGAAGTGTCCCCTTAAAATGCTACTTGTTTTCAAAGTTACTGATAGTTAAGAAAAAGACACAAAAGGTTAATTTTCCTTTTTTTCCCCTCCCTCCCTCCCTCCTTTCCCTCTTTTCCTTTCTCCTCTCCTCCTCTTTCTTCTCCTCCTCTTACAACTTCTTTTTTTCTGAAAAATATACTTTAGGCTACCTCCTTTGCCTTGAAAGTATAAAACAGACATATTCCCAAGTTGATAAAGCTTGTTGGGGGCAGAACTGTTACTAGACTAGGATCTCCAAGCCTCCCAGGACTGTGCTCTACATACTAGATATCTTCTGAGGAGCATAAATCAATAATATATTAAGAAACATGCAGCCTTACACAATTCCAATTAATAAATATAGTAGGAATGAGGGAACTATAAAACCACCATGAGGCAAATACCACAGTAGTAATTGTTGCAGGCAAGATCCACTGATGGATAAAATCAGTGGGTGAAAGATAGGGTAGAAATAGCATATTAGCAAAATCTCAAAACAATCTGCCCCCCGGGGAAAATGATAACTTGTAATAGTAATTTGCAATGAAGAAACCCAACAGACGCCATAATGACCAAGTGTTCAAGGTCAATGTCCCTGGTACTGAGACATATCAGTATCTCATACCTCTTGATATCATGCACTGAGAAGTACACAAGATCACTTTTGCAGTAATCTTGCCAGAAAAGGTACAAACTTCTCTTTAATCATGAGAAAACATCACATAAACCCAAATTGAGCAACATTCTACAGAATACCTGTCTACTACTCCTTAAAAGTATCAAGGCCATGAAAGACAAGGAAAGACTGAGGAATTGTCACAGATTGGAGGAGACTAAGGAGACAACCAAATGCAATGTGGGATCCTAAATTGATCCTGGAACACTAAAAGGACATTAAGAGAAATACTAGAGAAATTCAAATAAGATCTGTAGTTCAGTCAACAGTATTGACTGAATATTGGCATATTAATTTCCTGGTTTTGATACATGTTAACATTAGAAGAAGCTAAGTAAAGGGTATATGGAAACGCTTTGTACTGTTTTTGAAACTTTCAAATTATTTCAAAATAGAAAGTTTAAAAAAGTAAAGAAAAGGTAGAATTGGTTCAAGATGGTCGGGGTAGAAGGACGTGTGCTCACTCCCTCTTGCAAGAGCACCAGAATCACAATAAACTACTGAACAGTCATGACAGGAAGACACTGGAACACACCAAAAAAGATACCCCACATCCAGTGACAAAGGAGAAGCTGCAGTGAGACGGTAGGAGAGGCGCAATCACAATAAAATCAAATCCCATAACGTCTGGGTGGGTGACTCACAAACTGGTGAACAGTTATACCACAGAAGTCCACCCACTGGAGTGAAGGTTCTGAGCCCCATGTCAGGCTTCCCAACCTGGGCGTCTGATAATAGGAGGAGGAATTCCCGGAGAATCAGACTTTGAAGGCAAGCGAGATTTGATTGCAGGATTTTAACAGGACTGGGGAAAACAGAGACTCCACTCTTGGAGGGCACACACAAAGTAGCGTGTGCATTAGGACCCAGGGTGAAGGAGCAGTGACCCCATAGGAGACTGAACCAGACCTACCTGCTAGTGTTGGAGGGTCTCCTGCAGAGCCTGGGAGAGCTGTGGCTCACCACAGGGACAAGGACACTGGCAGCAGAAGTTCTGGGAAGTACTCCTTGACATGAGCCCTCCCAAGTCTGCCATTAGCCCCACCAAAGAGTCTGTAGACTCCAGTGCTGGGTTGCCTCAGGCCAAACTACCAACAGGGAGGGAACTCAGCCCCACCCATCAACAGACAAGTGGATTAAAGTTTTACTGAGCTCTGCTTACCAGAGCAACACCTAGCTATACCCACCACAAATCCCTCCCATCAGGAAGATTGCACAAACCTCTTAGATAGCCTCATCCATCAAAGGGCAGACAGCAGAAGCAAGAAGTACTACAATCCTGCAGCCTGTGGAAGGAAAACCACATTCACAGAAAGATAGACAAAATGAAAAGGCAGAGGACTATGTACCAGATGAAGGAAGAAGATAAGACTACAGAAAACACTCTGAGACACATAGTAATCAAACTGACAAAAATTAAAGGCAAAGAAAAATTATTAACGGAAACAAGGGAAAAACGACAAAGAACATACAAGGGAACTCCCATAAGGTTGACAGCTTATTTCTCAGCAGAAACTCTACAAGCCATAAAGGAGTGGCATGATATATTTAAAGAGATAAAAGGGAAGAACCTACAACCAAGATTACTCTACTTGGCAAAGATCTCATTCAGACTGGAAGGAGAAATCAAAAGCTTTACAGACAACGAAAACATGATGATCCAAAAACTATGGAATGCAGCAAAAGCAGTTTTAAGAGGGAAGTTTATAGCAATACAATCCTACCTCAAGAAACAAGACAAGTCTCAAGTAAACAATCTAACCTTACACCTAAAGGAGCTAGAGAAAGAAGAAAAAACAAGACCTAAAGTTAGTAGAAGGAAAGAAGTCATAAAGATCAGAGCAGAAATAAATGAAATAGAAAACAAAGAAAATAGCAAAGATCAATACAACTAAATGTTGGTTCTTTGAGAAGATAAACAAAATTGATAAACCATTAGCTAGACTCATCAAGAAAAAGAGGGAGAGGACTCAAATCAATAAAATTAGAAATGAAAAAGGAGAATTTACAATGGACACTGCAGAAATACAAAGCATCGTGAGAGACTACTACAAGCAACTCTATGCCAAAAACTGACAACCTGGAAGAAATGGACAAATTCTTAGAAAGCTATAACCTTCGAAGACTGAACCAGGAAGAAACAGAAAATATGAACAGACCAATCACAAGTAATGAAATTGAAATTAAAAATCTTCCAACAAACCAAAGTCCAGGGCCAGATGGGTTCACAAGTGAATTCTATGAAACATTTAGAGAGGAGCTAACACCCATCCTTCTCAAACTCTTCCAAAAAATTGCAGAGGAAGGAACACTCCCAAACTCATTCTACAAGGCCACCATCACCCTGATGCCAAAACCAGACAAAGATACTACATAAAAAGAAAATTACAGACCAAAATCACTGATGAATATAGATGCAAAAATCCTTAACAAAATACTAGCAAACAGAATCCAACAACACATTAAAAGGATCATACACCATGATCAAGTGGATTTATCCCAGGGATGCAAGGATTCTTCAATATACACAAATCAATCAATGTGATAAACCATATTAACAAATTGAAGAATAAAAACCATATGACCATCTCAGTAGTTGCAGGAACAGCTTTTGACAAAATTCAACAGCCATTTATGATAAAAACTCTCCAGAAAGTGGGCATAGAGGGAACCTACCTCAACATAATAAAGGCCATATATGACAAAGCCACAGCAAACGTCATTCTCAATGGTGAAAAACTGAAAGCATTTCCTCTATCTAAGATCAGGATCAAGACAAGGATGTCCACTCTTGTTGCTGTTATTCAACATAGATTACGAAGTCCTAGCCATGGCAATCAGAGAAGAAAAAGAAATAAAAAGAATACAAATTGGAAAAGAAGAAGTAAAACTGTCACTGTTTGCAGATGACATGATACTATACATAGAGAATCCTAAAGATGCCACCAGAAAACTACTAGAGGTAATTAATGAATTTGGTAAAGTTGCAGGATACAAAATTAATGCACAGGATACAAAATTTTGCACATTAATGCAAAATTAATGCACAAATCTCTTGCATTCCTATACACTAACAACAAAAGATCAGAAAGAGAAATTAAGGAAACAATCCCATTCACCATTGCAACAAAAAGAATAAAATACCTAGGAATAAACCTACCTAAGGAGGTAAAAGACCTGTACTCAGAAAACTATAAGACACTGATGAAAGAAATCACAGTTGACACAAACAGATGGAGAGCTATACCATGTTCGTGGATTGGAAGAATGAATATTGTGAAAATGACTATGCTACCCAAAGCAATCTTCAGATTCATCACAATCTGTATTACATTACCAATGGCAATTTTTACAGAACTAGAACAAAAAAATCTTAAAATTTTTATGGAGACACAGAAGACCCCAAATAGCCAAAGCAATCTTGAGGGAGAAAAATGGAGCTGGTGGAATCAGACTCCCTGACTTCAGACTATACTACAAAGCTACAGTAATCAAGACAATATGGTACTGGCACAAAACCAGAAATATAGATCAATGGAACAGGATAGAAAGCCCAGAGATAAACCCATGCACCTATGGTCAACTAATCTATGATGAAGGAGGCAAAGATATACAATGGAGAAAGGACAGTCTCTTCAGTAAGTGGTGCTGAGAAAACTGGACAGCTACATGTAAAAGAATGAAATTAGAACACTCCCTAACACCATACACAAAAATAAACTCCAAATGAATCAAAGACCTAAATGTAAGGCCAGACACTATAAAACTCTTAGAGGGAAACATAGGAAGAACACTCTCTTGACATAAATCACAGCAAGATCTTTTTTGATCCACTTCCTAGAGTAATGGAAATAGAAACAAAAATAAACAAATGGTACCTAATGAAACTTCAAAGCTTTTCCACAGCAAAGGAAACAATACGAAAAGACAACCCTCAGAATGGGAGAAAATATTTGCAAACAAATCAACGGACCAAGGATTAATCTCCAAAATATACAAACAGCTCATGTAGCTCAATATTAAAAAAACAAACAACCCAATCAAAAATGGGCAGAGGACCTAAATAGACATTTCTCCAAAGGAGACATGCAGGTGGCCAAGAAGCACATGAAAAGCTGCTCAACATGACTAATTATTGGAGAAATGCAAATCAAAACTACAATGAGGTATTACCTCATACTGGTTAGAATGGGCATCATCAGAAAATCTGCAAACAATGAATGCTGGAGAGGGTATGGAGAAAACGGAACCCTCTTGCACTGTTGGTGGGAATGTAAATTGATACAGCCACTATGGAGAACAGTATGGAGGTTCCTTAAAAGACTAAAAATAGAATTACCATATGACCCAGCAATCCCACTACTGGACTTATACCCAGAGAAAACCACAATTCAAAAAGACACATGCACCCTAATGTTCTTTGCAGCCCTATTTACAATAGCCAGGTTATGGAAGCAACCAAAATGCCCGTCGACAGATGAATGGATAAAGAAGGTGTGGTACATATATGCAATGGAATATTACTCAGCTGTAAAAAGGAACGAAATTGGGTCATTTCTACACATATGGGTGGACCAAGAGAGTGTCATAGAGAGTGAAGTAAGTCAGAAAGAGAAAAACAAATATCATATATTAGCACATATATGTGGAATCTAGAAAAATTGTACAGATGAACTGGTTTTCAAGGCAGAAATAGAGACACAGATGTAGAGAACAAATGTGTGGACACCAAGGAGGGAAAGCAGAGATGGGGTGGGGAGGGTGGGATGAACTGGGAGATTGGGATTGACATATATACACTAATATGTATAAAATAGATAACTAATAAGAACCTGCTGTATAAAAAATTAAATAAAATTAAATTTAAAAAGATTTGAAAGGTAAAAATAAATAAAACTAAAAAAAAAGGTAAAGAAAAAAATATTCAGGACAGAGATTCTCTCCTCTTGAGAAGGGAAGAAAAGTTTGAAATTTTTAAGACCATCTTTAGAGGGTCAGTCAAGTTGACAGGATAAAGTTCTTTGAGAACGCTTATATACTGTAGTTTGCCTGAGGAATTCATTTTTTTTAACTTTTAAGAATATATGTTTATTTATTTGGCTGCATCGGGTCTTAGTTGTGGCTTGTGGAATCTTTGTTGCAGCATGCGGGTTTCTCTCTAATTGTGGCGCGTGGACTCCAGAGCACGCGGGCTCAGTAGTTGTGGGCTTAGTTGCCCTGCGGCATGTGGGATCTAAGTTCCCCGACCAGGGACCAAATCTGCGTCCCCTGCATTGGAAGGCAGATTCTTAACCACCGGACCACCAGAGAAGTCCCATGAGGAATTTTATTGATTTCATTTTGTCTTCCCTTTCCTATTCTCCACCAGAATATCTTGTTATTCCTTAACAAGTGTGACTTGAAAATTGTGTTGTATATTAAATGTTATTTTATAAAATTCTGACCACACAAATTTTTCCTGTTGAGAACTCATTTCCAACTTTACAGGGAGATGAAATGAGTTTTGGTTCCCCCAGTTATCTGCGGTAGTCTGCTTTTACGGACTGTATCTCATCTTTTAAATTAGTCACAGTTGTATCTAAACCTGATAAAGTTAACCAATCAGCAAGTGTCTACTTACCACTTGCTGAGAACCCAGAACATAGCCACAGTCCTCAATAAGCTCACAATGTCTTTGAAGAAAGAAGATGAACACAGAGAAATCAGGGCAAAACCCTTAATGAAGTCCTGAATGAGGTCCTGGTGTAGAATTTAAGCACTGTTGGAGGAAAGGGGTTAGGAACTGGAATGGTCAATGTAAGTTTCCTGCATAAAAAATTATTTGTGTCAATACATCAAGTTGTACCTCTTAAATAAATACAATTTTTATATGTCAAAGATAATCTCAATAAAGCTGTTAAATAAGAAATTATTTGATCTAAGTCTTGAACTGTGGGCAGAAGTCCATAGATGGTGGAGAAGGAAAGGATTTCAGATAGAGAACAAGTCATCACTGGAGTGGTCAATGGCAGGAACAGGCTGCCTAGATGTTGTGGCAGTGGATGTTGACCTGAGGTTGGATCAATAGTCAGTGGTAGGAGAAGAGGGGAGACTGGATTATGGAGATTCCTGAAAACCAAGTCAAGGATATTAGAGTACAAGCCTGCTGCAGATAATAGAGAGCCTTTGCATGTTTGGGAATAAGGAGGCTGTTGTAATAATCCAGATGGGACCTGAGACCATGCTAGGTTGGCATGTTGATAGTGGGGCTGAAGAATGGATATGACTTAGAATACCATAGGAAACATTAAGATTTGATGAATATGAGGGAAATGGAAAGGAGTGACAGAGGACTTGAAGATTTTAGGCTCAGATAGGTGGATGCCAGTACCACTGACAGCAGGAAATTCAGGAGGCAAAGAAATTTAGGGAAAAAGGATATCATTCTGGTGTAAAGTTTGAGAAATTGCAAGAGGTTCAAATGAAAATGTTTTAATAGCTTTATAAACTCATTCATTCAACAAACGATCACTTGTTTTGTGCTGGAATTTAATGCTAGGTGCTGAGGATAAAAAAAACCTATGATATGGGGCTTATCCTAAGGGAGTCTGGTAGAGACAAACATACAGGCTATGGTTGTAGGGAGGATGAAAAGGTTCTAGGAGCACAAAGGAGGGACAATTTCCCCAAGGTTTTGGGAGTATGGGATTATAGGTCAGGCAAAATATGAAAGACCTGAAACATGTTGAGTCATTAGCAAGAAGTAGTAAGTGGTATCTTAGATTGGCTAAGTCCAATTTTTAAAAAATTAATTAATTTATTTATTTTTGGCTGAGTTGGGGCTTTGTTGCCGCACACAGGCTTTCTCTAGTTGCAGTGAGTGGGGGCTACTCTTCATTGTGGTGCACCGGCTTCTCATTGCGGTGGCTTCTCTTGTTGCGGAGCATGGGCTCTAGGTGTGTGGGCTTCAGTAGTTGTGGCACACGGGCTTAGTTGCTCCGCGGCATGTGGGATCTTCCTGGACTAGGGCTTGAACCTGTGTCCTCTGCATTGGCAGGCGGATTCTTAACCACTCCGCCACTAGTGAAGCCTGCTAAGTCCAATTTTAATGAAAGAAAAAAAGGCAGACAATCAAGGTGTGAGTCCTGCTGATACTCTTACTGAGAGAACAGGAGAAAGTTGAGAGTCAGTGATAGAAACGGAGAAAGTACTGGAAAAGTTGCAGGAGAATTTGTAGTGGTGCCACAGACACTGAGTTTCAAGGAGGAGAGAGTTTGCCAATTGTTTGGATTTGAAACAGCTTTGAGGGGATTATTTCAGTGAAGTGGAAAGGGCAGAAGTTGGAGAGTAACTAGAGAGGAAATAAAAGCATTGAGCACTCATTTGAAAAGTATGTAATAAAAGAAAGCTGTAGGGCTTCCCTGGTGGCGCAGTGGTTAAGAATCTGCCTGCCGATGCAGGGGACACGGGTTCGAGCCCTGGTCTGGGAAGATCCCACATGCCGCGGAACAACTAGTCCCGTGAGCCACAACTACTGAGCCTGCGCGTCTGGAGCCTGTGCGCTGCAACGGGAGAGGCCGTGACAGTGAGAGGCCCGCGCACCATGATGAAGAGTGGCCTCCGCTCGCCACAACTGGAGAAAGCCCTCGCACAGAAACGAAGACCCAACACAGCCAGAAATAAATAAATAAATTTATAAAAAAAAAAAAGAAAGAAAGAAAGCTGTAAAATAGGAAGGTAACCAGAGGGGCACCAAGAGCGAGTGCAGTAAAATCTTCTCCACTCATTCACTCTACTCAAAAAATGTTGAGTCATTTGCCAGACACCGGGATGGGTACTTCACATATATTTTCTCTTTTAGTCCTCACAGTTTTTTGAATGGGTATTATCTCTTCAGCAAATATTTATTGAGGGCTCCTTGGTGCCAGATAGTATTTCAGGTGATGAGGATACAATAGTGGACAAAAATAGTCACAGTTCCTGCCCTCTTGGTGCTTATTGTCTAAAGGGAGAATTGACATTAGATAAATCATGTCACACATTATGAAAAATTGCAACAGGAAGAAAGTATACTATTATGGGATAGTGATCATTCAAATAGGGCGGTGTTCCAGTTCACCTTTGTCTGTGACCAAAAGTTTTGCTCAACAAGTTAATAGAGGAAAGGTCATGACATCTTTATGAAAAATGTTCCAACTTGCAGAGAAGTGTGCAAATGGGCACACTGGGTTTGCTGTGACTTTTAGGGCCACTATGATTGTGGGCACTGATGTTAGATGACTTCAAGTGGAGACCTGTTCTGCTGCCCTCCTGAATCTTTTGACTCATCAAAGGTGCCTTTTCAAAGTCAAGAATGGTTCCAAGATTGTGCTCCGAAAGTGGTGGAGCTCGTGTTTAAATCTGAACCTGGGAAGCTGGTTCAGGTTGACCAAATGTCCTCTTCTCCCCAGCCATCCTGGAATTTAGAACCTCCAGACAGCCCACCCAGAGGTGGGAACCATGGAGTTTCTGGGCAGCATTCCTACTCCAGCCTCTGGAGTTTCTCATTTGGCCTTGACTCCCTATTTCTGTTCTCGTAGTTCCTGATTATTTTCCTTTTTGCCCAGCTGCTGATCTCAGTTTTTAACTCCTGCCTGGTAAATTGAAATCACCTCTGACTGGTTTCTTGTTTGTAAGTTGGTTTCTGTCTCTGGAAGAGTTGTGCTCCCATCTCCTGATAGGTTTCATCATTGTTTCCCCTTCCCCGTCATCTGGGAGGCAGGCAACTTCAAGTTTCCAGGATATATGATCATCTTGAAAGCAGATCGACTTTTGAGCTTCGTTTAGTGTCCTATTATGGTGATTAACCCAGAGTCATCCTGGTGTGGCTTTGAAGAAGTGAAATGCATCCTCCCTGCATTCTTCTCTGAGCTTCTTAGTGCTTTCAGGTCTTACAGGTAAATGTGTCTTACAAGGCTTGTGTCTTTGTGTGTCTGTGGAACAAGTTACCATCGTGAGCAGGTTGAAAATTATTATTGTAACAAATTTGAAAAATAAGACTGTTAAATAAATTCATGATCACCAAACCAGAAACAAAAGTAAGGCTCAAACCTGGTCCCTTTTTATTCTCTCCCTTAGCAGCATGCTTTCCTGTTAGCCCAATCCTCCCTAAACTAGGTCTCAGAGTGTAAAAGTGGAACCAATTTTTGTTTGTCTGGAACTCACCAAAATGTAGCATCTTTTCCCTCACATCCTCATGGAGTTACCAGCTCATTATGTTTGATTTACTGGAGAGTCTGAAGCTCTTGACCGTAAGAAGAATTGATTTCCCACACTCTCTTGTGCCCTGAAGTATTTTCTTCTTTCCTCATCAAGAGTTTTATTAAATCTTTCCCTCCCTTTCTAACGACACAAGAACATGACCTGGAAGTGACCTTTTAAAGCTTTTCATATGTAAAGCAATTTACCATAATTATGATAGGACTGAACTTTTTTCTTGAGTTTGAGGAAAATTTAATATGAATCCATTCATTTTATTTATTTTATGTATTTTTAATTTTTATTTTTAAAAATAAGTTTATTTATTTAATTTTGGCCGAGTTGGGTCTTTGTTGCTGCACTCAGGCTTTCTCTAGTTGCGGTAAGCTGGGGTTACTCTTTGTTGTGGTGCGCGGGCTTCTCATTGCTGTGGCTTCTCTTGTTGTGGAGCACAGGCTCTAGGCGTGTGGGCTTAAATGGTTGTGGTGCGAGGGCTCAGTAGTCGTGGCTCGAGGGCTCTAGAGTACAGGCTCAGTAGTTGTGGTACACAGGTTTAGTTGCTCCACGGCACGTGGGATCTTCCCGAACCAGGGCTCAATCCCGTGTCCCCTGCATTGGCAGGTGGGTTCTTAACCACCGCGCCACCAGGGAAGTCCAGAATCCATTCATTTTATATTTAAGTTCGTGAGTCACACCCACATTATGTCCCTGGTAAAAATTCTGAAAGGCCACAGCAAGAAGCAGAAAAGGGCCACCTCCATAAGAGTGTCTGTCTATGAGCCCATGTTTGCTTTCCAGCCCTAAACAGAAACGCCTGACTCAGCACTGTCTGGGAAAATCAGCCTTTGATTCAAAAAGATGTTGTTCAATGATGGTGTCACAGTCCCAGCCATAGCATCAGCCCACCAGGAAGTCTGAGGAAGGGAGGCAGGCAGCCAGAAGGACAGAACTTTCTTCTCACCAGGAAGTACCTACCTCTAAGCGAGAGATGGATCACTTGGTGCCACCAGGGGAAAGATAATTTAGCCATTGTGTTCACGATTAAGAAGCATTCCTCTTTACTCATGGAAGAGTTTCAGTGTCACTACCGCCTGGAACCAAATGAAATCCTCCCGAGCCATGGTTGGGATCGAGAATTAACCACAGAACATGGTCACAGTGAGTTTGTGGCCTGGGCTGGACACTCTGTAATTGAGCTTGGGTCGAGACCAATCTTCTCCACAGTCGCGGTGGCCCTGTGCCATTAGTATGGTGCCCATGAGTGGAGGAGGCTGCAGCTCACTGAAGGTGCCAGCCGTGAAAATGGCTCAGAAGAGACGTCGCAAACAAGCTGCTGTGCTCAGGCTCGGGTCCATGCTGTTGGTGGCCAAGCAGGACAAGTCAAGGTCGTAGAACTGAGATAGGCTGGGACCTGGGACCCTTTACTGGAGTGCTTGCCCTTGCACCCGGACAAACGTCTCCTCGAGCAACAGAATGCAAAGCACCTATAAGGGACTGAAAATCACTGCACGCATGCACCAACTACCATTTCTGAGGTGCTGAGAGCAAAAGCAGGGTATTATGCATGGTCCCTGCACATAGCACCACCAAGGGGGCGGGCAGACCCCCTAAGCCACCCCTCCGGCCCAACCCACTGATATGCCCCCACCCTCATCCCATTTAAGGGACCAGCCTGTCCTCCTCGTAGAGCGAGCGAGGGCACCTGTTACTTGTTTTCCCTCCCTTGTGCAGCAGCGCAAGTCCCAGTAAAATGTTGCCTGAATTCCTCATCAATTTCTATTGATTAAAAAGTCCAAGGACCCGGGTCAGTAACAGAACAACTTGGGACTTAGGGCATTGCCCAAGGAGCATCAGCACTTGGGGTTCTAGTGACCAGGCAAAGAGACCCTCCAGGTGTCTGAGCACACCCTCCAGTTCTGCCAGGGTATGTTGGCATTTCTGCTGCTCGCCTCAGCAGTGGCCAGAGGTTTCTTCTTCTCCCTGTCCTCCGCCAGGGACTGCACTTCCAGCTCTGGAGCTGCCATCACGACCCCCAGGACTGAACTTTATTCTTGCAGGTAATTTAATGTTTTCTTTGAGTTTGGGGGAGGGATAGTCAACTCCGTTTATAAAAGGATGTATCCTGGGGTCCAAGCAATATAACCAATTGGCAAGGGAGAATGTTTGAATTAGAGAACAAACAGACCCTAAGTGCCGATTTTAACGTGGTTGATTGGTATTTATTCTTTAATAACTCATAACTCAGGCATCACTTCATGTAGGAAGCCTATTCTGAATTTCCCCACCCTCATCCAAAGACACTGAGTCAGCAAACCAGGATGTATGGTCACCCTCTATAGAGTTATGTCTGAATCTCAAAGTACTTACCGCACTAATCAATCTTCTGTAATCACACAATCAGAAAATGATAGAATGCAAAAAACAAAGTATGGTGTAGGGGATGGTTGATTTGGATATTCAGAAATGTGTTTACCATTGGATATTTCATCCAATGGTAAACACATTTCTCTAGAGCAGACTGCCTCGGTTCAAATTTAAGCTGTCTCACTGACTGTGTAATATTGAGCAAGTCACTCAATCTGTGCCTCGGCTTTCCCCATCTGTAGAAGAGGAATAATAATAGTATCTACCTAACAGGGTTGCTGTGAAGATTAAATGAATTACTTGTGCAAGATGCTTACAACAGTGCCTGAAGCATAGTAAATGCTACCTAAATATTACCAATTATTATTATGGCATGTGGTTGGTCCAGTAGAAGAGGTAGAATTTGAAAGGGAGCTGAAGGATAAGTGTGCTAGGTAAAGACAGCTGTTTACCAGTATGCGGGGACACACTTTTTTAAGGCTGTAAAGGTTAGCAGCTAAGGTGATGTAAATAGTTGTTTTCATTTTATTTCTACTGGTCTCCATTCACTGCTTTGGTTTGGGAAAGTAATTCTCTGGTTTTTGGCCCAGTGGAACTTAAACTCCACTTCCCTTCTCCTGAGCTCATGACAGACACTGATATGTTGATAATGGTATCTTTTCCAGTGAGCAGATGAAGCCTCAGAATGCTTCTCACCATGGCCCTCCAGAAAGGTCCTGCCAGTGCGACTGAAAAGACAAGAACACATATGCCATTCCCAGGTGAGTCCCTCGTTTCACAGCAGAGGGACCTGGAGCCTAGAGAAGTGAAGTGACTTGCCCAAGGCCACACAGCCAGCCAGAGCAAGAACTGGAACTTGGGTTTGTCCCCTCTTTTGTTGGTATTTGTCTTGCCATCATGTATGGTGGTATTTATTTTCCTAACATATCACTTGGTTAGCTTAGTTCCTGGTTAGAATGGCCCCTGCCACCAATTACATTGATGTAGCTTTAGATGGTTAAATATACATATATATAAAATATACGTGTGTGTGTATGTATGTGTGTATATGTATTGTCAAAAGTTCATAAACAACAGAAGCAAAACCAGTGAACCATTGAAGTAGTAATCATTACATTTTATTGTGTGCATACCACAAAGACAGTTCATGAGCCAGAAGCACTCAAACCAAAACATGGAATGAGGCTCAAGGTGTACTGTTAAAAAACAAATTATATACTGGGAAGGCAGTGACTGTTTATTCTTCACCATGATTGGTTATAATATTAGAATAAATGATAGGGAATTGGTTAGTGGCCACCGCATATCAGTTTGGAGAAACAGTTTAAGTTTTGCTTATGATTTTCAGAGGCATAAGCAAGAAACGACCCAGGTCAAGTTAGTCTTGCAAAATGAGCTAAATTAAGCTTTGCTTGTATGATTAAACTGATTCTGTCTGCTCAGGGACTTTTCCAGGCGGGTCTCTTTGGTTTTGATTTTAACAATATCACATCGTATATTTATTACATTAAAGACATATGGCTGCAAATAATTAAAAACAAAAGGAAGCAAGGTACAATCATTCATCCAGGAGATGCCCTACAACACTGTAGTGAAATTCATGAGCCTTGCTTGCTCTGCAGCAGTGCTGATGGCACTATCTATCTGGCTTAACCAAATTACTGTGGCATGATCTTGTAGTCAGGTTGCAAATGAAGGACTCCAGGCTAATCAACAGCAGACTGAGTGTACTTAGAGCTTCCTGCCTATAAGCATAAATTGTGATATTTTACTGCTTTTAAATGATGCATGATGAAATGATTGAAGACATCATTACATGGAACAATATCCAACAGGGAATGTGATATTCTTAATGATTTAGCACTTTCAGCTCTTATGGGAGTGTTAAGTACTTTTACTGAAGAACTGTAGGGAAGTGGTGTGTTTTAAGATTAAGACTGGATCTAGACAAACAGTGGCGTCTTGACCATATCACAGACATGTTCAGGGAACCTGGTGAGTGGGTGAAAGTGGAGGGTCTAGCTCTCAGCTGGATCTGAGTGATTTAATTAGCATTGCTGAAACCCTAGTAAAATGGTTCTCAATCTTGGCTGAATATTAGAATCACCTGGGGAGCTTTTAAACCTCCCATGCTGGGGCCCCCTCCAGGGATTGTGAGTTAATTTTCTGGGTGGGGCCAGGCATTGATGTTTCTAAAGCTCCCAGATGGTTCTAATGTATAGGCACAGAGGTAAACCAATGGTGTGGTCCTTGAGGAGCAAATACATCAGCCTTTTTTGGATCCTCCTCCTTTATTAACAACGCTGGTGTAGGGATTGCTATGAGAATAAATGCAGGAGCAGAGAGAAGGCGAAACAGGTAGGAGAATACAGGGGAGGGTCAGCAATTTCTCAAAACCTTCACCTACTTGTTCAGAGTTTCAAAACTCTCCTCATAGGTGAATCATTCCATACAATTTCTAAGGACAAATCATGTCTGGAATATGATCCTATGCCTCCTAACCTCGAATTGCAAAAAGGACTTAATGTATCCATCAATCCGTTCACTTAATGAGCTTTTACAAGAATACCTGGGGCCAAAAAACAGTATGTGCTCTCCAGAAGCAACACCTACATAACTTTTTGGAAATTGACACAGGAGAGGCACAGAATATGCATATATGGGCAATGGACTTTTCTTCTTCCCTCTCCTTCTTTGGAGCCAGTTACTGTCTCTGGTTCACGAAAATGTAACTCAGGACTGGGAGGATGGTATTGCCTTTGCATAATAAGGTGCAAGAGATAAAACTACCAGAAGGGCATATTCGACAGCTGATGTTCTTGGACACTTTGCCTGTTGGCTACACCAGGACATGAACCCCTTCCCTTTTTTTTTTTTTTAACATCTTTATTGGAGTATAATTGCTTTACAGTGTTGTGTTATTTTCTGCCATATAACAAAGTGAATCAGCCATATGCATATGTATATCCCCTCCCTCTTGAGTCTCCCTCCCACCCTCTCTATCCCACCCTTCTAGGTAGTTGCAAAGCACAAAGCACCGAGCTGATCTCCCTGTGTCGTGCAGCTGCTGCCCACTAGCTATCTATTTTACATTTGGGAGTGGATATATGTCCGTGCCCCTCTCTCACTTCGTCCCAGTTTACCCTTTCCCCTCCCCATGTCCTCAAGTCCATTCTCTACATCTGCGTCTTTATTCCTGTCCTGCCCCTAGGTTCTTCAGAACCATTTTTTTTTTGATTCCATATATATGTGTTAGCATATAGTATTTGGAGGTTCCTTAAAAAACTAAAAATAGAACTACCATATGACCCAGCAATCCCACTACTGGGCATATACCCCGAGAAAACCATAATTCAAAAAGAGTCATGTACCACAGTGTGCATTGCAGCACTATTTACAATAGCCAGGACATGGAAGCAACCTTCCCTCTTTTTTGATACTACTTGGAGCCGTACTTCCTCAGCCCTGATCTCTCACGTTCCTCCCATCCAGTGGTGAAAATTGAGGTTGCAGAGAATGACAGTAAACCCTCCCTGGTCCTGCATGTAAGAGTTGACAGGGTGAAGGCCATGAGGAGGTTGAAAGGACTGAGGGGCTATGGGGGGTTGGGCGGAGGGGGTATGGAGTAGGGGTAGCTACTGAAATGCAAGCCGAACCCCGCAGGGAGGCCTATCCCATAAGCCCACTAACCACTGAATGAATAGATTTTCTCACCTCAATCTCAGGTACAAGACTGATTGATTGTTCTTTGGGATTTTGTATATTTGTTTGCTCTTTTGTTTTTATTTATAGACTATATTATATTACCTTTCACAACAATGATGGTTAGTGCTGGGGTAATAAAGGCCATAGAATTTCAGAGAAAGGTCAGGCTCCAGTCAATAACCAAAGCTTCAGGAAGCTGAAATGCTGAAAGTCACTAGAATTTCATAGACTATAGACTTTTTAATTGGAAAAATCACTGGAGAGACTTCACTCCACTCACTAATTTTCTAATGAAGTGACCTAACTTCTAGAAATAGTGAGGGAGTGGGGTCGAGATGAGATGAGACAGAGGGAACCTTATAAGCCACGCTCTAAGAGGAGGGAAGACATAAGACCCACTGGAGGATGGAGAAATCGGCCGCCTGGTTATTCAGGTTTGCTTTAACCTTGGGCAAAAGTGAATTACTTTAACAAAAGAGACTGAAATATTAATATGAACAAGATGTAAAGCACTTAGATATGGCTCATGTTAGGAAAAAATATGAGATCAGGGAAGTTCTGTGAGGGATAAGGCAGAGGAGAAGCATTGCAATTTACTTGGAAGTGAGACCTTCCCGTATAAACTTAGAAAACAAAAGGGTGACGCTTCTTCCTTTTCCTTTTTCCCTCTTCGCTGCTCTCCCCCATTCTCTCTCTCCTCTTCCCGCCTCATCGCTTTCTCCAGTCCAGTGTCATCACTGAGTGGGAATCCATGTTGAGTGACATGAGACTCTCCTCAGTCAGTGCTTCCCTAGTGATCAAGACCGTGCCATCCAGGGAATTAACCTGCCATGTGTGTGGGGGTGGCTGTGCAGGCAGAGGCTGGGAAGGTAGGGCATAGGGAGCTCTCACCTATATTTAGCAGTCTCCCTCTGTCCCACACTCAGACATCTGGGTTGAGTGCTACCTCTGTTAGAAATAAAAATACAATAATAAAAAGGAGCAATTTGAATTCTGAATTTCATATGGAAATGATTAGAAGTGTGAATATTGTCAATGGAATATGTCATCATTGCTACAGAAATAGGCTTTGTCATTACAGTAAAGGCAACTGTAATTTTATTTTGGAACTCCTTCTGCCTCCTCTTTCCTTATAATCTCCAAGAAAATAATTGAAATTAAAAATTGGTCCACTCTGCCCTGCTAACCCCACCATTAAATCTTCTCAATACTATTATGTTCATGATTCTCAACATCATAATTCAGGAATGAATCAAAGAGAACCCAAACACTGAAGTTTTCTCTCAAGGCCTTTACAAGCTCCAGAATTACTGTTGGGGTAATTTAATCCCTAGGAACAACCAGGCTACTGATATTTTGGTTAGTCAACTTTGACGATGCAATGTATCAATACCTAGAGGATAGCGGTCTGTTTCATGGTAGAAAATTGGAGTCCTTACTTCCAATCAGAAGTATATGGACTCTTGATGAGATACAGTGAAGCTTCAAAACCTGGAAAAAGTGGGTAAAAATATATAAGGTTTGTTTCCTTCAACATATCGAAAAGGTTCTATCCTTTTTTTTTTTAAGTTTATTCCCAGGTATTTTATTCCTTTTGATGTGATTTTTTTTAACATCTTAATTGGAGTATAATTGCTTTACAATGGTGTGTTAGTTTCTGCTTTATAACAAAGTGAATCAGCAATACATATATCCCCATATCTCCTCCCTCTTGTGTCTCCCTCCCACCCTCCTTATCCCACCCCTCTAGCTGGTCACAAAGCACCGGGCTGATCTTCCTGTGCTATGAGGCTGCTTCCCACTAGCTATCTATTTTACATTTGGTAGTATATATAAGTCCATGCCACTCTCTCAGTTCGTCCCAGCTTACCCTTTCCCCTCCCCGTGTCCTCAAGTCCATTCTCTACATCTGTGTCTTTATTCTTGTACTGCCCCTAGGTTCTTCAGAACCTTTAGTATGGTTTCCTTTGCTGTGCAAAAGCTTTGAAGTTTCATTGGGTCCCATGTGTTTATTTTTGTTTTTATTTCCTTTTCTCTAGGAGGGGGGTCAAAAAGGATCTTGCTGTGATTTATGTCATAGAGTGTTCTGCCTATGTTTTCCTCTAAGAGTTTGATAGTGTCTGGCCTTACATTTAGGTCTTTAGTCCATTTTGAGTTTATTTTTGTGTATGGTGTTAGGAAGTGTTCTAATTTCATTCTTTTACATGTAGCTGTCCAGTTTTCCCAGCACCACTTATTGAAGAAGGTGTCTTTTCTCCACTGTATATTCTTGCCTTCTTTATCAAAGATAAGGTGACCATATGTGCGTGGGTTTATCTCTGGGCTTTCTATCCTGTTCCATTGATCTATCTTTCTGTTTTTGTGCCAGTACCATACTGTATTTATTACTATAGCTTTGTAGTATAGTCTGAAGACAGGTAACCTGATTTCTCCAGCTCCATTTTTCATTCTCAAGATTGCTTTGGCTATTTGGGGTCTTTGTGGTTCCATACAAATTGTGAAATTTTTTGTTCTAGTTCTGTGAAAAATGCCATTGGTAGTTTGTTAGGGATTGCATTGAATCTATAGATTGCTTTGGGTAGTATAATCATTTTCACAATGTTGATTCTTCCAAGCCAAGCACATGGTATATCTCTCCATCTGTTTGTATCATCTTTAATTTCTTTCATCAGTGTCTTACAGTTTTCTGCATACAGGTCTGTTGTCTCTTTCGGTAAGTTTATTCCTAGATATTTTACTCTTTTTGTTGCAATGCTAAATGGGAGTGTTTCCTTAATTTGTCTTTCAGATGTTTCATTATTAGTGTATAGGAATGCAAGAGATTTCTGTGCATTAATTTTGTATCCTGCTACTTTACCAAACTCATTGATTAGCCCTAGTAGTTTTCTGGTAGCATCTTTAGGATTCTCTCTATCATGTCATCTGCAAACAGTGACAGCTTTACTTCTTGTTTTCCGATTTGGATTCCTTTTATTTCTTTATCTTCTCTGATTGCTGTGGCTAAAACTTCCAAAACTAAGTTGAATAATAGTGGTGAGAATGGGCAGCCTTGTCTTGTACCTGATCTTAGTGGAAATGGTTTCAGTTTTTCACCATTGAGAACGAGGTTGGCTGTGGGTTTGTCATATATGGCATTTATTATGTTGCGGTAAGTTCCCTCTATGCCTACTTTCCGGAGGGTTTTTACCATAAATTGGTGTTGAATTTTGTCAAAAGCTTTTTCTGCATCTATTGAGATGATATGTCATATATTTTTTCTCCTTCAATTTGTTAATATGGTTTATCACATTGATTCATTTGTGTATATTGAAGAATCCTTGCATTCCTGGGATAAACCCCACTTGATCATGGTGTATGATCCTTTAAATGTGCTGTTAGATTCTGTTTGCTAGTATTTTGTTGAGGATTTTTGCATTTATATTCATCAGTAATATTGGCCTGTAGTTTTCTTCCTTTATGACATCTTTGTCTGGTTTTGGTATCAGAGTGATGGTGGCCTTGTCGAATGAGTTTGGGAGTGTTTCTCCCTCTGCTATATTTTGGAAGAGTTTGAGAAGGATAGGTGTTAGCTCTTCTCTAAACGTTTGATGGAATTCGCCTGTGAAGCCGTCTGGTCCTGGGCATTTGTTTGTTGGAACATTTTTAATCACAGTCTCAATTTCAGTGCTTGTGAGTGGTCTGTTTATATTTTCTATTTCTTCCTGGTTCAGTGACGGAAGGTTGTGCTTTTCTAAGAATTTGTCCATTTCTTCCAGGTTGTCCATTTTATTGGCATATAGTTGCTTGTAGTAATCTCTCATGATTCTTTATATTTCTGCAGTGTCAGTTGTTACTTCTCCTTTTTCATTACTGATTCTGTTGATTTGAGTCTTCTCCCTTTTATTCTTGATGAGTCTGGCTAATGGTTTATCAATTTAGTTTATCTTCACAAAGAACCAGGTTTTAGTTTTATCGATCTTTGCTATCGTTTCCTTCATTTCTTTTTCATTTATTTCTGATCTGATCTTTATGATTTCTTTCCTTCTGCTTACTTTGGGGGTTTTTTTGTTCTTCTTTCTCTAATTGCTTTAGGTGTAAGGTTAGGTTGTTTATTTGAGATGTTTCTTGTTTCTTCAGGTAGAATTGTATTGCTATAAAATTCCCTCTTGAAACTGCTGTTGCTGCATCCCGTAGGTTTTTGAGTCATCATGTTTACATTGTCATTTGTTTCTAGGTATTTTTTGATTTCCTCTTTGATTTTTTCAGTGATCTCTGTGTTATTAAGTAGTGTATTGTTTAGCCTCCATGTGTTTGTATTTTTTTATAGCTTTTTTCCTGTAATTGATATCTAGTTTCATAGTGTTGTGTTTGGAAAAGGTACTTGATACGATTTCAGCTTTCTTAAATTTACCAAGGCTTGATTTGTGACCCAAGATATGATCTATCCTGGATTATGTCATGTCCTTCTTTGTCTCTTGTAATAGTCTTTATTTTAAAGTCTATGAGAATTGCTACTTCAGCTTTCTTTTGATTTCTATTTGCATGGAATATCTTTTTCCATTTCCTCACTTTCAGTCTGTATGTGTCTGAGGTGGGTCTGAAGTGGGTCTCTTATAGGCAGCATATATATGACTCTCAGTTTTGTATCCATTCAGCCAGTCTGTGTCTTTTGGTGGGAGCATTTAATCCATTTACATTTAAGGTAATTATCGATATGTATGTTCCTATTACCATTTTCTTACCTCTTTTGGATTTGTTTTTGTAGGTCTTTTCCTTCTCTTGTGTTTCCTGCCTAGAGAAGTTCCTTTAGCATTTGTTGTAAAGCTGGTTTGGTGGTGCTGAATTCCCTTAGCTTTTGCTTGTATGTAAAGGTTTTAATTTCTCCATCGAATCTGAATGAGATCCTTGCTGGGTAGAGTAATCTTAATTGTAGGTTTTTCCCTTTCATCACTTTAAATATGTCCTGACACTCCCTTCTGGCTTGCAGAGTTTCTGCTGAAAGATCAGCTGTTAACCTTATGGGGATTCCGTTATGTTATTTGTTGTTTTTCCCTTGGTGCTTTTAGTATTTTTTCTTTGTATTTAATTTTTGATAGTTTGATTAATATGTGTCTTGGCGTGTCTCTCATTAGATTTATCCTGTATGGGACTCTCTTTATTTCCTGGACTTGATTGACTATTTCCTTTCCCATATTAGGGAAGTTTTCAACTATAATCTCTTCAAATATTTTCTCAGTCCCTCTCTTTTTCTCTTCTTCTTCTGGGACCCCTATAATTCGAATGTTGATGCGTTTAATGTTGTCCCAGAGGTCTCTGAGACTGTCCTCTGTTCTTTTCATTCTTTTTTCTTTATTCTTCTCTGCAGTAGTTATTTCCACTATTTTATGTTCCAGGTCACTTATCCGTTCTTCTGCCTCAGTTATTCTGCTATTGATGCCTTCTAGAGAATTTTTAATGTCATTTGTTGTGTTGTTCATCATTGTTTGTTTGTTCTTTAGTTCTTCTAGGTCCTTGTTAAACGTTTCCTGTATTTTCTCCATTCTGTTTCCAAGATTTTGGATCATCTTTACTATCATTACTCTGAATTCTTTTTCAGGTAGGCTATCTATTTCCTCTTCATTTGTTTGGTCTGGTGGGGTTTTACCTTGCTCCTTCATCTGCTGTGTGTTTCTCTGTCTTCTCATTTTGCTTAACTTACTATGTTTAGGGTCCTCTTTTCTCAGGCTGCATGTCCATAGTTCCCTTTTTTTTTGGTGTCTGCCCCCAGTGGCTAAGGTTGGTTCAGTGGGTTGTGTAGGCTTCCTGGTGGAGGGGACTAGTGCCTATGTTCTGCTGGATGAGGCTGGTACTTGTCTTTCTGGTGGGCAGGACCGCATCCAGTGGTGTGTTTTGGGGTGTCTGTGACCTTATTATGATTTTAGGCAGCCTCTCTGCTAATGGGTGGGGTTGTGTTCCTGTCTTGCTAGTTGTTTGTCATGGGGTATCCAGCACTGTAGCTTGCTGGTCGTTGAGTGGAGCTGGGTCTTAGCTTTGAGATGGAGATCTCTGGGAGCGCTTTCACCGTTTGGTATTACATGGAGCTGGGAAGTCTCTTGTGGACCAATGTCCTGAACTCGGCTCTCCCACCTCAGAGGCACAGGCCTGACACCCAGCTGGAGCACACTCAGTCAGCGCCACGGCTGCTAGTATTGGAGGGTCTCCTACAGAGGCGGGGGGTGGCTGTGGCTTACCGTGGGGACAAGAACACTGGCAGCAGAAGTTCTGGAAAGTGCTCCTTGGCATGAGCCCTCCCAGAGTCCGCCATTAGCCCTACCAAAACTCTGTCCTTTCTTATGGGCAGCTGATTGGCTCTGGAAATAACTTTCCCCAAATGAGGAGGGTGTTTCCTTTAGATGAGTTAGATGTTTTTTAAAAAAATACGTTGTGTATTTAATGAAATTCCTCCTTTGATCCAACCCATAAGCAAGATTTGTTGACTTTATAGCTCCAGAAACTATGTCACATCAGACCGTGTGTCTCTGTCTCTGATGCCACCATCTTAGTCTGGCTCTCATCTGCGCTAGGTCCTCCTGCTCAGACTCATGCCCCATCCCATCCACTCCCACAGCAGCCAGTGTCCTCATCTTACATTGTACAGGACCCCACCCTCCACATCACCCCCCTTCTTAGAGACCTGCAGTGAGAGAAGTTTGAATTCCCCTAATGCAATGCCCCTTCTGTGCCCCACTGTCCCCCACCCTCTGTTACTTTCTCTCCAGCCCTCTGCTGTTTCTTTCATAAAACCTTATAACAATTTATAAATAGTTCATTTGCTTATTTTTTTCTTGTGTCATCTTGCCTACCAGATTGTATGATTCATAAATTCAGGGATGTTTCTCTTTCTGTCTTGTTCATCTTTGTTTCTTAGTGGCAAGCTTAATGACTAGCACATGGTAGACTTTTTCCCCAGCATTTTTTAAATAAAAAATTTCAAACATACAGCACAGAGAATTTTATAATGAACACCTAAATACCTAACCCCTAGTTTCTACTGTACTTTCTTCATCACATATCTATCCCTCTCTCTATTCCTGTATCTACCCTCAACACATGGTTGACTTTTAATACATTTGTTGAATGAATGAGCAAATGAAGAATGTTACTCTTTTGGTCAATAGCCTGAAGCTATACATCCTGAGCTTCCTTGTTTCTGAGTGGAAAGAGGGTATGGGGAACTATGTCATGTTTCATCGGATGTGTATCTGCTCAGCTCTGTACCAGGCATTGGGCCAGAAACTGAGGATGCAGAAATAAGGACAAATTTCCTGCCTTCCAGAGGCACAGCCGCCACTAGCGAGAAGACCCAAATATGTTAGTGATAGAAGAAATAAGCAGAAAATGTTGACTAGCGATTTTTTTTTTGCTTGTGTGACTTGTTAATAAAGACTGACCAGTCCTATCTTGATGTTCAAACTGCCTGATTTCTTGGCCTTTCGTGTTTTTTGTTGCACAAGTAGACAAAAGCGATTGTTTACTTGGCCAATGCCAGTGAAGGAATATTTTATGATTCCTAGTTTAGTGAGTGACAAATGCAAGCCCATTTGAACCATGAAACTCTTAGCTTAAGTTTTTTTAAAAGTTCTGTACATACCATTGAAATATATAAATAATAGAAGCAAAAGAAAAGCATATAAATGTTCCTAATCTAGGCTAACTATGGTCAAGGTAAAGAGCATCTCTGCTTAGTCTAGAAAATAGACAGAGCAGAGCAGGTAGAGCTTTCTTCCCTTCTGCATGCAGATAGTTTTTTCTAAACTCTGATTATATTTTTTGGACCCTGTGTTTATTTTGATCGCTTAGAGGAAATGCTTACCTTTGAAGCGACATCCTAGGGCAGTGCTTTGCAATATCCTTTATTAAGCTTTACTGTGTCTATTCACATTTATAATATTTTGATTCTTATTTTAGAAGGATTTTTAGAAGGTCAGTGTAGTATCTTTGTGATTGAATTCCAAGAGTACTTAGCAGGGGTCCATGTATATAAGGGTGTTGAATCATTGTGAACTGGGAATGCATTCAAGTACAAGCTTAACTGAGAATCCTCTGTTAAATATTTAAAAGTGAAGCATTCTTTTAAAAGGCGCCTATGGGCCTGGACAGCATAGAAATGGGTGAACACAGCACCGCTAAGCCGCAGAAGCAGAGCTGGGACCTGAGCTTATTCCTCCAACCTTGGCTGTCTCCTCAGCCCCTCACCCCTTTTATTGATGGCGTTCTGCTTTCTAACACGTTTGGGATCCCCAGCCTATTAACTTTCACTTGCTCACATTGTCCTTCCATGGGCTTCCATGTGGCAAATATTTCAGGGCCCAGTGTGGTCCTGACCTGGATTTGCTTCCTGGCTTTGCCACTAGTAGTTAAAGGACCTCGAACAAGAAATGTACTTTTTCCAAGTTCTAGGTCCCTTACCTGTAACTGGGAGACCTTAAAACCTACTTCAACATGTAAAACATGTCCACCATGGAGAAGACTCTTGATAAATATATCAATAGTTTTACCCTACCATCTTAAGATCAGTTACCACCTTGGATCACTAAGAAATGATGTTTGCAGAGAAATATGGATGTAAGCACCTACCTAGATATTTAGTGCAATAGGAGAAAGAAGCAAATCTGAAGGTGGATATTTTATTTATAAAATTAAACCTAATTTATTTTGCAAAAATCAACACATACATGTTCAGACCTGGTTTATCTTCAAAACACGTGTTTTTGTTTTTTTAACAAACATGCAAGCTAATTTGGCATGCCAAACATTTTTCTCTTTAGCTCTCCTTGGAAAATTTTTTTTTCATAACACAAACAAGGGTGCAAATATTGTCCAAAAACTATTTACATTTTTACCCTCCAGAATTACTAACATTAAGATTTATTGAGAGGAAAGAAAAACTGCAAGGTTTTGCCTTTGGCATTCACATTTGATTCAGCAGTATAATTAAAAACTTGTATTTGTTTTTAAGATAAACACTTTGAAGGAAATTTAATAAATCTTGGTTTTGCTCTGCAAAGGAGCCACTGTATCAAAACATTTAACTGGAGCTGTCAAGTTCCTGCTGGTAGAATATTACTTCCAGCCTATTTATTAGCTTTTCTTCCTGTAGCCCAATATATGATTCCCCCCACCCCACCCCTCCACTGAGTGAAAGCACAGAAAGGATGCAATTTCTTGTCTCTTTTCCCCCAGCATCATGCAAGGCAAGGCAGCATCACAAGTCACAGTATCTGAATTTACTTTGATTGTATATTTTTTCTTACACTTAAAATGATTTTGTATTATAATACTTACTGGGTCATCTAAAATCAACATTGTTGATTTTAAACTGTTATAAAGCCATACTTTTAGAGACATTTGAAACAATTCATGAACCATGTCTGAAAGGAGATAATTACCTTCAACCTATTCTTTTGTGCTTGAAGTAAAAGAATTTTAGGTATCAGCAGGTTACTAGAAAATAAGACTTTAGGGGGTCTATATAATTTATTCAGATCTTTTTGTATATTGTAAACAAGGATAAGATACTTTTGACAGTAGTGTATGAACAATTTTTTAAAAAATATATCCTTATTCTTCACTATAGAATAGGTATCAAGAGAGCATTTTAAATATGATTCTGATAGGTCTCTTATGAACCTACTTCCCAGAAAAAGTTGATATGAAATTTCCCAATTAAAAACAAAATCTAAAGTCATAGATTTAAGCTGAGAGAATATGGTATGTGAGGTAAGGTCATTGTGTTATCTATGGTCTGATGCACAAATGTAGCACGTACAAAAGAACCTAAAGAGACATCTATCTCAAATTTCAGGCAGGATATAAGAGTGCATAGAGAGGAGAGAGCTTTTCAGGTGAGACAGTGAAAGAAGCTACAGTATTCACCTAAATTAATACATTGTAAGCAACGTACACATATGTAATGCCAGTTCACAGTATACAAACAAGATCAATTAGAAATTGTACTGTGATAGCCACACATTTTGGAGAAAAATTCCCAAGCCAGGCGAATGTGGATTGGGATAAAAACATAGGCGGTGTATACCACCATAGCAAAAATGGTTAGTAAGATGGTATTGAACATGGATCGCTCCCAGGGCTCCAAGACAGCACAGCAGCTAATGATTTGGTATTGATAGTAGAGCCAGGAGAAATAGTCCTTCACACGTTTGAAATCCATGGCTGGTTCCTTCAAGCTGCAGAAAGTCTGTCCTGTTAAAAAAGGTAACAGATTAGAAGAAAAAAAAATAAGGCACTAAACACAGAATCTTCTGATATTTTCATGATCTCAGCATGTCAAAAATTTTCAAAGAATGTTAATGATCATTGAGTGAATTACTAATAGGAATATTATATGGAAATAATAACAACATATTAATCATAGGAATTAATAATATTGCCATTACTACTAATAATTACTACTAGAATGAATAGCAATAATATTATTAACAGTGACATCTAAAAATAATTGCTAGTAATAACTCTAGTGATAATAATATCTACAGTTGAGTCTAACCACATTTTCTTTAGCCCTGTACATTTAGAGAGATAAACGTGAGTTTTCTATTTCCTACAGCATATATTCTGGTAGAAGATTAAAGAATAGTGTGCAGAGAAGAGTTAATATAGCAAACCTGAGGCTGCTATTTTTAGAAGGGTCCTTGGCTGGCATCTGGGAACTTGGCTTTTGGAATGTTCTTTCTGTTCCCTAATGGATAAGGATGATTCACTATGCCTAGACTGTGCAAACACTGTAATTTATGGTGAATACCTGCTTTATTCTGGGAGTCTGGAATTTTTGTAATTGCCAGGCAAAGAGTGTCCATGTGAGCAGCCCCAATAAAAACCTTGGTGCTGAGTCTCTAATGGGCTTCCCTGAGCAGAAACATTGACATGTATCACTGCACTTTTTGCTGGTAAAGAAAGAAGCACACTTGGTATGTCCACTCATGGGAGGAAGAGAACATCTGAAGCCTATAAATGGATTTCTTCAGACTCCAACCGTGTCTGTCTTCCTGACTGATCCTGTTGTATATCTTTTTGCTATAATAAACCTTAGCTGTGAGTGCGAATATATGTTGAGTCCTATGAGTCTTTCTAGTGAGGCACTGGACATATAGATGGTCTTAGGACCTCTGAAACAAAGGTGAAGCCCAAAGTGTACCTTTGGGTGGTCATTTGGTTTTTGGGTAGAGAACTTATGAAAACCATATAAAAATGTTTTGTTGGCCCTCAGATAGGATCACAGTTAAAACTATGTGGAAAACCTCCTAGAAGGAAGGGCATCTATCATTTCTTTTTTTTTTTGATATACCAATTTTTTTTTTTTTTTTTTTGCGGTACGCGGGCCTCTCACTGTTGTGGCCTCTCCCGTTGCGGAGCACAGGCTCTGGACGCGCAGGCTCAGCGGCCATGGCTCACGGGCCCAGCCGCTTCGCGGCGTGTGGGAACCCCCCAGACCGGGGCACGAACCCATGTCCCCTGCATCGGCAGGCGGACTCAACCACTGCACCACCAGGGAAGCCCGATATACCAATTTTTATTTATTCATTCATTTCTTAAAGATTCTTGGGAAGGTTTTGCAGACAGAGACATGGTGGGTGTCCTTGGGGAGACAAGCTGACCTGTACCTATTGTGCTTACTCCTAGGAGTATCATGGTGCTACATCATCTAAGTCCACCTTGATAACTTTTATTATTCAAATCACAGTTAAATATTTTTGAAGATCATTCCTGTGTTCTGACCTGAATGTATCTCTCTTTTATTTGATTCTCTTTTGAGTAAAAGCAAGATGTTTTTGCTCCATAAGACCGTGGACTCAGGCTATGGGGAGACTCTCATGATCCTAATGCCTGGCACAAAGACTGTCATCAGTAAATACTTGCTGAACAAATGAGTAAATGAATGAATGACAAGTAACCAACTCAAAAAAATAATTATAGATGACTCACAGTCCCAACCTAAGTGGGATACGGTAGGCTATTGCTGACTTTCAGTAACTTGGCTTTGATAGTAAGGAACCCTTTCTGACAAGGAAAATTTCCACAAAAACTTAAAGTGGGAAAGTCTCTGTGTTTCCAGGTCATGATTATTTGTAATAATGGCCAGAGTAATCCAAATAAGTAGATAATACCTTTACTTAGTCTCCTAGAAGCCAGAGTGGAGACGAAGTAATTGGATTTGAATGGTTTGTCCTGGCAGGTGGACTTCAGTGAGAAGTTACCTCCAATGTTCTTTTTCACTCCTAACTCTGGTTGCAGAGAAAGAGCAAAGGTCAAAGGTTTAAGAGAAAATGAGTGACAGAAGAAGTGATAATTTCAGTGAACAATACTATCCAAGCAACCAAGACTTCCCACTGATAGGCTGAAAGAGAGAAATTAGGAGGTATCCCTATTTGAGCTTTTAGGCTGTCCCATGAGAAAACTGTATATTTCAAACTAAATTTAATTTTTAAAAATCTTATTGATGGATACCTACACTTGCTCCTCTTCATTACCTAGACAGAGTTTGGGGTGGCGCCAGGTAACTGATCAGGAGTGTGAGAGTCCATTCACCAGGTATGAAGTTCCAGACTGTGCTGGGTGAAGGTGGGAGAATGATGGCTCAGACAGGCCCAGACCCACCTCTTAGAAAGCTTGGTCCAGTTGGGAAGACAGGTAGCAATCAAATAATGTATACAAATATATAATTATCTACTGTATTATGCCCTAAAGGGCAAGAGCAATGTATAAGGGGCTGTGGGAAACCTAATCCAGTCTGAGTATGTCTCTGGGGAAGAGATATTTGAGATAAAATCCAGGAGATGATTGTGAATCTAACAGATAAAATGAGTAGTCAGATGGGGAGAATGGACAAGACATAGGGATCAACTTGTGTTTGTGCAAAGGTTAGGGGTGGGAAGGAGCTTGATAGGCGGTCAAGGGAATGACCAGAGTGAGGCCAAGTACCCTAGGGCCTTAGCTGAGTGGGCAAAGTATTTTGTCTTGATCCTATGAGTAAGGGGCTCCAAAGGTTTTTAACAGGGGAATGCTGTGGTGGGTTTGAGAGGATGAGCCTTTAAGATCATATGGACATGTTGCCTTCCCTGCATTCTAAAGCCAAACTGAAATGATTTTGAATACCAATCATTTCAGTAAATCTATGCCTCTGCTGTCTCATGGGCATTACTCATTCAGAATCAACCATATACTGAAAATCTGTTTAAAATATTCTTAATATTCTTTTTACTTTTATAAATGAGATAAATTACTCATTTAGAAACATCATTGACTTCTTCTCTCTATATTTTAGCTTTTAAAAATTTACTAATTAACTGCCTGCCTATTGCTTTCTCTTCAAAAATTAAATTTCTTGCTTGAGCAGCCCCAGTGGATACCTTGACTGCATCCTTGTGAGGGACCCTGAGCCAGAGACCCTAAGCTAAGTTGTGCCCAGATTTCTGAGCCGTAGAAACCGTGAGGTGGTCAGCGTTCACTGTGTTAAGCTGTACAAGTCAGTCAGTCAGTCAAGGAGATGACAGTTCTAAAGCAGACCAACATGCATTACACCAGAGCTGGATACCTGGTAAGAACTTGGTCACATGTTGCTAACAATTTAAAGAATTAAGATTAAAATTTTTTTTTCTTGCCCATTTCTACAGTACGCTGGATCATTTCCCAGCCCTCTCAGTAGTCAGCTCTGACATGTAAAAAGTACTTTATTGTCACATCTCACTTCAGTCTCAAGTAAAAGAGTCAATAAAAAGCATTGATATCCCCCTTTTCTTTGATTCTTTTTCCCCTTATTAATGAAAAGCAATTTTAAAGATTACCTATTCATTGTTTCTCATGAAAAGGTGAGAAGAGAGCTGGTTATTATTGGTAAATCATCTGCTACAACCTATTGTTAGAATATGCACTATACTGAGGTTCTGGATTTGCTTCAGTTATATGTTTTACTTCCTTCTGAGTCCATTTTGAAGTCTCCTGTGGCAGGAGTCCCCAACCCCTGGGCCGTGGGCCACTACTGGTCTGTGGCCTTTTAGGAACCAGGCCGCACAGCAGGAGGTGAGCAGCAGGCAAGCGAGTGAAGCTTCATCTGCCGCTCCCCATTGCTCCCCACCGCTCCCCAATGTCACATTACTGCCTGAACCATCCCCCACCCCACCCCCACCCCCGGGAAAAATTGTCTTCCATGAAACCGGTCCCTGGTGCCACAAAGGTTGGGGACTACTGTCCTATGGGACAACATGGAAGATTTAAGACAACCACTTTAGACAATTTAAGATGAGTAATGTGGGAAGGAGAATTCACTCATTCATTAAATAAGGGTATTTTGAGTACTACTATGTGGTTTTCTCTTAGTAGTAACAGCCTCAGAAGGAATCTGTTCCAAAATGGCATTGCAGACAGGAGATGCTCTTCTAGGCAGCAGCAAACTGGACCATGTAACAAACATGCAGTGACGAGGGGCCAGGAATTAGCACTAAGTAGGGGGAAAGGGCATGGAAAAATGCTAAGGAGGAAGCTAGGAAAAGAGGCTGAATTTGAGAAATAAGATGACAAAAATGGCATGAAATTAATTATTCACAGGTAACCTAGAGCTAGATGACAGCAAACAAATTAATGTCTTAATCTTTCACAATCAAATGTGAAATTAACTTGCCCTTAAAGACCTGATGGCATATCCCAGTAAAGCTAAACAAGAGACTTAAAATGCTTACTTTATTCAAGCACACCACACTTCTCCTTATTTTTAATTATATGTTTTTTAAAAGGTGATTTCCCGTATACGGAAAAGAGGGAGGAAGTAGTTTGTTTCTTCTCCTACTCCTCCTCCTCCTTCTTTTAATTTTTTCTCTAAACTTGGTGATTTTTAAAACCCTCTTAAATCTTTAATGAGGTTGTGCATTCAAAGTTGACACTGCCTAAGCACATTGTGGTATGTCTTCAGTGGTACAGTGGCCTGGATGGGCTTGACTCTTTTTTTTTTTGGGGGCTTGACTCTTAACAGCTGAAGCTGTGTGGTGATGCCTTCAGGTGACTGGGGAGGGTTGTGAGCCCCTGTGGGACACAAAGCGGGTGAAGCTCTCTGTAAAAAGTGGGGGTGAGGCAAGGGCCAGCACTGTTACCTGGAAGGATGGATACTGAGGCCTGAGGAAAGGCTTTTTCTGGGTCATTGTTTGTTTGCTTGTTTGTTTTTTAATGTTCCTTTTTTTCTATTGATGTATAGTTAACTTACAATGTTGTGTTAGTTTCAGGTGTACCGCACGATGATTCAAGTTATATGTGTGTGTGTGTGTGTATTCTTTTTTAGGTTCTTTTCTCTTATAGGTTATTACAAAATATTGAAAATATTGAATACTGTACTATACAGTAGGTCCTTGTTGGGTATCCGTTTTACATATATAGTAGTGTGTATATGTTAATCCCAACCTCCTAATTTATCCCTCCCCATCCCCTTTCCCCTTTGGTAACCATAAGTGTGGTATAT
>NW_020172274.1:622126-671801 GCF_003031525.2 Neophocaena asiaeorientalis asiaeorientalis
AGTGTGGTATATATATATATATATATATATATATATATACCACAACCAAACTATATATACAATGGAATGTTACTCAGCCATAAAAAAGAATGAAATAATGCCATTTGCAGCAACATGGATGGACCTAGAGATCATCATACTAAGTGAAGTAAGTCAGACAGACAAACATCATATGTCACTTATGTGGAATCTAACAAAAGGATACAAATGAACTTATTTGCAAAACAGAAATAGACCCACAGACATGGGCCATTGTTTTAAAAACAGGATAACATCTCCTTCTTCAGGAGGATCCATGTAGCACCACATTCTAAGATGCTTAATGGACTTGATTTATCAGGGTTTCTCTTGTAATAATAACAGAAACAATTTCTGTTTTCATAGGATTATCTGTAGCTTAGAAAGTGCTTTTTATTGCATTTTCATAATGGGTTTGGGACTAAGGACAGGCATTGGTTCAAGTTCTGACTTCTCCACTTGCTGAGTATGTGACCTTGGCCCAGTTACTTAAGTGTTCTGGGCCTCAAGTTCCTCATCTGTAAATGGAAATAATAATCCTTTATGTTTAAGGTTGCTGTGAGGATTAGCAAAAATGCAAGCAAAGCATCAATTAAAGGGATTTGTATATGGAGGAAATACATAGATAGGAAGATGGAATCTAACTGGTGAAAGGCTTTCCCTCTCCACCACTTCCTTTTATTTATTAAAAATAATTATTACCATGCTGGTAATCGCACCAGGAACTGGAGATACCATGGTGACTGAGACAGTCAGGGCCATTGCCCCCAAGGATTATCATTCAGCTGGATATATTCCACAAATATATATTTTAGACAATATTTACCACATGTATTAGGTAGCTAAAGTGGAATCCTAGAATATTAGCAGCTGGATGGACTGCAGAATCCCCTAGACCCAATCACTCATTTTAAAGAAAAGTACCAAGACTATGAGGCTAACATTAAATTGATATTAAATTGGTTGACATCAAATTGGTTTGTCAAACTGAATTAAAGTGACTGGACTATTCCAGGTGGTGAATACCCTGTGTTTCGTGAATTGACATTGGATGAAAGAAGCAAAAATTCCAATGGAGGTTTTCTGTGGTCTTCAAAGTTGATCAAGGACATTGAAATCAAGTGTGTAGGTATCTGGAAGACTTCAGCCTCACCCTCTCTGTTTCCCCAGGCTCTACTCTTCTCTTACTCAAGACTCTTTCCTGAAATCCCACTGTTCAGCTTCTCCTCTAGTAAAATGAAGGTCTGGCAAAGTCTTCATTTATTGCAAGTATTACTGGGAACTGGCAAAGGCTAAGGTTCTTGTTAGTAGTGTACAACTTAGCATGGATAAAAGACCCGAATAAGAGTTTTGCCAGGTTGGGGGAGAAACGGGGGAAGGAAGAGATTATTAGAGAAGGATTATGAGAGTCTTGGGAACCAGAAAGAGAGAGAGTGATTTCTAAAGGGAACCCAGTGAATGGATGGGGGACACTGATAGTAGAAAACAGTGAGGACTTGGAATTCCCCTAAGAAGGTATCTCATAATTGATTGGAGAGTAAGTGGCTATTTTTTATTTCTGAATGTCACTGAATGTATTTTTCTCTCACTAGATTTGTGTACAGTGGGGAAAAGTAAAGTTTAATCTCCTCTCTCACAATGAGAAGGTGAATTCCGGGGACTTGTGATCCACATTACTCAGGGGCAAGCCTTTCTTCTGGCCTGAACAGAGAAGAAGGGTAGAATAAATAGAGCAATAAAAAAACCCACATGCTCTCATGAACCCATGTATATGAGTCATGAAATGAGAACACTGTAAAAGGGAACGTGCGGGGCGGTGGCGAAAGTAGAGACTGGGCTTGCTCAGGAGGCTTTTTGGTTTTGGTTCTCTCCATGGGAACAGGAGTGGTACAAGGTTAGGCAACCACAATGAAAGATGAGTAGCAGAGGATTTGTCAGGGTGGCGTTTTCCTTGGGAATACTGCAAACGACTTCATCCTGCAGCCCTCCTCTGCCTAAAGAAAGTACTCCAAATTATTGGATTTTCTAAGGAAGGGATTTCCCTTTCTAAACATTAGCTAAAAATGAACCTTCCCTCCGGAGGAGGGGAAAAAGACTTAACACATTTTGGTTTAAATTTCCTTCTAAAATGTCAGAATCGGGGCTGAAGAGAAAAGTCAGAAGGATTTGCAACTGAATTTGGGTTAACTCCTTCTCAACTTATTTTGGAATTCTACGTCAATCACCCAGCTTTTTTTGTGCTTCATATTTGGAACTTGAAAACCTGAGAAGGGGAAAAAGTATCCTGCCTGCTGCTGCAGAGAGAGATGCTGTATCTAAAAAGAGACTGTGTCTGTACTCGGAAGTAGCTTTCTTTGGAAAGAACTCAATAGATTTACTCAAGTTCAAGGCTTCCTTTAATTAAGTAATTCATTTAAAGAAGGAGCAGAGTGATGTCCTTCCAAACAGTACAGTGTGAAAAAGGGTGATAAAAACGAGTAAATTTACAATGGAGGAGACTGATAAGCGCTACCTCAGCCAGCTGATCAGGGCCACTGTCAACAGTGATAACTCATGTTGGTAGTATGTATCCATGATATGATGGCATGAAAATGGCACTTTACTTCTTTGGTCTTCCTCCCCCAAACCCACAACCTCAGTCTAATAATGAGAAAAAACATCAGACAAATTTTAACAGAAGAGCATCTTAAAAAATACCTGACCTTAAATTCTCCTAGTACCTAAAACTCTCAAGATCATCAGAAACAAGCAAAGTATGAAAAATTGTCACAGCCCAAAGGAGCCTAAGGAAACATGACCATTAAATGTAATGTGTAATGGATGGAATCCTGAAACAGAAAAAGGATTTTAGGTAAAAACTAAGTAAATTTGAGTAATGTATTGGCTTTAATAATAGCATACCAACGTTGGCTCATTAACTGTAACATGTGTCATACTAATGTAAGATGTTAATAGCAGAAACTGGGTGCAGGGTATATGGTAATTTGCTGTATTATCACCTCAATTTTTTCATAAGTCTAAAAATGTTCTAAACAATAAAGTCTATTAAAATTTTTTGAAGGCAAAAAAATAATTAGGAAAGTCTTGAAAGGTCCAGAGTTACCCTTATTCCAAACTCCAATGAACTTTCCTTATGCTGTTCTGCCTTTCTGCAAAACTCTTCCTCATAACTTTGAACATAATTAAATAATAGACTTCCATAAAGGACTGGCTTTCAAATATTTTCAAACACAATAGAGATGAAAAGTACATTTTACTTTTGATCCAGGGTACATACACATACACATACACATACATATACCCATATAACTGAAATAAACATCTCTCAAAATAATACTCTGCATGTTGATATCTTATTTCTTATTCCATTCAGTTTCATTCTGCTGTGTTCTATGTTATTGTCTTCATTCATTACAAAATACCAATCGTGAGCTACCATATCGATTTCTTAACCCACCAATTGCAACCTGCAGTTGGAAAAACCCTCCTTTAAGGCTTAGCTCAACTGCTAGCTTCTCCAAGATGTCTCTGCATTGTCCAGTTTGGCAGACACTAGTTACATGTGGCAATTTAAATTTTTTGTGCTCATTAGCCACATGTGGCTGTGGCTACCATATTGGACAGCACAGATATAGAATATTTCCATCACTGCAGAAAATTTTATTGGGCAGTGCTGTGGACTCTCTCCATCTCTCACTTGGACTAATGAAATAGCCTACCAATTTATCTCCTTTTCACCTTACAATCTTCCATGCTGCTGTTGCAATTAATTTTCTAAAATTATAGATTTATTTTTCTGCTTGAAATACTTCAGTGGCTCTCCATTTCCTATGAAATGAAACATTCATGTAAGGCCTTTCACAGTTTGATCCCTCCACCTCTCCTGCATCATCTCTGAACTCTCCTGCTAAATGCCATTCACTCTTAAGCTTCCATGTTTTAGTTCATCCTCTTTTCTTTTCTAGAAATATTTTGGTGCCCCTCTTCTTTTAGATAAAATCCTATTTATTCTCAAGACGTAGCTTCTATGTTCTCTTTTCTATGAAACATTCTCAGGTCAGGAAGGCCACCCTTCCAAGGAATGTATATTGCTTTCTTTTATGGGTTACCATTGTAGCTTTTATACTGTATTATAATTAGCCATGTACAGTGTTTCCCCATTAGACTATGAGGTCTTTGAATACTGGGAATATGCCATGGTCATCTCTATATCCCCAGTGCCTGGAATGTGGGATACTTATACACTGGCTGGTTGGCTGACTGAATTGTAAGGCTGTAGAAGGTAGGGACCACACTTGTACTTATTTAATATTCCCATAGCACAATGTGGGGTACATAAAAGGTACTTATGAATTCTCATTTTCTGCTTTCAGGCAATAAGTTTTAGACAGATTGTTTTCTAAGTACTGTCAAATTCAGTACAATCTGTTTTTTTGTAGGATGAAAGGGAGCTGGTACTGATAGGACAAATACTTTTAAAGTTTCCAATACTGTTGAAAGTTCATGGACTCTGTGGGGGAATTAAAAAGCACTTCTATAGTGGTTTTAAATCCCATTAAAATGGCTTTTTACAAGGGCTTACTCTAGGTGAGTAAAAATTTAAGATTGGTAGAAAAGTGGTTCTAATGGAAAAAAATCCCAGGATGAGAACATCTGGAGACCTGAATTCTATTACAGCTTTTTTTCCTCTTCATCTTTTCTTCTCTTCATCTTTTTTCTCTTTATTTCTCTTCATTCATTCATTCATTTTACTTTGTGTCCTTGGGCAAGTTCCAAAGTCTTTCTGGGTCACAGCTTCTCTGTGTAAAATGAAGATAATTGATAATTGCTTCTAAGTCTGTCTCAGTGATATGGTAAGGAAAGTGGGGATAGTTTGTGAGCTCTTTAGAAATATTTGTAAGAGTCATAATGATAGTAATAGTAGTGTTTGTTGTTGTTCCTTGTGGATTGGTACAACTTTAAACTACTTGCAAGATTTTATTATAGAGTCAAAGAGTCTTCATAGAATATTCTATAACAGTTACCTCAACAATGGAGTGCTTTGGATATTTTACAGGGAAAAAAAACCCCTCAGCCCTTATTTGTTTGCTGAATGAACTTCCTGGTACATTGAGTAATAATAACAAAACAACACATGCATATAACCATTAACACAAGCCACTATTTGAAAGATATTGCAATCTTTACACAAATCTTTAAATGTGTATTGGGCAGGGCCACCACATTCCATTATGTGGGCTGTGCACTGCACAAACTTGTGTCATGGTTCTTGGAGACCTGATCACAAACTGCTTCTTTATGTAAACACAATTTGATTCACAAAGATACAAATTTGTATGATTAAAGGAAAAACCTCACATTGTATCTATGTACAAATCAGACAAACAATAGTTTATTGGCTTACCAGTTTCCAAATGTCTTGCTCTAAGTTTTCTGTGGGTGACTGTAATGTTTTCTGTGTCTCACAGAAGGTTCTATTCTTGCTTAACATTTTCCAGGGAATTCCCTTGTCATCTTAGACTACTCTCCAGTCACCCTTTGGCAAGCAATTCTTCATGCTGATACTGAGGTGAATATTGGAAGTCAGACCAGAAGTGATGGACTTGAAGTCCAAGTCTTTAGAGGGAGCTAAAAGAACCAGCTTAAAGGTTTGTGATAAATCAAAGCCAGAGAAGCAAATCAAACAACCATAGGGCAATTAAGGAACTTTCTTTATACATTCATGAATTGCTTGCACAATTTATAGACTCCTCAGAGAGGAAAAAACAAACAATTGTAAGTCAAAGCATGCTTCTGCTTTTAGGCAGCTAAGTTACTCAATGTTTTATAATCTTAGAAGTGAGTTACTGAAATAGTGTACTAAGAGGAAAAAGTCTCACCAACAATTTAGCCAAGTTGTTGGTATGGTGTTGGTTTGAGTAACACACAAGAGTAGAGTGTTTTTGTGGAGATCTGAACCAACCTTTTGGCCTCCAATTTCCATTAACACCAACAAAAGCAGAACAACAGAAAACATGTACTTCTAGTCCAACTAGCAGCTGAGGCCGCTGGGCATCACAGTGTGCGTTGAGTAACTGTAATTTCAAAGCAGTCCTGGTTGTTTGGCATTTTATGACAGACTCTAGAGGGATTTATGAATGAAGGACTTCTGGCTGGGAAAGGAAACTTGGAATTTGACTTTAACAGAAAATTTCATAATAGTTTAGGAAATACCAAATTCACGTTAGATCAATTTCAATGTTGTGTGGCTATCAAAAAGGAGATACATATAGTGAAATTAAAAATGAGAAGCACATAGGTTAATGCTGAGTAGATGTTATGAATAGGAAGAGAAACTTGTAATAGGAGAGGACATATCTTGCCTTTTTCCTGGTGTCCTGTCATTGACTCATATAAAAACAGGGCAAGGGGAATTCCCTGGTGGTCCAGTGGTTAGGACTCCGTGCTTTCACTGCCAAGGGCACGGGTTTAATCCTTGGTCGGGGAACTAAGATCCTACAAGCCAGGCAGCCCCCAAAAAAAGAAACAGGAAACGTATCCTTCTTTATTCCTGCCAATTTGGGAGTGGAGAGTAAGGCTTCCAGGTCAAGATTTTAACTATAATGTCATTTCCTAGGATGAACCTCTTTATTACTATTTTATTTTTTTTAAAAAAAGAAAGAAAAACCCCATTATCCTAAGGAAAGAGGAAAGAATATAGCTTCTGGGTGGCTTTTTCCTTCTGTAGATATTGTTCCCAAGGGCTGCCAATTTGTTTTTAGAGGTAAAAAGTGAACAGAGTTGCAACACTAACAGTGGACTTAAAGATGTTAATAACTGTTTAAATAGGGGGATGTATGTATACATATAGCTGATTCACTTTTTATACAGCAGAAACTAACACAACATTGTAAAGCAATTATACTCCAATAAAGATTAAAAAAAAATAGAAATGGAGAGAATAAAAGCAGACCAAAAGAAAAAGTCATTAAATGTATACACATGTTAAAGCGCCTTATTCAAGATAGCCAAAAGCAACCCAAATGTCCATTGGCAGATGAATGTATAAACAAAATATAGTATATACATGCAATGGAATATTATTTATCTTTTAAAAGTAAGGAAATTCTGACACATGCTACAACATGGATGAACCTTGAGAGTGTTATCCCAAGTGAAATAAGCCAGTCCTAAAAAGACAAATGCTGTATGATTTCACTTATCTGAGGTATCTGGAGTAGTCATCTCATAGAAACAAAGTAGAATAGTGGTTACCAGGGGCTGGAGAAAGGGAGAAATTGGGAGTTGTTCATTGGATGTGAAATTTCAGTTTTGCAAGATGAAAACATTCTGGAGACTGGTTGCACAACAATGTGAATATGTTTAACACTACTGAGCTGTACACTTAAAAATGGCAAAGATGGTAAAATTTTATGTTATGTGTATTTTACCACAATTTAAGAATTTTAAATGTCAGTGAATAACTAAAAATTAAGAAGGACTGAAATTTAAAAATACAATTTAAAAATAGTCTGAACAATATTTTTTAAAAGTCATTGAAAGTCATTGAGAGTCTCAGGACTTCCCTGGTGGCTCAGTGGTTAAGAATCCGCCTGCCAATGCAGGGGACACGGGTTCGAGCCCTGGCGCAGGAAGATCCCACATGCCGTGGAGCAACTAAGCCCATGTGCCACAACTATTGAGCCCACGTGCCGCAACTACTGAAGCCCACGCATCTAGAGCCCATGCTCTCCACAAGAGAAGTCACTGCAATGAGAAGTCTGCTCACTGCAACGAAGAGTAGCCCCCGCTCGCCGCACCTAGAGAAAGCCCGCATGCACAGAAACAAAGACCCAACAAAGCCAAAAATAAATAAATAAATAAATTAAAAACAAAAAAAGTCATTGAGAGTCTCAATTTGTAGTGGGGCATTACTAGTCTAGCAAAATTTCTTGGATGTACCATCCAAAACTAAGTAAATGAATAACCCCAAAGGTCTTCAAATAATAATTGTGAGGTTCCAGTTGGGGTTCCCTTCTTCTTGGCTTTCATAAGAGGAAAATTGGAAACTGATGAACTACAAAGAACTTTCTGAGAGGAGTGTTGACCTGTTTAGGTTGATTCTTGGCATCAGTGAAATTCTCATAATTTAATTCCCTATAGTACTTGTGGGAATTAAAATTCTGTGATATGCTTGCCTCTTTTTGACAAGGATGTGAAATAAAGAGCTCATAAGATCCCCAAACCCAGAGTATTTAAAAGGGAGTAAGAGTGGAAAAGTGGCCAAATCGTTCAACTGAAACTACTTTTCTACTGTCATTACAAACCCCTTTCCTGGCAACAATGTGCCACTTACGTCATAACAGTTCTGCCTTTCTCTTTTCTTCCCCAGCTCTTTGCCATCAAAACTACACTTTGGTAAAGGAAATACCTGCTTACTGTTTGTTCCTAAGGACTCAATTTTCTTAGAAGCTAGAAGCCTGAGCACAAAAAAATCAAGATTTTGTCTCATCTCTGCCTATTGTCATTATATTTCATATGTCTTCAGAAATAGAAGACTTTTTTTCCCAAGGAAGAGTTTGAGGGCAAGGAAGGTGAGTTACTGCAATACTGATTTGTCAGTTACTGCAATACTGATTTGTCTCATACCTGCTGAGCACTTGTTCCCAGTGTTCTGCCAAAAGAAATCCGGTTGCATAGGCAGCTGGTCAACCAGGATTCTTCCAATAGTATTTTCTAATACTAATTTTCTAGGTAGTGTTTTTTGCAGTTTTTTTGGATAGCATTGAATAGATTTGCTCATAAAACTTTTTATTGTTTTTGTTTATTTTTCTGTTCTTCTTCCTCCTCCTCTTCCCCCTCTTCCTTCTCCTTCTCATTCTTCTGGCCTGTTCTTTATTTCTTATTACATTGTCTGGAAGGCTTCTGGTGATGAGTTCAGTGTTTTGGGTGACCAGCAACACTGAACTCCCATGGGTGTGATTTTTTTGTGACAATAGTAAGACAGCCTGTTGCTTTTTTACTGCCCTCAACTGACCTGCTTCTGTATCTCAGTTATTACTACTTTTAGGAAAGTGAGTGGAGAGCTAGCCTGACTCCAAGGGTCATGGAGATAGACACAGCACTGTTGAGGTGTTCTGTCTGCCAACCCCCAGATCAAGGGACATTTCCCTACTGGATTGGTTAGCATTCTAGGTCAGCTAGTTTCTGAGATGGGGCAGAGGGAGGTGAGAAGGGAAAGGCAGGAGTGATAGAGCTATGTCAAGACATGTCATTGCTTTTAGACAGTTAAATTCATTAGATTTTGCAATCTAGTACTTAGAAATGAGTTACTTAAGTGAGATAACAAAAGAAAAAAGTCTCAATGACAATTTAGCCTAGTGGATTTCTCATTCTCCTGGTCAGAACGGCATTGACATATTATGCTGGCTTCATTCTCTTTCACCTGCTCCCAGGTACATGGGTACCCGCATGCTTCTAGTGAAAAGTGGAAAAGGGCTGAGCTCCAAGATTATTCTTTTAAATGAATAACAATTGTTCACTTCCTAAGAACTTTGTTGATTCTCAAGTAAATGTGGAGATGGCTAATGGCAACTGGGCATATTAAGAAAAATATTTTCAACCAATAGATTTGGAACCAATTCAACTATACACTCAAACTGGGTGAGAGGAAATGTTCTTTTCCCTCTTTGAATAAATGTGGGTTTGTTTGTCAAGAATACCAGAGGGGGCTTCCCTGGTGGCACAGTGGTTGAGAGTCCGCCTGCCGATGCAGGGGACATGGGTTCATGCCCCGGTCCGGGAAGATCCCACATGCCGTGAAGCGCCTGGGCCCGTGAGCCATGGCCACTGAGCCTGCGTGTCCGGAGCCTGTGCTCCGCAATGGGAGACGCCACAACAGTGAGAGGCCCGCGTACCACAAAAAAAAAAAAAGGAATACCAGAGGAAATCTGCCAAGAGAGAAAAATATTTGGGTTAAGATATTGTAGTAGGTTGAATGGTGGCCCTCCAAAAGATATGTCTACATCCTGGAACCTGTAAATGTAACTTTATTTGGAAAAAGTGTCTTTGTGGAAGTAATTAAGTTACAGATCTCTGCAAAAGCTCATCCTGGATTACCCAGGTCAGTCCTAAATCCAATGACAAGTGTTCTCAGAAGAGAAGGTTAGTGAAGACAGAGGCAGAGATTGGAGTTATGTAGCCATAAGCCAAGAAGCCATCAGAAGCTGAAAGAAGGAAAGGAGAATTTTCCCCTAGAGTCTTTAGAGGGATTACAGCCCTGCTGATATCTTGATTTCAGAATTCTAGCCTCCAAAACTATCAGAGAATAATTTTCTCTTGTTTTAAGCCACCAATATTGTGGTACATTGTTACAACAGCCCTAGGAAATGAATTCAGATCTCTTCCTTAAAACCACTAGAATTGTATAATTTGGAATTCTCTTCAGGGGACAGAAACAGCATTTATTAAGTACCACTGTGGCAGGCAGTGGCTAAATGCTTAACTTAAATGATTCCAACTTTAAAGATGAAGAAACTGAGGCCCAGAGTCTCACGGTGACCACATGGGGAGCTGGGTGAGAATCCTCCCGAGAGGCAGTGTGGTGAGTAGTTACAAGCTCTGGCTCTGGATCCTGTCTGTGTTTGACCCTGGCTAAGTTGCTCAACCTCTCTGACTCAATTTCCTCTACTGGAAAAAAAGGAATGATAATAGAACTTCATTCATACAATTTTTGGGAAGATTAAAAGGTGTAAAGTATAAAGAATAAAACATAGGAAGAAGGCCTAAGTGAATGTTAACTGTTATGATCATTGTACACTATACTAATGTACTATTACTAAGCCTATGAATACCAGACAAAGAATAGAAGAGAATGAGATCATTTTTAAGGCACAATGTGACAACTTTATCAGTTGTTAAGATCGAAGCCACTTTAAGAGAGATTCTTCTTCAGAATGTTTACTCAGTTCTCGTGTGGCTATCACAGAGTAGATAAAAAAGTATATTGCCTCATTTCAAAGATGAGGAAACTGAGACTCATTACGTTTTTGTACTTCTCTACTGTCAGAAGCCAAGGAGGAAACAACACTGAGACCCAGTCTTGGGATTCTCTCACTCCAAAGTGCTCTTTCTATCATGCAAATGACTTTATAAATGCTTTACAAATGCTAAGTGTCCAACAAGTATTTTTTGAATTAGAAAAATCAAGCCTCATTATCAGTAACTTTAAAGTAATAGTGGAGCTTCCCAAAATATTCTGAACTAAAGAAATTGTTGCCAACTGTTTCAAAACCATAAATCTCTTAAAATATTGCAGCAAAAGAGAAGGATTAAGAAACAGAAGATAAATCTGTTTCTTTTTGTCCACACCCTCTACTTTTTCTTTTTTCCCCATTTACTATAGATTTAATAAAAGTGGGCAGGTGGCTAGTGGTAGTCTAGGTTTTTTCCACTCTATTTCCTTTTCTTTCTTTCTTAAAAATAAAATAAGCAGAAAGAAAGTGAATGTCCCATATGAACACTGACCAGGCTTACTTTCATTAACGTTTTTTAAGAAAATGTTTTCAGTGTATCATATTCCTCTCTTCATTTGTCCCATCTGGTTAGCTAAGTACTTTTTGAAACATTTACTCCTTTCTTGTATCAGAGGTCTTCCAGGATAAGGTACTGCTCCATTTAAATAAAAAATGAAGGATGCCGAAACAGAAGCAGTTTTAACCAGCAAACCCATAAATAAGACAGTAGTTAGTGCTATGTAATCCTGACACTGGCACTTGTACTGATATTGGACAGAGGTTCTTAACCAGGAGGCCAAGAACTTGGTTGGGGGGCTGGGTTGTGGAATCTGTGAACCCCTTGAAATGTTTGCGAATTTTGCATAAACATTTTTTGGTATACACTTCAAAGGAGCCTGTAATGTCTGTAAGCTAAGAACCACTGTTTCAAGGCCTCGTTACTAAAGCTAATTGCCACATTTCACTCCTTTGTATCATCTTAAATGCCATTATAATATCAAGTATATCATAAATGTTTCTTGGTTGCTTAAGCGAGAATCAGAAGCTTCATCTTGTTAAAGATGTCATCTTATAGGCAAAAGGGACAGATTTCTAAAAGCGGGACTCTATGATATAATCAATCAGAAGAATCTACCTGCCTAGAAGGGTCCAGGTCTGGGTTTTTGTCCTTGCTTTCCTGAGGAATGATTCTGTGTGTGTTACTTCTCCTCTCTGGGTTGCAGCTTCTTCATCTGTGAAATTAATATTTGAATTAAATAAACCCAGATGCCTTCAAACTTTAAAACAATTCTATTCTGTGTAAAAGATTATTAAACCTCTTAGAGAGATGATCTCCCACAAAATTTTAGAATGTATTATAAAAACAAAGCATCACAAGCTAGCCTTATTTTAAAATTTATTTTTAGAGAAGTTTAGTTTGAGGACATGCCATCGGCTAGTGATTTCCCAATGTACTCTGAGGGCTATAAGGTGCCACATTACCATCTATGGCAGGGTTGAGGAGAGGCCCCAGATGGGACAAAGAGACAGAAGGTAAGAGCCTCACATCTCACATCTCACTTCTACCAGAGTAGCCTGCTTAAAAATCTGCTTTATACACTAGGTTTCCGGGTGAGATTCTGTTTGTAGAAAGTGTTTCATAATTTTAATTAGTCTCTGTTGATATCTATGTGGGGGAAAAAAAGGAAAAAGAGATTAGGTTAATCACTGTATTTAAACATCCATCTTTGAAAAGGCACTGGAAACAGTCAGAAGCCCTAAGCCTTGTTTCCTATTTTGTCATTTATTCGCTGTGTCACATCAGGCATGTTAGATAGTCTTTCTGAATCTTTGTTCTCAAATATAGAATGATGATAATATCTTTCCCACAGGATAATTGTAAGAATTAAATGAAATAATATTTGTGAAAGTGTTTTGTAAATGGGGAAGCATTATAAAGATGGTGAGTGGGTCTTTAGTGGTGAGCTCCAGGGCTCTGCATTTTGTCCTGACCATTGTAGCATCTTTTTCCATCTGAATTATGTCATAGAAAGTAAGGGTGATCAAATTTGCAGATGAACCAAAGTTATGGGGTGGAGTTCTAAAAGACTTAGCAGGTTACAGAGTCCCAAAAGTGACTGAGGGTAAAACTTTGGGAAAAATACAAAGTCTTGTTCTTCAGTTCAAAAAGTCAATTGTCCAAGGGTAAGATAGGGAAAAATGTGGCCCACGATCAGTTCAAATAAAAAAGACTAAGGAATTTTACTTGACTTCAAGTTCATTATGAGCCAATATAGTGTTGTGAAATGGTTGACAAATAAGTGATCCAATTGTCTTAATCTGTTTGGACTGTTATAACAAAATACCACAGACTGGGTGACTTATAAACAACAGAAATTCATTTCTCACGGTTCTGGAGACTAGGAAGTCTAAGATCAAGGCGCCAGCACGGTTGCGGTCTGGTGAAGGTCCTCTTCCTGTTCCTAGCTGCCACCTTCTGGCTGTGTCCTCACATGGTCTAAGGGACAAGGGATCTCTCTGGAGCCCTAAGAACACTAATGTCATCATGAAGGTCCCATTCTCGCGACCTAAGCACCTCCCTCCCAAAGGACCCACCTCCTAATACCATCTCCTTTGGTGGTTAGGATTCAACATATGAATTTTGGGAGGACACATTCAGACCATAGCACTAATATTCTTATGTATTTATAGAAGTACTGTGCCACCAGCTCTTGGCTTTGATTAGCATCCTTCTAGCTGCTGCAAATAGTCACTCCAGCAAGTTGAGCACATCCTCAGGAAGCTAGATGGCGAAAATCTGGAAGGTTTCCAATGGGAAACATTGCAAGAAGATTTTGGGGGAGGGACATATCAAGGAGGTCTTAAAAGATCTAAGAGGTTTTAAATGGTGTTACAAGCTATTATGGAGGGAAAGGTTTGGAATTGTTTTATTGTTTTCAGAGGTTAATCTCAGGAAAACCTGGGGAATGCCCTGGCGGTCCAGTGGTTCGGACTCGATGCTTTCACTGCGGTGGCCTGGGCTCAATCCTTGGTCGGGGAACTAAGATCCTGCAAGCTGTGTGGTGTGGCCAAAAACAAAAACAAAAACAAAAAACTCAGGAAAAACTTTAAACAGTGAGAGTAATCTAAAGGGGAAAGTGTTGGCTGATTGAAGTAGTGAGAATTCCATTAGGGAACTGTTCAAACAGAGTCTAGACAGCACCTTCCGAGGGTTGCTACCCATCAGAAGGAAGGGTTTAAGAAGAGATTACTAAGCTTTCATCACATCTAAGGTACTACTTCTATAAGAGCATTCAGTATCCCATTGGAGAATGATTTGCTTCATTAAATTTTTTTCCATAATAAAAGAATATGGATTTTGAAATTGGCAAACTGGAGTTTGCTATAGTGTGTTATTCTGGGTGTTGTTTAACCTCTGTAAACATCAGTTACAACATCACTAACACAGAGATGGTTAGTCATTTCTGTGTTGTTGTGAAGATTACACAGCATTGGTAAAGGATGCTTAATGGTGCCTGGTTTTAGTAATGGCTCAAAGCTGGTAACTTTTATCACAATATTATTTGTTCCTCTTATTTTCTACATGCATTTTATTTCTTCTCCTAAGAGATTCCTTTCAGGTGACTCTATTGAACCCATAAGACACAAATGATGTTAAGTAGGTAAAATGGTGACTCACATGAGTCTCGGAGAAAAAATTTGCCCTGTAGGTCATGGGGGTGGGGAGAGGGTACCATATCATGTTTTGTGTTTGCATCAGGGTTTCCTCTTAAATGGAGGAAACCTGTGGAACAACATTTTTGTCCTGAAATATAACCTGATTTTCCTGCCCATCAAGACCAGAACTAGACCAACCTGACTGATTTTTTTCTTTGTTTAAAGTTTTAGACAATAAAATATCCTATTAAAAATTTAATGACTGGGACTTCCCTGGTGGTCCAGTGGGTAAGACTCTGAGCTCCCAATGCAGGGGGCCTGGGTTTGATCCCTGGTTGGTGAACTAGATCCCACATGCATGACACAACTAAGAGTTCGCACACTGCAACTAAGAAGTCCACATGCCACAACTAAGAGTCTGCATGCTGCAACTAAGAAGCAGTTTACTATTCTTAGAAGAAGATAAAAACATGAGATTCCCCCATGTTTGGGGAAGAGGCCAAGAGAATTCTCTTTAATAGCAGTAGAGGGAAGTATTAAAGTTACTAGGTTTCCATAGATGGTCACAGGTTAGCATTTCATCTTATTTAGAAGGTAATAGATAAACACTGCATGTGAGGAGGCACTAGGATAATTCTGACTAAAGATCTTATACAAAAAGAGGATTATCAAACTTTCAAAAGAAGCAAAAAAGACAATATAACACTCTTAGGTTTAGATAAGGCTTGACTTCAAATAAAATTTTTTTCCCATTTTTCTGTCTTCTTCTGCATCAGTGAACATTTATTGAGCATGACATTCTGTGAGGCACAAGTATGTTCCAGAACAGAGATGAACTGGCACTTTGGCTGGTGGGTGTGAGAGCAGTAGAGGTATTTTTGCCCCAGAAAAATTGCTTTGGACGTGCCATCTTGAGCTTTTTTCCTTCTTTCTTTTTCTAGTCCTTCAAATTTTCTTGTTCAATATTCTACTTATATTCATTCCCAAATTCTCTTTATAATCTTTTCAGAGATCTTGAATCCAAAGTGATAACTTTAGTTTAGAATTCCTAATGGACATCCTTCGATCTTATAATAGAGCTGAAAGGGCAGGGATGCAATATTTGAGTAGCAAACGGTCACCCAGGAAACTGCCATTCTGTATCAGTAATAATAGCGGATATTTATTGAGCAACTTATGTCCCAGAACTTTATATGTATTACCTTAGACAGTTCACTTAACAACATTATAATAGAGGCACTATTTCTATACCCATTTTACAAATGAGGAAACTGAGGCATTGGGAAATTTCAATATTAACCCAAAGTCTCACAGTTAATGTAGAGCACACACTCTTAATTACTACTCCGCCAGGCTGCCTCTGTATGCAAAGACCTCTGGTTACAACCTGGCAAATCACCATGCATGCATGCATGCATCCATCCATCCATCCATCTATCCATCCAGTCAAATATTCAGTAAGCATGTACTAGGGATATAAACTATGAATAAGACTGACGTACTCACTCTCCTCAGGCCACTTTCTAGAGAAGAGAGACAATTACACAAGTGTCCTACACAGTGCGATAAGTGCTATGATAGGGAAGTGTAGGGTACTCTGGGGCATAGAAAGAGGCTCTAACCCAGCCTAGAAGGGGGTATCAGGACAGGCAGGTCAAAAAGATGAACCAGTTTGCAAGGCAGAAATAGAGACACAGACATAGAGAACAAACGTATGGACATCAAGGGGAGAAATGAGGGGTGGGATGAATTGGGAGATTGGGATTGACATATAAACTAATATGTATAAAATAGATAACTAATGAGAACCTGCTGTGTAGCACAGGGAACTCCACTTCGCTGTACACTAGAAACTAACAACATTGTAAAACAGCTAAACCCCAATTTAAAAAAGAGTTCTGTCCTCATCACGGTGTGTGCTTTGACTATTTTGTAACAAAAAGCATATAAGGTAACCTCAAGAAAGAAAGGTCTTTGAAAGGTCTTTGACCTTTCTCAGGAAAGAAAGGTCGGTGTTGTTCCCCCAGTACTTGGCACATAGTGGCTGCTCAATTAAAATCTGTTAACTAAATGAATGAGAATTCTAATGCTCCATAATAGCTCCTTTATAACAGGGAGGTTTTTGACTTATTTCTAATTTGATTCAAATGCTTCTCCTCAAGCCTGAAATAAATGTTCCCTTTTGACTTAAAAAAAAAAAAAAACCAAGTCTTTGCTCCCTTTTAAGCCATTTTCTAAAAGTTCTATTTCAGGAGATCTGCCACACCCATTATATTTTACTAGAACAATGTGTCCTCAGGTATCTTTTAAGCCAGGTGCCCTGAGGAGAGATTCTAGGATGGTCTGGGAAAGCAGAGGCTCTCTGGTTGCTTTTCTCCTTTTTTCCAGTTGATCTGTGGGGTTCCATGCTCTGTTATGTAGTTCTGAAAGATTTGTTCTCCTTTCACCTTTCCAGAGTGTCCTAGAAATTTTTCTTTCTCTCAAACTCTCCCCCACCCTCTTCACTCTTTCAAAAGGTGTTAGCTTTGGGAAAGTGGTCCTTAATTATTTACCACACAATCCTCTGGCAGACTACACGAATCCAGGACAAAGCAAGAGAGAAAGGCCACGAGAAAACTGAAAGCCCAGGCTAATGGTTTCCCATAACAAGAATTTTTGTTGTCATAAGGCGGTGTTTTATTTAGGTTGTAGTTCTTTAGAAAAGACATGAAGTTATGTCTTCCTCGTGCTTGCTTGGAATGTTGGGGCTAGTGTAATATTTTCTTTGGTGAAACAGCAGTAAATCCAAGGTAGTAAAACAATGCTGACGGGAAGGGGAAACCAAAGCTCCTCGGGGGAGAAGTTAACTTGGAGCAGGTAATCCTTACAGCCCATCCCATACGTGACCTTTATATTATCTAATTACATAATTTTACTTCCTAGCCTGATGCCACAGTTTAAAATTGTACCTCATTCCCTTCCCTGCTTAGTTTTTCTCCAGAGCCCTTATCTCCTACTCATACACTGTATAATTCACTTAAAAATTATGTATTTATATGACAGCCCCTCTAGAATTTGAGCCCCTGAAGGGTAGGAATTTTTGTCTGTTTTGTTTATTACTCATCCAGGGCCTAGAATTGTCCTGGTGCAGGGTAGATGCACAATAAATATGTTGAATTAAAGCATTATTAATCCTAATCAAAGCAATATTAATAAGTAATAACTATGATCAGGTTTTTCCTACATGTACTTAATTTATAGACAACTGGTTGGACATTTAAAATTATCTTTTAGAAATCTGACAAGATATGACAATAGGATCTCTACAAAAGCTTTGATGGTGGAAAGCTGCGTGAAACCCATTTTCATCAGCATGGTATGCTCTTCTAAACTTGTGCATGGAAGGATAAACTTGGCCTGGAGAGAATGGAAAATCTTGAGGTTTCCTGATGCAGGTAGACTTATTTGAATCCCTAAAGCTAAAGCTATACTTTGGCTCAGTGTACTCATAACTGTTGCTGGCAACAAGTTCAGGTGTTGCTTATACCCCCCATGAAACTCAGACTCACTAATTTTATATTCCTATTTATGGACAAAGCATTATCATCCAATTCCACAGTTCTTTACAGGATCAGGTAGTTTATGGGAACACAAAATATAGAAGATGAATAGAGGAGAATATTAATTATTTGGGAGCTTCTATATTTGAGATTATTATAATCACTGGAGATGCTTCCTAGCAGTGACATGTCAGTGTGTTCTGAGTACTACAGTGGCCGCTCCAGCTCTTCCTTTACCCCCAAGACTTCTACTTCCGGGCCAATCTAGTGCAAGTGAAACCGGGTTAGTCTTCGTGGCAGACAAGTACACTTTTGGCTGAGATTCAGGTACCCTCCCTCTCTCACCCATTGTGGGCTCTCTCAACAACTGGCCTAAAGAACTGATAAAGAACTAGACTTATCTAGAAACAGGAGGAACAGCTGGCCTCGCTGAGCTTGGATTAATATAATGAGTGGATGAGTCCAAAAAGTTAGGGCATTGCAAACAAATTCTCTATAAGACTGCATCAATGACATTTGACATTTCTAAACAGAGAAAAGCTTGGGCAGGTGTGTAAACATATACAAATCATATAATATGTATCCCCTGTGTCACTCAATTATTTCATCTATCTCATGTGGCCCTTAGGAAAGATCTTCACACAAACTATTGGTCTGGTGGTACATGAAGATTCATGAACTCCAAGTTCTAAACCCACATGTTCTTTTAACAGCTTTATTGAGATATAATTCAAACACCATACAATTCACCCAGAGCACACAATTCAGTGGTTTTTAGTATACTCAAAGTTATGCAACGATTACTAATCAATTTTAGACCATTTTTGTTAACCCCAAAAGATGCCTTGTACCCTTTAGCAGTGACTCCCTATTCCTGCTCATTGCCACTCCCATCCCCTCCAGCCATAGGCAACCACTAATCTACTTTCTGTCTCTATAGGTTTGCCTATTGTGGATGTTATATAAATGGAATCACACAATATATAGTCTTTCACTTAGCATAATCTTTTCGATGTTCATCCATGCCATAGTACATATCAGTACTTTATTCCTTTTTATTGCTGAATAATATTCCATCATTCCATTCCGTATCTCATTTTATCTATCCATTCATCAGTCAATGGATGCTTGGGTTATCTTCACTTTTTGGCTATTATGAATAATGCTTCAGTGAACATTTGTGTACAAGTTCTTACAGGGACCTAGATTTTCAGTTCTCTTGGATAATACCTAGGAGTGGAATTATATGGGTTATACGGCTGGGTTATATGGTAACTCTATGTTCAACTTTTTGAGGAACTACCAACTTATCTTCCACAGCAACTCACCCATTTTACATTCCCACCAGCAATATATGCTGGTTCTAATTTCTCCACCTCCTCTCCAACAATTGTTATTTTCTTTCTTTTTGATTATAGCCATTTTGGTTGATGTGAAGCGGTATCTTGTGTTTTTGATATTCATTTCCCTAATGACTAAATGATAGTAAGAACCTCTTCGGTGATTGGCCGTTTGTACCTCTTCTTTAGAGAAATGTCTAAAATCCCTTGCCCATTTTTAAATGGGTTATTTGTCTTTTAGTTGTTGAGTTTTTCCTCTTTTGCATTAAGAATGCGGGATGGTTGGAAGGAGAGCCTCAGATGTTTCACATGCTTTTGCCTACGGTAGAGCTTCTGCAACACTGGTGGTGAATGAGATGCTTGTGGCCTGCTTTCCCAGGGATATACCATAGCCCTATGCTGGGATCTAGGCTGAGAGGGAGTCCTGTGTTCTTGGCTGTACCCCCCCTCAGAGTGGAGCACCATCACATCCAGGTGGAATTGGCAGGGAAGTGAGTTGTGGTTCAAAATCCAAACTCTTGCTGTTCTTATGGAAATGTAGTGGATTGTCTTGAACAAAATTTTCTACATTTGTTGTATTTCCTCAGGACAATTTCTAGAGACTAAATAGTTGTGTACCTACAATTTTCAACCGTAATTTTAAAGTTATAGTATTGTTGTTTTGCTAAGGGGTGGGTTCACAGAGCTCCTTATACCACCATTCTGGAAGTTGAGTCCCATTTGGATAATTTTTAATGAAGATTTTGCATCTTGTATACTTGGTGGTAAAATAGTTTATACTGACATAGTAGATATAGAATTACAAAGGACAGTTTTTTACAAAAGTATTTGCAAATTTACAAACAGTGGATTAAGAAAACCAGTTGAAGTTGAGAACTGGTTGACTTTCAACTTCATATCCACTAAATTTCTAGAATGCCCACCCATTTGGTTTGACGAACCACTGTTAATTTATTGTTATTAAATAGTTGTATAGAAATCTTTGGGTAATGAGGGTGACAGTACATTTCATATGTTTGTTGTTGCTCTAGGAATCTATGTGCAAAACCATCACAGCCATTGAAACAGTCATCAGAATGATGCCTGTTTTAAAAAGCATAGAAATAATTTAGACGTGAAAATCAAATTATTCAAACCTCATTAGTTTTATGCACTAATCTAAAAAATTCACAAGCAAAACTGATCATGTATTTCTTAACTTTTGTTTAATTCAAAAGAACTACTGGGCCACAAAGTCTTGTAGAAAAACAATTTTCCCAACTTCCCTGGTGCATTTATTTGTAGTTTTAAGGCTAAGATTTACATTTAACAATTCTTCAAATTCTTTATTTGATCAAGGGCTGGGTTCATATGTTCATTGCCAACCAGTTGAATGTCATTTTAGTTGAAACAGATCTAGAATTTCTGCTCTTATCTAAACCCTTCTTTATTATACCACATCCCCACCCGCATGTCAAAGTTATCTATATGTACCTTTCTCCTTGGGTTTAGAAGTCTAGTTACTTATAAATGAACACAATCATCTTTAAGAAAATACATCCTGCGTAATAATCATGAAAAAATGTTAAAATGTATTCCTTGTTGGGAACTCTTCACGTTTTGGTCAGTTGACTTGTGTGTATTATTGGCTCAAGTAGCTTATGGGCAAAAAATATTGTATAAGAGCATGAAACAAGATAAAGATGAATATTTAAGAATGAAATCAAGCACCTCCCAATGACATGTCTCTGAATAGTTATTACTGAACTACACAAAGATAAATAATGAAAGTAATTAACAAAGTAATTTTCTCTTCTTCTGGCTGGGAAAGTTTTAATAATAAAGTTTGACTTCTGTTGAGTGAAACATCTTAGTTTCTAACATAGTTAAAGGCAAATGGAAAAGCCCATTCAATTCTTAAAAAATTTTAACGCAGTTAAATAATAAGCTGGTACATTGCATTATGGCTTGGTATTATTTTTTCTTTATAAAGACAGGAATTCTATCCTTCTAAAGCTACTTTACAGTTCAAGCAGATATTTGGAAGATGGAAGATGCTTACCTCCCAGTTGGGTGTATCTCCTTGCGGCTTAGGTGAGCACCAGTGCTTTGGCTTCTCCCCAACTGCTGCGAGCTTCCCACTGCGCTGGGCGCCTCGAGGCTCCAAGAGTTAGGTGTTTGGCCCCGCCCTCTGCACTATTGCTAAAACTCCAATTCTGCCAGACTGATTCCGGTGATTAATTATTGACAAAAGGAAAACACTCCCAGGCAAACTTGTGTCCAACCGCACTGCTCCCAACGACTCCTTCCAGAAGAGAATGCCGGCTGCACCACTCCCCTCCCCCCTTGCTCTATGGTCCCAACTTCCCACACGCTGCCACTCTCAGTCCTGGGCGACCAGGCTCGTCCTCGGAGGAATGCAGCCCAGCGACTTCTACATTTTAAAATTTGGTTTCCTGTAGCTCGTTAGCACTTCTCCGGGGAAGAGCCTCTCAGGAGGGGGTGCTTTCCGGATGCAGGGGAAGCCGGGGCTCTGAGAGCAACGGAGCAGGCTAAGGCGTCGCTGTCACCTCCGGCTGCTGCAGTAAAACCCCGAGTCGCGGCGGGGATGGGCAGGAGGGGGTGGGGAGGCGCCCTCCCCCTCGCTCGGATCGGAGCCCCGACGCTACCGGAGGGGCACGTACTTCGGTGGTAGTGGTGGGAGCGGGCAGATAAACAGGAGGCGAAGGTGGGAGCTTTGGGGCTTTAGCCTAAGCCAACGTCAACCTGCCCAGGGAAAGCCTGCGCCCAGCATCCATCGATCTGCAGACTTCGGCAAGGGGGTGAAGCCGGGCGGATGCTGAGGACTGCGGTCTGAAACTCAGCGGCAAGCTGCGAAGTGAGCCCAGGGCTCCGGGCCGGGGCGGCAGTCGGCCCAGCAGGCATCCCACCGCATTCGTCTGTCAAAAACGGAAGAAAACAAACCCTTTTAGCTTTGGCAGTTAATTTTGGTGCCTTTGAACGTGCAAAACGCCTCTCCCCGCCCCACTCCCTCCATCCAGCACCTTCCCCCCTCCCCGTTGGCTGGGCGGTTAATCGTTGAAAGGCTGGACCCCCTCGGGGAAGCAGATGGAAGGATCGTGCCTAGCGAACTTGTGTGTGCTCACTCACAAGTGAAGAGAATTTGGGGCCGGACTGCGGCAGGAAGGCAAATTGGGGAGAGAGGGCTGGGAGGTTCGTTGCCTACACTCGCGGCGCAGGCTGCCGCGGCTCCCGGACCGGCGACCCCAGCGCTCGCGCTCGGCGCTCAATTATCTTCCCGGGGAGGCGCGGGACCGCGAAGAGCATCTTTCCTGAAAACCAGCGTCCAGAACACCATCGATTCCTTTTCTACCAAGGACACAGTGCTTAGATTGAACGCCGCGGCTGCTTGCTGAGAGCGCAGAGGACCTTGAGGCTCCTAGCCCCGATATCTCTGTAGCCGAGACTCTGCCCAAGACCTAGTGGGGTCCAGGGCGAAAGAGTCTTTTGATTAATGAGCATTCGGGCAACATCTGCCCGTCAGCCCCCATGGCCTAAGGAGGACACGTTGCACACGCTCGGCCTCATTGTGTTGAAGCGCGAATTTTAGCTGCGGGCAGGTTTCCGTTCACTTCACAACGCGCTTCCAGCAGGTTCCAACCTGCCGGTGCAACGAAGAGAGAGATTCATGTAACTGGGTGGGGGTTACTGCAAGCCGTGGGGAGGTGTCCCCAAAGGAAGCCGAAAGTGGTTGGGGCCAGGGAAGGGAACCAATGGAAACCGAGCACCTTGGAGCATCTGTGTTGGCCGTTTTACGCCGTTATCTTTTCTGTGTCTTGTATCTAAATAGTAGCAACCTCTGCTAATATTTTTTATTTACCACTTTATGTTGTTCACATTCCTTATCTTCTGGCTTCTCCTGACAAACCTTGTCATGTTGGCAGCACAAGTATGACCACCCCCATTGGGAGATGAGGAAATAGAAACCCTGAGGAGTGACTTGTTCAGGTCGCCAAGCCCCTACTGCGGTGGTGTCAATACTATTTACACTGGTTTTTAGGTCTCATTATTCATTATCTAGTTTTCTTATCAGATTGTGACATGCCTACCCCCATACTCCCCGTGATTGTACATTTGTGGGAGTATAGAAATAGGTCTCTTCCTGCCCAAAGTTTGTGAAATGGCTATGAGACCTTGCAATTATTTGAACTGTAGGTGGGGAAAAACTGCTATAGCTTGCAGAAGCATCTAGGCCATTAAAAATAATCTTAAATGACATATGTAATATAACCACACACAGATACACCTTTATGTATATCTTTGCACCCCCAAATGGAGAATAGGTTTTTTTTTTTTTTTTTTTAATAAATTTATTTATTTTTGGCTGTGTTGGGTCTTCATCTCTGTGAGAGGGTTTTCTCTAGTTGTGGCAAGCAGGGGCCACTCTTCATCGCGGTGCGCGGGCCTCTCACTGTCGCGGCCTCTCGTTGCGGAGCACAGGCTCCAGATGCGCAGGCTCAGTAGTTGTGGCTCACGGGCCCAGTTGCTCTGCGGCATGTGGGATCTTCCCAGACAGGGCTCGAACCCATATCCCCTGCATTGGCAGGCAGCTTCTCAACCACTGTGCCACCAGGGAAGCCCCGGTGTTTTTTTTTTTATTACAAACAGAACATTCTCAAAACTTAACTAGATCACAAAATAAAGATGGACACTTTTTTTATTAGGTAGACATATTTTAAGTGGCAGAAATCATACACAGCTCATTTCCCCCTGATTGACATAGCACAATTGGAAATTTAAGAATACTTTAAACGTAGGTTAAAGGGAAACACAAATGGGAAGCTACATTAGAAACAGAAGAAAAACAAAAATCCTACATAAAATCAGGAGAGTATAGAAAAGCCATACAACGTTCAATGTATTTATTGCAAAACAAGGTACAAACCAAGAAGCTCAGAAGAAATTACAAAAAATTGTGTTAACTCATGTTAAAAATAAAAGCAGAGGGCTTCCCTGGTGGCGCAGTGGTTGAGAGTCCGCCTGACGATGCAGGGGACACGGGTTCGTGCCCCGGTCCGGGAAGATCCTACATGCCGCGGAGCGGCTGGGCCCGTGAGCCATGGCCCCTGAGCCTGCGCGTTCGGAGCCTGTGCTCCGCAACAGGAGAGGCCACAACAGTGAGAGGCCCGCGTACTGCAAAAAAATAATAATAATAAATAAAAGCAGAAATTAATGAAATAGAAAAATAAAAAGGAGAACTGATCAATGAAATTAAAAACTTATTTATTGCAAAGAACAAGAAAAAAATCAAGAAACAAAGGTACAAGCAACATTAGAAAAGTGGTATATAGCCACAGATGAGTTGGATATTAAAAACAAAACAAAGAAAAGATAATGTTATTTTTCCTACAGAGAGGATCCTCCCTTTGTGCTGATAACTAGAAATAGTGAGATAACAAATGGTTAAGACATACCACAGCTTATAGAAAAGGGAATAAGATTTGAAGAAGCAGGCAAAATTTTTTAGAATGTAAGAATGTTAAGAATATAAAGTAATTCTAATTGTATCAACTGAACATTTGGAACCAGGCCTTTCATCATCATTATCATAAAGCAGCTGTTGAAGAACTAAAGGACACATGCTTGCTGCAGTAGAAAACTTTATAAAGTAATCAAAGTTAAAAGTAATAAAAGACTATATGCTCTCAAGGTAACCTGGGAAGTTTGAGGACAGATATTACAGGGAAAAGAATAAGATCACTTTGTAAAATCTGTATTTATGACCCAGAAAGTTTGTTTGGAATATCTCTGGAGTTCAGAACACCGGGAAGGAGAAAGGACATGATGTGAGAATCCACTGAAAATGACCAGCCTGAAAATGGTCTTACCTCCAGGGGACCAAAATTAATAGCCTGAAATGTGAGTTTTCTCAAGCTCCAAACCTGCCCAGGGTGGCATGGTAGAAAGAGTATGTACTTTGGGGCAAAGTCTGGTTCTACTAACATCTTTTCTACTAAGAAACTGTAGTCTGAGACAACTTGTCTAGTATTTCTGTACCTTAGTTTTCTCATCTATGAAGTGGAAATAATATTGCCTCCATGGGGTTCTTCTGAAAAATTAAAAGAGCCACTGTTTACAAAGTAATTGTATAGTTCTCTATCTCCCCCACTCCCTACTCCTCCCCTCCGTCCCCCAATTCCTCCTTCTCTAAACACCATCTTTCAGGATCTCCTCTTCTGTCCATTGACATCTCTCCTACTTTGTTAGTAAGACTCTATCTTCCTTCCCTTCCTTTCAGTGACCCAGCTACCTCCTCCATGACTTTTTAGCAATTACGAATCCAAACATCATGACTGAGTACCTTTGGGATGCTTTGGAGAGACACCCCTGAATCTAAAAATACTCAGCTCCTCTCTTATAAAGTGAATGGCAAAAGCAGGATTGTCCTTCCTCCCTCCCTTCCCCCTCCCTCCCTCCCTCTCTTCCTTCCTTCCTTCCTTCTTTCCTAATTCATATATTTTTTGAGTTCCTATGTGGCCGTGTTCTAGCAGAATGAGTGTCATTGCTCCAAATCACTGATTATAATTTAACAGAGATGCAGTGCTTAGGCTGAAGTCTTTAATGGAAAGACCCTAACATTTAACCATTCTTACTTTTAATATTAGAATAAAGATCATAATAGTAATGAGAGTCAGTAGTTTATTCTAAAAATTGGAAAAGCAGTATTTCATTAAGGGACTAATTGTCCCATTAATCATTAACAAACATATGAGATGTATCATAATAGGCACAATTCTTGACCTTAAAAGCTGTTCTTAGCAATAAAGAGACCCCAAGAGAACAACACAGAAATTCCCAGAGCAGCAGTAAGACCAGTTTGACAAAGGTTTTCTGAAGAATTTATTCTAAAGCAGCCTCAAATGCTGCCTTTTTATACAATGTCCAAAGTGTATCTACATCTATTTGGACAAGACAGAGAAGACAATGGAATATCAGAGGAATCAAGAGAAAAGAATAAGGCTCCAACTAACTATATCAGCAATATCTCCCTTTATGTATTAACTCTTATTCTCTTCTATTGATCTTACTATCAGGAGGGGGAAAAGAAAGAAAAGCAGTAACAGATGTGAGTATTTAAAAGCAAGAACAGAAATTTGAAGCAAATTTTATTTACTTCTTTCTGGTTTGCTTTCACTACGTGCAGATTAACCTTCCTTATTTTTTTTAAACATTGTTAGATTAGCACTACTTATTTTTATGATAGCGTGACAAAAAAAGTGATGCCTTTCATTTCAGTAAACAATGTTGCCCTCCATCAGCCACTGGAGCTGCCCCACTGATGTTCCCTGAGGGGAATTCAGGATGGAGAAAAACAGGATACTGGCTCTAGATAATTAAGATGCATATTAAAGAAATAATTTCAGTGAGCCCAGACTCCTGCATCTTCCTGTACATAGAAAAGCACTAGAATCATTAACTTGAGAAGTCTGGGGGGTTTTTGTCTTTTTTTTTCTTTTTGATTAGCAGTAACTTTTGATGTTCTACTACTTGTTTTTATCCCAGCAAAAACTCCTATATATCCTGGCTCCTCACTTACCTCTTTGGAACATTTCTTCAGAGCTATCTGAGAGGTTGTCTACCCAGGCTATAGTCCTCAGTACAGTCACTGAATAAAACATAACTTGCAAATTTTAGGTTGTGTGTTTCTTTTCTTTTTTTTTTTTTCCTGTCGACAGTGGCATAAAATGTTATTATTCTCCCAGAGTAGAACTCTTCATAACACTCAATAGATTTGTAAAGGTATTTGAAAAGATTGTCATATGTTAGTGAAACTTACGTATTTTAGTCTTTGCTGAGTCACCAACTAGTGGTATACCTTTGGCTAAGTCCCTTTAGTAATTTTATATTTATTTATTTCAGAAAAAGTGGATAATTCTGCTTTCCTGTAAAATGGAAAACATTTTTTTCCCTTCCTGGCTATGTTGTTGTAAAGATGCACCAGATATCCTTCATTATCCTATCAATTCTTTTGTTTCAGTTTCCCTCTATCAACATAGAATTTTATTTTCTTCATTAATTAGGCCTGTTCGTTTAGAAACAAACAAACAAACAAAATAGGAAAGTTGTATGGCTGGGGTCTTTGAGCTCTCTGCCAAACTTCAAAAGAAGAATAATGATGATAATGACTATCATTTATTGAACTACAAACACCAAGGTTTTCCATAATCATCTCTTTTTCTTGCTACATGTTTGCAAGGTAGGAGCTTTTATTTTATTTTTATAGACAGTAAACCAAGAATCAGAGAGGTGGTAACTTTTTTTAGGTGACACTTAACCTGCTGTATTGTGCAGGTTAAGAGAACAGATGTTGGAGCCAAACCTCCCATATTTAAATCCCAACGTGACCACTTTCATGAATGAGGAGAGCTAACTTAAATCTCTCTAAAGCCTCAGTTTCCTCATCTGCCATAAAGGATAATAACCATATTGAATTATTTATGTTAATATGCAAAAAGCATGTAGAAGAGAAAATGTCCTATAAGTGTTCACTACTATTGTCTGGAGAGTTCAATGAGATTATAATTCATGTAAATCATGCAGTGTCTGGCCCTTAGACAATGCTAAATATGACGATTTCACTTTTAAAATATTTTATTTTTATAATGTGTATAGTTTTAAACTAGTCTGTCAGGAATATGATTAGTCCCTCCCTCCTTCCCTTTACCCCTCCCTTCCCCCACGATTCTTCCTCCCTATCTTCTGCTCGTCCTCCCTTTTTGTGCCCATAACTATGACTCACTCAACTGTATTGTCTATGAGCTATTTTTTTTTTTTCAGAGGGACCCATTGTTTACCCTAATGTTTCAGACCAACATAAAACATACTTTAATTCAGTATCACATATTCAGGAACAGAACTCTTTACTTCCCCCATCTTTTTAAAAGAATTTTGCTAAAACAGTAGTTGATAAAAAAATAAGAATGTTCAGGTTTAGAAAGTAGAAATTAGCTTAGAGATGAAAACTTCCTATTTTTGAGAAAGATTGATGGATTAAATATAATAACGAGAACTCTCACTATCTGAGATACAGATTGGTCTAAAGTGGCTGTATTAGCCAGGGTTTTCCAAGAAACAGAACCAATTATCTATCTATCTATCTACATATCTATTGAGATATTTATTATAAGAAATTGGCTTACTCATGACTGTGGATGCTGAGGAGTCCCCATATCAAGGTTGGCAAGCTGGAGACCCAGGAGAGCTGATGGTGTAAATTCCTGTCCAAAAGCTGGCAGCCTTGAGACTCCAAAAGAGTTGAATTTCAGTTCAAGTCTGAAGGCAGGAAAAGATCAACCTGCAGCTCAAGCTGTCAGGTAGGAGGAGTTTTAACTCTTACTCAGACTTTTTGTTCTATTGGGTCTTCAACTGATTGGATGAGCCTTCAAAAGAATCCACTATAGGGAGGGCAATCTGCTTTACTCAGTCTATAGATTCTAAGGTTAATCTCAGCCTGAAACACCCTCACTCATAGACACACTCATAATAATGTTTGAACAAATTTCTGGGCATCCCATGGTGAAGCCAAGTTGATACATAAAATTGATCATCACAGTGGCCAAAAATTTTGATTGATCCAACCATTTTGCTTTGGATTTTGACATGTGACTGCATCTCTCCCAGAACAAACTTACTTCACCCTTCCTTTGCTAAGGGATTTATTGCTTCTTTAAGGCTTTTGATTTGACTTCTTTTCTTATCCTTAATCAGTTTGAGTAAGACTCTTCAGCTACAATGAATAGCTATGTAATTAGAAAGGGAGGACTCCGGCCCCATCACTGCCTGCCCGCATTGAGTGAGTTGTCTCCCATCTTCAACAAAACCTCTTTCTCTGACTCAAATTCATAGCTGCCGTAATGTTGTGACATTTTTCTGTGGAGAATTTGGCATTCATTGTGAAGTTATTTTTAATTACTGTGAAATTAAATTTTGGGGCCAGGATTGTATTAGGGATAAAAAGAACAAATCCAGAGTGAAAATAAGGCAACAAGAAAATGCAGATGTCAAGAGTAAACAACAGGAAAAGAAGCTCATGGAAACACAATGGCAACTGGAAATGAAGCCGTGGTCCTTTTTGGGTCATCTGTCCCAGTCTCTAATATCTAATCTAGTGACCTGTATTTGAAATTTGTATGACAGCTGTATGTGAGGCATCAGGAGAATTTGGTGAAGCATCTCACGAACCATGTATTAATCAACCAAGAAATTCTTCCCAGCAGGACTAGACTTTTAAATATCAGGCAGATACAGCATGCCATTGCCTGTGTAAATTAAAACAGAATCTCACCATAACTAGCCACTAAAAGTTTATATTGACCACTTCATCTTTTTATTTTTTAAATGGCTGTCATTTTCTTCTACCTATTATTTTTTTAAAAACAGCATTATTGAGATATAATTCACATACATTTAATTCACTCATTTATAAGATGCAATTCAGTGGTTTTTAGTGTGTCCACAGAGTTGTGAAACCATCATCACTACCTAATTCCAGAATATTTTCATGATCCCAAGAAGAAATTTCATATTTATTAGCAGTCATGTCCCATTTTCTCACCCCCACCTCCAGCCCTAGGCAACTACTACTCAACTTTCTGTCTCTATAGGTTTGCCTATTCTGGACGTTTCATGTAAGTGGAATCATACAATATGTGGTCTTTTGTGAATGATTACTTTTATTTGGCATAACATTTTTAAGGTTCACTTATGTTGTAGCATTGTTACTGAGTCTAAGCTGATACTGCTCGTGGCACGACAGGCTAATAATTGAGAGACGAGTTGCTGGGGCAAGGAATAATGGTTTTATTCGGAAAGCCAGCTAACCAAGAAGATGGTAGGCTCGTGCCCCAAAGAACCATATTGCCTGAGTTAGAATTCAGGCTCCTTTTATACTAAAAGGGGAGGGAGTAAAGTCAAACACTTCCTGGTTCCCATCAGCCTCCAAAGAGGATGTGTTCATTTCTTCCTCCCTGCAGTCATTCACAGCTGGACCTGGTCAGGATGTTTCCTGTGAGCTAAACAAAGGTATTTTAGCTTAATGCTCATTACAGAGGAAGCAAGGTTCCCAGCAATGGACCCTTATGTATAATTTAAGCTTATAGGCAACATCCCTTTAGTGATTAACTTGTAATAGAATACAAAATGTTCTTCCCTATTACAGCATGTATCAGTTATCCATTCATTTTTATTGCTGAATAATATTCTATTGTGTGACTATACCACATTTGATTTATCCATTCATCATTTGATGGGCATTTGAGTTGTTTCTACTTTTGAAGTATTGTGAAGGTTTTTGTACACATTTTTTGGTGGATGTATGTTTTTATTTCTCTTTTGTATAAACCTAGGAGTGGAATGACTGAGTCATAACTCAGTTTAACTTTTTGAAGGGTCATAACTCTGTTTAACTTTTTGAAGTACTGCAAAACTATTTTCTAAGGTGGGTGCAAAATTTTACATTCCCACCAGTAATGTATGAAGGTTCCAATTTTTTTCACATCCTGGCCAACACTTGTTATTGTTTGTCTTTGTGATTTTAGCCATTCTGGTGGGTGTGAAGTGGCATCTCATTGTGGTTTTGATTTGCATTTCCTTAATGAATCATAATACTAAGCAATTTTTCATAAATTAATTCATTATTTGACATCTTTAGACAAATGTATATTCAATTTTTTGCCCATCTTTTAAATTTGGTTATTTAATTGTATCTTTTTATTGTTGAGTTGGATATAAGTCCTTTGTCCGTATATAATTTGAAAACATTTTCTCCCATTCAGTGGGTTGTCTTTTCACTTTCTTTTTTCTTATTTTATTCTATTTATTTTATTTTGTTAACATCTTTATTGGAGTGTAATTGCTTTACAATGTTGTGTTAGTTTCTGCTGTATAACAAAGTGAGTCAGCTATATGTATACATGTCTCTCCATATCCCCTCCCTCTTGCGTCTTCCTCCCACCCTCCCTATCCCACCCCTCTAGGTGGTCACAAAGCACCTTCACTTTCTTAATGCTGTTCTTTGAAGCATAAAAGTTTTTTAATAATTTGATAAAGTCTAATTTATCTTTTTTTCTTTGATCTCTTGTTCTTTTGGTGTTGTATGTAAGAAACCATTGCTAACCCAAGGTCATGAATATTTACTCTTATGTTTTCTTTTTGGATTTTTAGAATTTTAGATTTTACATTTAGGTGTATGATCCATTTTGAATTAATTTTTGTGCATGGTGTGAGGTAGGTATCCAAATTCATTCTTTTGCATGTGGATATCAAGTTGTCCCAGCACCGTTTGTTGAAAAGACTGTCTTTTCTCCATTGAATTGTCTTAGCACCCTTGCCAACATCAACTGACCATTTGTATGGACTGAATGTTTGTGTCCCCCAACATTCATACTGTGAAATCTAATCCCCAGTGTGATAGTATTTTGAATTAGGGACTTTGGGAGGTGATTAGGGCAAGAGGTAGCTCCCTCATGAATGGGATTAGTGCCCTTATAAAAAGAGACCAGAGAGCTAGATAGCTGTTTTTTCATTCTGTGAGAACACAGTAAGAAGTGAGCAGTCTGCAATTTGGAAGAGGGCCCTTTTAAGAACTCAACCATAGTAATACTCTGATATTGGACGTCAGCCTCCAGAACAGTGAGAAATAAATTTCTGTTGTTTATAGGCCACCTAGTTTATGATATTTTTGTTATAGCAGCCCAAACTGACAACATAAATGTAAGGGATTATTACTGGACACTCAATTCTATTCCGTTGATCAATATATATAGCCTTATGCAATATCATACTGTTTTGATTACTGTAGGTTTACTGTAAAAGGTTTTAAAATTGGAAAGTATTGGTTTTCCTGTTTTGTTCTTCTCTTATTCTGGATCCCTTGCATTTTCATATGAATTTTAGAAGCAGATTGTCAATTTCTGTGAAAAAGGCAGCTAAAATTTTGATAGGGATTTTATATCCCTTTCTACGGATTGAATCTGTATGTCAATTTGCGGAGTAAGCCATCTTAACAATATTAAGACTTCCTATCCATGAACATGAGCTGTCTTTCCATTCATTTAGATCTTCTTTAATTTTTTCCAACAGTGTCTTGTAATCTTCAGTTTACACGTCTTGCACTTCTTTTATTAAACTCTTATTCTAAACCCCAAATATGAATAAAGCTTAGTAATGTCCAGGAATTATGTCTTGGTTAACCCAGCATCCTTCCTACCTGGCTTAGTGTCTTGCATTATGGTTGTCAATCCCTGTGCTTATTGAAGTAAATTGAGAAAATACATTTTATACTTATAGAAAATTCACAATATTTTTCCTTTTTATTACAGCATCCCATTAAGAAAACAGAACAAGTATAACTCCATTTAATAAGAAAGTTAACTGATGGACATATTAAGCCCAAGGAGCTTAATTGGCGTGGCCAAAGATACTCGGTCCATGTCAAATATAAAATTAAAGCACAATTCAACATTTTCCTCTAGTATTGTATTAATTCTGAAAGCTTTTAGACCAAGAAGCATATTGAGAAGCTCAGGGGAAAATGGGGGATGGCACTAAGTGATTTTTATTGAATTACATTAAAAATGTATATTGTCACATCATCCAGCTCCTTTAGGGCTAAAATAAGGTTTCACTCTGGGGTGTATTTCTTTTTTGAACTTTTAAATTTAATTTAATTTAATTTTTGCTGTACGCGGGCCTCTCACTGCCGTGGCCTCTCCCGCCGCGGAGCACAGGCTCCGGACGCGCAGGCCCAGCGGCCATGGCCCACGGGTCCAGCCGCTCTGCGGCACATGGGATCCTCCCGGACCGGGGCACGAACGTGTGTCCCCTGTATCGGCAGGCGGACTCTCAACCACTGAGCCACCAGGGAAGCCCTGGAAGTTTTTCTTTAAGTGGCAAAATTACAATCTAAAGTTAAATGTGTTAACTAAGGCTTCAGTTTTCTTTCTGAGTAGATTTCATGTTCATATACACAGATAGTCTTGTTAGGATCCAACTAAAATTTAAAATTCCAAAAATTTCACAACACTAATTTAAAGTTTCATATTTGCATCTATGGCTTAACACACTTTAAGTTTCCTCTGACTGTTTTAAATGTCCCTTTGGTATCTCTAGCAGGTGTTTTAGGTATAAAACACAGTTCTTTCTGATCTCAAGCCCAATCTGAGGATTGTGGGATCCTCAGCGATTGAACAAGTCATTTAGGGTTATTCTGGAAAGTTACAAAATGTTATTGCAGCTATGACTACCTATGATGGTCTCATTCACTCATTAATTTATCCAATTAATATTTATTGAGAACTTATGTCCAGCTGTGCCCACTCTGGCATACAGTGGTGACAAACAGGCTGATTTCCTCCCTTCACGGAGTTTTATTTTTGTGACATGAATTAGTTGAGCAATTTTGACTCCCTTCCAAGCCTGTTTTAGATACCATAGTTTTGAAGGATTTATTTTAAACAATAATCCTATCATTGAAGAATAGGTCAGGAAGCCAGGTAAAGTTGCTCTGAATGAGAAGTCTTGAAGATCTCTGTCTTCACCTTTTTTTTCTCCACATTTTTTCCCAAAATTTTATTTTGAAAAATTTGAAATCAACAGACAAGTTGCAAGATTCATATAATTAATACTCATAAGGCCTTCAATTCACCAATTGTTGACAAATCTTCACCTTTTTAAAAAAAATTAATTTATTTTTGGCTGCGTTTGGTCTTCGTTGCTGTGTGTGGGCTTTCTCTAGTTGTGGCAAGTAGGGGCTCCTCTTCGTTGTGGTGCAGGGGCTTCTCATTGCAGTGGCTTCTCTTGTTGCAGAGGATGGACTCTAGGCACTCGGGCTTCAGTAGTTGTGGCACGTGGGCTCAGTAGTTGTGCTGCACGGGCTTAGTTGCTCCACAGCCTGTGGGATCTTTGCGGACCAGGGCTCGAACCCGTGTGCCCTGCATTGGCAGGCGGATTCTTAACCACTGCGCCACCAGGGAAGTCCATGTCTTCACCTTTTTGATGACTGTCATACTTACATCTCCTAAGAGCATTGTAGGTAAGAATCTTACAACATAGGCTGATGAGAAGTTAAATCAAATGGTTTCTAAGACCTCTTTCAGCCTAGGATTTGGTGAACTGGTGATAAACCAGGGAAGAGGGATCTCCCCAAAATGACCCCAGAAAAACACAGAAACCTCCTAGAATGTGCCACTTAATTCTATGTAAATGTAGTAAGCTCTAATGAGCAGCTCTAGGTTATGTCTATCGCACTATTGACCCTTGCTCATCCTTTATCATTTTGAGCAAAGAAAGTCTGGAGACTAATGGAAAAGCATTATAGAGCTTTTATTGATCTCTGCTGCTCACTGTGAACTGGAGCCAGAGACTTGTTAAGCTAAATGAGCTCAACTGAGACTCTGGCTGTCAACGTTTACACAGAACCTGTGCATTAGCCTCTGGGTCTGCAGGGGTTTTCTTCTGATCAGGCATAAACATTGCACATGGAAAATTTTGACCTGGGATTTCTGGTCATTAAGAAAAATAAAGTATGACCTTTTATTTTTTAGTGAAATATAGCAAATTTTGTTGTGTGTATTTCAGAAATAGATATGTTTAGAATTTATTATTATAAAGTGTTTTTCTACTTTAACATTTGGTAGCATTTCCTCATGGTTAGTAAGTAAAATTATAACCTCGTGCTTTGTTGAGTGGGCAGTGTTAATCTCACTTCAGTGGCCTTTGTGGTTGGAGATACTTAAGCAGAAGCTTGGGAGGGATTAATATTACAGGGCAGTGATTTTCTTTTTTTGTTTTATAAATGTATTTATTTTTGGCTGCGTTGGTCTTCGTTGCTGTGTGCAGGCTTTCTCTAGTTGTGGTGAGCGGGGGCTACTCTTCGTTGTGGTGTGCAGGCTTCTCATTGCAGTGGCTTCCCTTGTTGCGGAGCATGGGCTCTAGTCGTGTGGGCATCAGTAGTTGTGGCACGTGAGCTCAGTAGTTGTGGCTCACGGACTCTAGAGCACAGGCTCAGTAGTTGTGGCTCCCAGGCTTAGTTGCTCCGCGGCATGTGGGATTTTCCCGGGCCAGGGATCAAACCCGTGTCCCCTGCATTGTCAGGCGGATTCTTAACCACTGCGCCACCTGGGAAGTCCCCAGGGTAGTGATTTTTCAAAGTGTGGTCTTTAGACCGGGAGCATTAGCCTCACGTGGGGGACTTTTTAGAAATTCCCCCTGGTCCGGGTGGTTCTGATGCGTGCTAAAATTTGAGAACCCTGTAATAGGAATATAAGCCTTAGATCAGTACTTCTGTAGGAAGAAGAAGAGGAAGGAGAGTATCAGAAGCCCCTGGGTTTCTTCTTTTCTCAAGCTCACAGTCTCTCTTCCTTTGCCCCTCCTTCTACTCCCATTGTTGCACAGTGAGCTGTTTCTCTGAGAATCTGACACACTCTTTGGAGGCTTTGGGGTGAATCTTTGGACCAGAATGAAATTTTCTAGGCGATGCTCAGTCATGATGGTGTCATGTCCTGACCTTGTGACCTTTTTAGGGTTTATAAAGTTCTGTTGTCTTTGCATTTACTATAGATACACTGATAGCCCCAACTGCTACTATGAGTTAGACAGAAATAGTAGATGTACGTTGTTTTACAATCTTGAACTTGCTTCTGCTTGCCGACCTTTCCTAGAAAAGTTGAAAATGTTCCACTCTTTTCTGAAATAAAGGTTTGAGTACTATTGTATAATGCCTTGCACTTTGGGTTTCTCACCCATTGAGAAAAGACAGTGCAATGGTTGGGCTGATCACGTGGCCTTTGAATCCAGGCTGCTTGGGCACCAATGCTGGCTCTGCTACTTGCTCCATGTGTGACCTTGGGAAAGCCCTTATCCTCCTCTTGGTCAGTTTCTTCATTTGTAAATCAGGCTGGGAATAATGTCTCCCTTTTACTAAGTTTTAAGCATTTAATGCCTTAATACATGTTAACTTCCTGATACTTGATAAATACTCAATAAATATTAGATATTACTTCTATGACTATTGTGTAATGAGAAAATTACCTACAACTGAGAAGATAACTAATTAGAGCAATAAGTGTGACTGGAAAATATATATAATCTGTCAGGATAGAGTAAAGAAGCTATAGAGTCAGACACACACAGGTTTGATTTCTTGGTATGTGTCTTCTGGCAAGTAATTTAGTCACGCCCGAGCCTGGATTTTCTTATCTCTGAAATGGAGATAATGCTTTCTGCTTTGCAGGGCAGTTGTGAGCAGAAACAAGAACATTTTGGAAGAGGCTGGTATACTCAATACAAATGGCATTATTCTTTTTATTGCTGCTTGCTTTTCTCGAGCTAAATTTTAAATAGCAACTTCCCTTTCCTATGGAAATGTAGGGAGTCTGATTTAGAGGAAATGTGTATGTGCTGTGGAATGGCCCATATGCCACTTCGCTATTAGAATATGACTCATTATTTCTAAACTTAGTGTTGCTTTATTTGTATGCTATTTGCTTTTCTCAGAAATCCCTATGTTCAGATCCAATCATAAACTTTGGATAATAAAAGAGAGTAACCTCAATTAAGTGCATTTTTTTGGAGCCACCACACGTCACTCATATGAGGTTGTCCGACCAAGCCGTCACATAAAGAGGACTAGTATTCTGATAAAGCAACTGCGGAATTCTCCATTTGTACAAAGCTCTTTTATTTACAGAGCTTTTAAAATCGTATTATGTTTTCTACTGCGGTACACTTTACATATGGTGACAGATGTAGATCTTAAGTCTGCATTCAGTCATTCTTGACGAATGCATACACTTCTTCTATCAAATGTATAGAACATTTCCATCACCCCATCTCCTCATGCCCCTTCTCAGTCAATTCCCCATGCAACCACTATCCTAATTTCTATCCTTATTGGTTAGCTTTTTCTGCTGGAAAACTTCATATAAATTGAATCATGCAGTCTTTTACATCTGTCTTTTTTTCCCTTTAGTATAATGTTTTTGAGAGTCGTCTGTGTTGTTGCATGTGTAAATAATTTGTTCTTTTTTGTTGCTGAATAATATTCTATTGTGTGGCTATGTCTCTGTTTATCCATTTTCCTGTTGAGGAACACCTAGGCTGCTCCCACTACTTCTTTTCATCATCAATGTAATGATGTTGAATAAGCAGAAGGTTCTGAAAATCTCCATTTTCCAGACCAGAAAGCTGGAGCTCAGAGAAATGAGGCACTGTAAGTTCTCACTGCTGGGAAATGCTGAATCCAGGAGGAGAATCTGGTCTTCTGGTTCCAGGGCCTCTGTTTTCTTTCCATTTTCCAAGGCCAGTTTGTTTCTGGCCTTTACCTGGAGTTCTGCCCTAACTGACTCCAGGATTCTGTCTAACTCTGCCTCATCTTTTTGTGTGTGTGTGTGTGTGTGTGTTATGCGGGCCTCTCACTGTTGTGGCCTCTCCCGTTGTGGAGCACAGGCTCCGGATGTGCAGGCTCAGTGGCCATGGCTCATGGGCCCAGCCGCTCTGCGGCATGTGGGATCTTCCCGGACCGGGGCACGAACCCGCGTCCCCTGCATCGGCACGCGGACTCTCAACCACTGCGCCACCAGGGAAGCCCACTCTGCCTCATCTTTGAGAAAGACTCAGAATGTCAACATTCAGGAATTCAGCCCTACTCTGAGGTAGCCCTTGGCAAAGCTTTAGTTTCTCAGGTGGAGCGAATGGATTTCTGAGGCTGGCCCGAGGGTTGAAGCAGAGCAGGGGATCTGGATGGCATTGGGTTAGATTACAGATCTTCAGATCTGTTCAGATGTTCCGAAGGTGCTCTAGGAGAGAAGCTTTGTCTTCCGGAGTGCAGAAGGGAAAAAGGATGGGCATGGAGTAGGACAGGCCTCTGTTAAACGCCAGCTCTGCCACACACGCTAGCTGTGGGAGCTCAGGCAACTCCATCTGTAAAGTTTCTCCATCTGAGTCTGTTTCTCCATCTGGAAAGAGGTATTTTAATGCTTCCCTCCTGGGTCCCAGTGAGGCAGTTTGTGACATAGAACCTGCTCTTTCTGTGCTGTATTAAGCTTAAGGGAGCGTTACAGTGTGCTGTTGACCTTGCTGTGGGATTTCCATGTATGGAAGAATGAATCCTCCCCTTTATCTCTGAAGACACTAATTCATAATTTATAGACTCTGAATAGAGACAAGAAAGTTTACTTGTCAATAAAGTCCTCACAAAAATAAAGCAAGGGAGGGGTACAGAGGGACTCGTTTGCTTTAAGAGATCTGGGAAAATGAATACAGCAAAATGTGTGCCATGAAGACAGTCTTTTCTCATTCCTTCTCAAGAAGGATGCAGACATCTTCAGGAGGATCTTCTTCAGGAAGATCTTCTTCAGGAGCTGATTAGGCTGCATGGGTAAAGAAGGCCTGCAGGAAAAACAAAAGGAGAAAGCATTTTACTCTCAGGCTCCATGACCCCATTCCTGCCCTGTTATGGATTCAGCAATGTCTCTGGGTCTCCATCTCTCCACATATGACCCTTAAAGTGCACTCTGATACACACCTCAGGATTGATATGAAATTTGATGAGTTCAGTTTTCCAATAATTTACGTGGATGCAAATATTTTGGTAAAAAAATTTATCTGTATACTACGTAATTTGAGCTTAAGTATGCTGTCCAAGAAAACCTTACAAGCTATGAGAAAATTTGATATGTGATCCCTAATATATAGCAGGATATATTAAACTTTGGTCATAGCAAAAATTGGGAGGAGGACCTAGGGTTGGACAATTAGCTTGGTTATTGAGTGTCTGAGGAAATTTCAAACAGTCTGTGACATACTGAACTTGTTTTCAACCAAGATGGAAAAAAGCTGGTCTCAAGTGATCCAGCGAGGCCTTGCTGCTCTGCAGAGTGCCCTTGCTTCCCAGCGCTTACCTTTGTTTCCCTCCATATTCCCAAGGAAAGGACGCTCTTCTAAAGGCTCAGGGCTTGTGCCTGGAGAGGAAAAACAGTCCTAATAGTCTGGAGATCAGAACGCTTGCAAAGTATTTATGCAGGAAACTGAATGATATGCTTCATTTATGGCTTTCCATAATTGGCATTTAAACAGTCATTCTGCTGGCTCAGCTTTATCATGTAACAGATCCCTTGTGTGTAGGAGGAAGAAAGAATGAATATGCCTCTAAAAATGGGGTGGCTTTTTTCATGAAGAATACTTGAGAGATGAAATAAGCTTAAAAGGGGTAAGAATAGGATAGAGAAAAAGACATCCCATGAGGTGGATGTTTCTGTGGCAATTATTTGGTTTGGCCTTTTCGCTGGAGAACACTTCCTTTCAGAATTTATACTATTTTATGTGTTACTTTCAAGTGTACTGCATAATTGCCTATTTATTTATATATCTGTCTCCCTTCTAGGCATAAAGGAAAAGACACTTTGAATTTCAGGTGACGATAGGCATACAATTTAGCCACTTATTTAAAAGGTAACATTTATTGAGTGCTTTTTTAATGTACCAGGCACTGAAATAATCACTTGTATATGTATTGCTTTATATGATTCTCATAACAATCATATGAGAAAAGTATAGTTATTATTTTTATTACTATCACATTAGAGATGAGGAAACCAAAAGCAAGAAGAGTTGCCAAGTTTAGGCAATTGTAAGTAGCACATGTCAAAGCCAGAGCCTTTAACTATGGTTTTATACTGTATTGAACCTCTTGATGGTGGAAGTCCCATCTCATCCCTCTTGATATCTTCAGCATGCAGCTGTGTCTATAATACAATGTTTGTTGAATGATTTACAGGACTCAAACATCTTTAAAGGGACTTTTGCAAAACGACAGGTATCCTTAGATCTTTTTTCCCACCGTGAACATTAAAGAGGTGGAGATTATTAAGGGAAAATTTGGAATCCCTTTCAGAAATGGTAGCTTTGAGTTGCCAATTAGACACCCAAATGCGAATGTTGGTTAAATAGTAGTATTTATGGGGCCAGAGCATAGGGGAGAAATCAGGGCTGAAGATGAAAATATGATTTTCTTCAGTGAATAGATAGCATCTAAAATCATGGGCCTGGGACTTTCCTGGTGGTCCAGTGGTTAGGACTCAGTGCTTCCACTGCAGGGGGCATGGGTTCAATCCCTGGTCGGGGAACTAAGATCCTGCAAGCCATGTGGCATGGCCAATAAAACCACAAAAAGAAACAAACAAAAACCCCACCATGGGCTTAGATGAGATTTATGGTGGGGCGGGTGGTGTGCAAGAGAAGAGAAGAGGACTGAAGGCTTAGTCCTGGGCTTCTATAATTAGCAGCTGGGTATAGAAGAAGAAAAACTGAGTTGGAATGGGAAAACTAGGAGTGAGGAGTCATGGATGCTAAGAGAAGAAAGTGATGTGGGAAGATGAGCGTGGACAGCTGTGTCACAATGCGGTTGGATGAGGACAAAGAAGTGACCATTGGGTTTGGCGTGGCTGAAAGTCCTTGATAAGAGTTGTTTCATGGGCACGGTGGGGATGAAAGATGGGTAGAGTGGTTGGAGAGAGAATAGAAAGCAAGGATTAGTCAATTCTTTAAAGTTTTACTATAAAGAGCTGAGGGACGGGGCAAAAGCTGAATGGGGACATAAGGTCAAGGAAGAGATTTTCAAAAAAAAAATACGTGAGTATTAAGGTCTATTTTATACTCAAGGAAATGACCTACTAGTGAGGGAGAAACTGAAGAAGCAGGAGAGAGAGGGGAGAATCACTGGAGTGATGAGGAAGCATAGAGGTGAGGGAAGCAGAGCTCCAATGGAGCGTCTCCCATATTCCAGGAGGGAAGGCAGGATACGCGGTGTTGATGGTAACATTCCTCCTTTACGTTCATATTGTTAGACTCTCAAGAGCTGGTGGATTTCACAAATGCTAACTGATGGAAGTGTATTCTTATGGATAAATATATACACAGAAAGTATTCAGTCGGAAACTGGTGTGAGAATCAGGTAAAATTTAACAGTCAAAGGCGATTTCATTATCAGACCTACATTTAATATTGAACTTTAAACTGCTTGCTATTTTCTAGGGCTGTTGTCTCAGATGAAAGGAAGAAGTTTGCTGTAAAAGGAAAGGCAACAAAATCATAATTAAATGGTAAAATGTGAAAGTTTTCAAATCAAGAATCATGTCTTCTGTTTTTGCTCAAAGAATTTAAATCTTTGCAGAAATAATGGGGACACTGGTGTCTATGATCAATTGTAACTTCTATGTACTGAGAACCTATCCTATTCCTGGCACTTTTCAAACATTCTTGCTGGTTTGTACAACGAAGCAAAGTGGTTTCATTATGGTTTGACAAGTGAGAAAACTGCCAGTGAGGTCCTGCAGGGTTTAATGATTTGCTCAAGGTCACCCAGCTGGTAAGGCGAGATTTAAATTAAAGCTCATTCTGGATTCAGAGTTGCTCTCCCTCATACACTGTCTTGATATAGTGAATGTTTTGATATAGGTAATACTCCCTGTTTAACATGGGAAAAACATTAGGCTCCAAATACTCCTATTGTTCTTCTAGTCTGGTGTATAGATATGGCTAAAAGGAAGGAAGGAAGAAAGGCAGGCAGGCAAGAAGGAGGAAAATCTATGTAAAACCAGAGAGAGTAGCATCAGGAACCCTCATATCCCATGTTCCAGCTTCAACGGGGGTTGACTCCTGGGCAATCTTGTTTCATCTCTATCTAATCATATTTTCTCTCCCCCGACACTAGGTTGTTTTGAAGCAAATCCCAGACGTCACATCATGTCATTCATTAGTATTTCACTGTATATTTCTAAAAGGTAATTTTTAAAATGTGACTTCAGGGCATCCCTGGTGGCGCAGTGGTTGGGAGTCCACCTGCCAATGCACGGGACACGGGTTCATGCCCCGGTCCGGGAAGATCCCACATGCCGCGGAGCGGCTGGAGCCCTGCGTCCCCCCCCCCCCCCCCCAAAAAAATGACTTCAGTGCCATTACCACATGTTAAAAAAATTAACAGTAATTCCTTAGATTTGTCAAATATGCAGTCAGTATTCAAATCACCCCAACTGTCTCATGAATGATGTCACAGTCAGCTTACTCCATCCAAGCAAGGGCTGTACAGTGTCACTGGTTGAATGGTTTCTGAAGTCTCTGTTTCTACAGCCTCCTCTTTCCTCCCCCTTGTAATCTGTTTGTTATTTGTCCCATAGAGTTCCCACATTCTGGCTGTTGCTGATTCCACCAGTAGGCTTTGGTTTAACGTGCTTCCCTGACTTGATGTTTCTTGGAAATTGATTACTCATGCTTGATAAAATTCAGCAGTATGAAAGCAGGCCATATACCACATAGCTCAATATTTAAAGTCACAAACTAAGCTAGAGTTTAGAGTTATAAACTAAGTTATAAACAAAGTCAGCTAGCCATTCCCACCCACGGTTCCTCTGCTCCTGGAGCTGAAGGAGCCTCGTGTTCCTGGGGTCCAGCTTGCCCTGTAAGCACCAGAGTGGCTGCCAGGATCTCCTGGGGCAGGGCAGGGTGGAGTCAGGTACACTGGGGTTGCAGCTCCTGGCTGAGGCTGAATCCACCTGCACCTGAGTGTGGACTAAGTGGGTCAAATTCCCCAGGGAGCCAAGGGAGCAGGTCACCCTTTCCCAACCAAGCTCCTCCAACTCAGGATTTCCAGGCACTTTAAACACCTCCCAAAATATGCCTTCAAGTAGAAGGGTGGTGGGAGCACAGTACTCTGGGGAAACCAGTCTGCTGAGACCACCACTTCTGTCAACGCTCTGCTCTTTTTCTGTTCAGTGTGAGCACTGTTGGCTGTTGGCTCTCCTCCCTCTCTCTTCACAGTCATCCTAGAGCTGCCCCTGCCCTGTGAACACTTCTGCATGGGGGATGGAGGCCTGCTCTGCTCTGGACCTCATTAAGGGTCATTCTAAGCTGTGTGATTCTGTAGCTGTTTCCTGCTAAAGACACCCTGCTATTATACCCAAGCTCGGCCAGCTGCAAAAAGGCCCAGAAATCAGTCACAAGAACTGCTAAACTCTGGGAAAATTGTATGCCCACTTTACTTAAATGCCACAGAGGACAGGTTTAAATAATGTTATGTTTAATCTTTTGAATCCATCATCTCTAGCATCAAAAAGCCATACAGTTTGAAGCAGATATTCTCATTTCAGGTGAAGAGATACAAAACCACTCTTCCATCTAGATTTATCTATGGTTACTATGGAGACGATTTCCCTTGTGTCAAGATTTACACAGACATTTTAGAGGGACAAAACATTTGGGCTACTGTGTTCTTTAAGGGCCTTGAGAGGTGGGGGAAACCGAAAACAGACGGTGTGTACAAACCTTGAATCTGAGCTGCTGATGTTTTAGTTGGGACACGTCACTGATTCATAGATGGTGAGGGGGGTGGACCATGTCCCGCAGATAATGGTGTCCATCTTCACAAGTATGTAACCTCACATATACCACTGTCAGCTCTGATGTGGTCACTCGGTTCATAGCTTGCTCTTTGATTTCAGAGAATTATTGATTTGATAATGGGTAGCCTATAGGCTCAGAATTATAAAGCACATATAAGCTCCACTGAAAGTAAATGTAGGGGAAAAGGAAGGGTGTTTTAAAATGGTACTGATACCCAGCAAGTCTGAGTTTTGGGTCTCACTGAGTGGTCCTGGATTGTTTTTTTCATCCTGAGGCATATGAGTCATTAGGCTGGCCCGGATGTATCCATCGAGGTTCCAAAGCTTTTCCCTAGAGAGCATTCAAGAGCCAATATACTTACCTTCCTCTCCCTGCTCCCTCAATCTCTTTCACGTGCACCCAAGCAGCCCAGCACTAAATTTATGTTTAGTCCCCTGTTTAAGTGAAAATCTTGTGCCAGATTTATGTTCTACTGCATAATGTTTTGGTGTGTCTTAATATAAACTATTTCAAATCAATAAATTACCCCAAATCTTCAAATAAAATAGATGCTCCAGAATAATGTGCCCTGCTGCCCGTGGCTCTGAGTACAGTGTAGTGTATGGCCCATCCTCTTAGTGGTACACAAAATTCCATCTGGGAAATAGTGGGGAAGGACACTTTTTGCTAAAAACTGTGAAGGATCAGTGCCTCTGGCTCTCTGTGTTGTTTGATACTGCATTTGAAATGGTGTTCTTTAAGCTGTGTGTTCTCCTTGACAATGCAGCTAGAAAGGGGAGCATAATAAATAATTCACACCTTATTACTCGCTAGCAGTGGCTAGTGATAGTTCAAAGAGAACATGCATTTAAACAATGACAGCTGTATAATAATTGGTTACGGGGGGTGGGGGGGGGCGGAATCAGGAATGAAAATTGAGTGGCAACTCTCTATTTTAGAGGTGGGGAAACCAAAATAATTACCTGTAAGTCATGGAACTAGTTGATGAACTCCTAGGGAGTCTGGACCTCGTTTCATTATTTTTGGCTTCTTAATGTCTAGCACGTAGAAAGTACTAAATAAATGCTCGTTAAATGGACAACTGAAGAAAGTAGGATTCAATCTGAAGGCCACTGTGATTTCCGTTTGGGGAAACCAGAGGTTCTTGGTGCCTTAGGGACAGATTTACTTTAACTCAAAGAGGATTTCTGCTCATAGTACCACTCCTCTACCTGGAACTAGGGATTGAAATTTCACCTTTACTGCATTTATCCATTCTGTGTCCTGTCCTGTGGCTTCTTCCTTTGCAAAGCCTTCCTATTTCTTAATTTTTTTCTGCCCTTCTCTGGCTCAGGCCCTAGTGCTTTCCCTGCTGGAGAATTAAAATAGTCTTCCAGCTGGCCTTTCTGCTTTCAGACACTTCCCTTGCAAATATCCTGGTAGGGTGTCTATAGGGTAGTATTATCAACTCACACATCATTCGTGTTACCCCTTGCCTAAAAACCTTTATCAATGGCCTGTGAAAGACCCATGGAGTTCAGCTGAACTTCTTTCCTTGGTGTTGAAAAACTTCCCGCTCTCACCTAACCTACTTTTGGGGCTTATCTACAAGGCCACTGACATAAAACCTACATCCTTGACAATCTAGTTATTTTACAACATTTCCTCATGCCTGAGGACATGGTACTAGAACATCTTGTTAACTTGTGAGGTTACCTTTGACACTTGATGGTTATTGGCTTGAGGATGGGGGGATGTGTCTTGTGCATCTTTGAATTTATTTCCCAACACAGCAAATACCATGGTGGAGATGCCCACCAGAGATGCTAAGTTCAGCTTCTCTGTGGGTCCTACAGCAGGAGTCAGTAGGTGGGTCTTGGATGTGGAGAGCTGTCCCTGTGCCCCCCACAGGGTAAGGGGATGTGAAAAAGGGAGCAAAAACTCCTGAAAGCGATGGGCAAGGTTGGGAGAGGTGGTGCTGATGGTGCCTTTTACCTCTTTGAACTTCCTAGAAGAGTTGGATCACTGTGGGCAATCCTGGCGTTCTCTGCTGTGGTGAAACAGCAGGCTTGCAGAATGGCAGGTGATGAGAAAGAAGCAGTCTCAGAAGGGTTCAAATTAACGTCATGGAGAGGACTCAGGTGGGTGGAAACCCCAGTGAAACCTAGCATGTGGGTCCCTAGGTTGAGAGCTGGGAGGCATGCACCAGGATGATGACCAGCTTTCCCGGACAGGGAACCAGCATGCATTTTTTAGGGCAAGACTGGCTCAGCAGGGATTACAGGGGCAAAGCCCTCATCTAAATGCAAAAACTGGTCTGAAAATTTCGGTATGTATTAAGTTAAAATGCCCCAGTGTTTGAGGAAATCTAGGCATTGTTTTCACGTGTGTGTGCGTGTGGCGCCTGAGAAGAAGGCTGCAAATGGTGCTAAGACTTCCTGAAGCCACTTACCAAAGAGCCTAGTGAAAGCGTCTGTCAACTCCGGAGATAAAACCTGGGTCTAGGACAACTCTCATTTCAAATATTCTCTGAGCTCCTCCCAAAGTAGCCCTTATATTTATTACATCCTGTGCCTCTATTTCTTGTGCCCAAAGCATAGCTCTTTTCTATCACAACACCACAGTCACAGAATTTTCTTCGAATACAAATAGAACATTTCCCCTTTGGCTTCTCCTTCTTCCCCTCTTTTGCTCTGCCTTCTCTCACTGCTTCTTGAGAACTTTCTTTTGCCCCTTGCCAGAGGGTCAGCGCTCACAATCAAATCTCAAGTAAAGCTTTGCAGAGGAGGGTGGGACCCAGAGGCATAGAATTTTTTTGTCTCTAGCCGTGGATTTTTCAGCACAATAGGAAGAACCCTTAAAATTGTAAGAAGTAAAATTCCTTGTGAGAAATTTTCATACACAGTAGAACAAAAGCCAGGAGATGGCAAAGGTTGACACCAAGAAAAGAATATTTTCCAACTCTAAAATTCTTTTCAAAGCAAATATGTACATTTTATACCTGCAAGTTTTGAATGTGCAAATATTGACTCAGTAGATGGATGAAGCCATGCTCTGTTTTTTTTCTCAAGGGTTGGGCCTATTATGATTCTGACTAAGCATTATATATTTTTTCCTCCCCAACTGATGAATTTTCTGGAATGGGATGGTTTCCCATCCCTGTCTTTAGAATATATAACATCTGTGGAAAATGCTAAACAGATTTTTATCTCCCAGGGGCCCCCTTTGAAAATTCATATTATAGTTTAGGCTAAATAACCTGGTCTCACCCCATGATTTCTTCAGGGACCCCAGCTGATGACTTACATCAGGTCACCAGGGGATTTGATGGGAATCTCAAAGTTGTTTGACTCATTTGATTTTTAGTACTCTCATTTTGAGACTGGTGAAAAAACTGCCCTCACATAAGCAAAGCACCTTGAGTGATATGAGTTTCAAAATGCTTTCAGAATTAGTTCTGGAGATAAACATGTACATAAAATCCTAAACTGTAAAGCAGTATACTTACGTAAAATCACAGACTGTAAGGCAGTATATACAAAGTTAGTTTTCTTAAATATGATGTACAAAACAAGGTACTCATGGTTGAGTCGTTAACATCAACCAGTACTGTCACAGCGTGCAGTGATTCAACAACACCTAAAATTTCTACCTTTAAGGTGAAGAGCAGGCAAATAAGTCATTAGGCAAACTACCGGGCACGACATCATTTCATGAAAGTCTGTAAAATCATATTCAAAAAAGTTAATCAAGAGACATTTTTATTTTTTGTTTTTAATTTAAAAAATTTTAACTGATGTATAGTTGATTTACAATGGTGTATTAGTATCTGCTGTATAGCTAAGTGATTCAGTTATACATATATATATATACATTTTTCATATTCTTTTCCATTATGGCTTATCACAGGATACTGAATATAGTTCCCTGTACTATACAGTAGGACCTTGTTGTTTATCCATTCTATATATACTAGTTTGCATCTGCTAATCCCAAACTCCCACTCTATCCCTCCCCCACCCAACCTTCCCTTTGGCAACTACAAATCTGTTCTCTATGTCTATGAGTCTGTTTTTGTTTTGTAGATAGGTTCATTTGTGCCATATTTTAGATTCCACATATAGGTGATATCGTATGGTATTTGTCTTTTGCTTTCTGACTTCATTTAGTATGATAAGTTCAAGAGGCATTTTTAAATGCATAAGTTTAATCTGTTACATATCTACAGTTATTGGTGACCAGTTTCTTGAGACCCACTGGAGACTCCCCGAGCCCTGATGGAGCTTGCCCACCCAGGTGCCACTGGTTCTGAGCCATGTCTCCACATGGCCCCTAATCCCTGACAGGAGAAAACTGCATTTGAGGAAGGGCCTTGATTTCCTTTACATCAAGAAAATTTCTGGTTGTAGGAGGTTATCTCCTGCTTTATGCTTCTGGGCTTATGTCATCTTGAGGATCTTGGAAGCAAACAGGTGATGCCACCATCTATTTGAATTAACCGTATTTTTAATCAAATCTTACATGAACAGCAGAGTGTTAAATTGGGAATTGGTACCAGCTCTCTCTAGTAAGCAGTGCAGGTGGGATTAGCCCCATTTTACAAATAAGAACATACAAACTCGAAGAGGGTAAGGGACTTGCCCAAGGTGTAACTTCAGTTCTTAATACTCCTTAATTCTTCTGTTACGTAGCTCTGATTGCCATTGGGAAGATTTCATAGAACATGGAATTCCTGGCAGTAATTCTTAAAAACAATTCCTGGAATATTATTTTTGGAGTAAGCTGTGGCTCTGGAAATTTTTGAGGTTAAAGAGGCTTTTGTTTTTGTTTTTTTTTTTGAAATATATTGTGGCCCCATGTTGCCCCCTGATGGAACTTTTGATGTTTGCAAAATACTTTACTGAATTAGTCTTTTACTGAACTGAGGCAAATAAAACATGATTTACAAGCGTTAGCTTTTCTCAGGGTAACATGTTATCTTAATGTTTTCATCTTTCAAATCAAGTGTTGCTGAAATTTTGTCAGATTTAAGGAAAATGTGATTATGGGTAAGTCAACAAAAAATCTTGTGAAAATGTCTAACTGTATGTCATAGCCCCTCTCACGCACATCCTCAGGACTAATCATCTTGTACACATTTAAAAAAATGTATCTAACAAAATGGGGTGGTGGTCTTAATATTTTACTACACTTGGGGGACAAGATGGTTTATGTTTCATATTTGTGAAATGTTTGGAAGTTGAGTTAAGTTTTTTTAAAAATTGAGTTTGAATTCCAGCCCTGCCCCTTGTTGGCTGCATAGCCTCAAGTAAGACTTAATTTCCTTGAGCCTCAGTGTTTTCCTCTGTAAAATGGGGAGAATGGTGCCATTTGTGAAGCATTTGAAACAATTCCTGGGGCAGAGTGTGCTTGCAAGAGTAAAACTCGTGGTGGTGGTTGTAGTAGCTGTAACCCCTGGGTCTTCATCTCCTCGATTATTACATGGGGAGCTTGTACTGAAGGAGCTCCAAGCCCTCTCGAGTTCTTACATCTCTGATCTTAGGGATGCAGGATAAATGGGGAAGGAGGAGGCACCAAGATCAGTGTTTTCATTTCCTCCCACCAGGGAAGGCTGGTCCCTCTCCACCACACCTGGACAGAGCAGGGATTTCAGTTCATTTGCCCGTAGGGTCTCCTGGTGAGGGCCACTGTTTCTGAGCACTTAAGGGAATTAAAT
>NW_020172274.1:671844-869218 GCF_003031525.2 Neophocaena asiaeorientalis asiaeorientalis
AGGACCACACTCCTCGGATGACTGATTGGGGAAAGACTCAGCAGGTACGTGGGAGCTGGTGGTAGGCAGTGGCAGGGGTTGCAGGGAGCTTGGAACGTGGGGTATTAATTAATGTCTAGAAATGCAGTGTAGAAGGCACACCGAAGGGACTGATGACAGGAAAATTCTGCCTGTTGTCCCGAAGTCTTCCCTTCACCGCTGTCAAAGATAAACAAACCCGGACAGGAGTTAAAGTGGTGAAAACAGATTTGATTCTGTAACTACTGGCAGTGGGGGAAAGAGCTGAGCTCCATTTTGATTTGTGTAGAGGTTGACCGGGCATTTTTCTTTTTTTTTAAGGTTTTAAAAATAACATTTATTTCTTAAAAGTTAACACGTGCGTAATAGGAAACCAAAAAGCACAAGAAGCAAGTAACAAAGTCATCCACAATCACAAGCAGTTTACCACTTGATGTGTCCTTCTAGGTCTCGTTTGTGTATCTACACAACTAAGCATCCATTTTTATGTAATTAAGATCATACAGTCATATATCATGCTTTTTGACCGGGCTTTTTTTTTTTTTTTTTTTTTTTAGGCGAACTCTCAACCACTGCGCCACCAGGGAAGCCCTGACCGGGCGTTTTAAAGGGAAGAGTAGGGAGGGGAGGGAGTGGGGCATCCAGTGAAACCTGACCGAGGGTTGGTTGACAAGGGGAAATGTGCTGAGGCAGCTCTGGGCGCCAGCTGGCAATGACGAAGTCAGGGTTCTGTTCTCCTGCAGAGACTGGGAGAGAGGGACCCCATCCTCTGATGGTTACACTTCGAAGGAATGGCTCTCAGGTCCTTTAGAAAGACACTCCTGAGTTGTAGGAGATAGTATACATCTCCCAGGGACAGAGGAAGGATTCACAATGGTGGGCCCTTTTAAGGAAATGCTCTAAGAAAGTGAGTTCTGGCCATCCTCAGGTGTTGGTAGGGAAGCAGTAAATTTGCCGGCAGCATTGTGGTTTCTCAGGCAGGCATTTTGATAGGGGGCCGGGGTCAACCCAGGGACACAGCCTTGTGTGCTAGAAGCCAGGCTCTGCCGAGGTAGCAGTAGCGCAGAGGTTTCAGTGCAGTGCTCACCAGGGGGCCTTCTCTGACCAGTGTAACCCCTCGTGGGTCTCCATCTGTCAGCCTTGGTGGCATTTGGAAACTGGAGCACTAGTGGTTGGTCCACTCACTCCACAAGGATTAGTTGGGAGCCTTCTGCATGAGGGGCAGCGTTCAAGAGTCAGGAGTCTTAGAACTGTTTGCATTTTTCTCTGGTTGCTTTGTGTTAGTTTTACCTTAACTACATAGATAGTGAACATCTTTGAGATTATAGACACTGCCTTATTCTTCTGTCCTCCACTCGGTTTGTAATTTAGTAGAGCCTAGTAAATATTCAATTGAATTTATACAATATAATTGAACTACAGAATAAATGAGGAAGGTAAAGGAAAATACTTTGGGAAGAATTTGAGTAATCTGGTTGTTAAGTGTAGAAGAAAAAGAAAATGACAACATCAAAATAAAAGAGATTCTTTTACTACCTTTTTTTTTTTTTTTTTTTTTTTTGCGGTACGCGGGCCTCTCACTGTCGCGGCCTCTCACTGTCGCGGCTTCTCCCGTTGTAGAGCACAAGTTCCGGACGCACAGGCTCAGCGGCCATGGCTCACGGGCCCAGTCACTCTGCAGCACGTGAGATCCTCCCGGACCGGGGCACGAACCCGCGTCCCCTGCATTAGCAGGCGGACTCTCAACCACTGCGCCACCAGGGAAGCCCTCTTACTATCCTTTTTGACGTGAAGAAGAAACTCAAATTCACCCTAAAGGCCACACTAACTTCTCTTATTTTTCTGAAATATTATAAAAAATATGTGCTATTTGCTTCCGTAATTACAAGGAAGGAATGGATCTCTGAGATACACTGTGTAGGTGATATTAAAACTACATTTTTGTGGGCGTATGACTTAACATTGTGGAAAATAGTAAAAATGTCTGCTAGTTTAACATTTATCTAAACCCTAAGAATAGGTACAAAGAATTTTACTCCTTCTAGATGCTAAGAATACTCTCAGATGTTGCCAGCTCTGCAGCAAATGGAGGAGATGGCTCTTGGATGGCAGGTCTCCCTGGAGGGAGGCCAGGCTGCACTTGGCCGAGTTGTAATGTTTTCATCTGAGGTGTTGGCATGAAGGCTTCTAACACTGTTTCTAAAAGTTGGGTAAGGGTCAGGGCTAGCACAGAACTGAAAGATGCATGCATTTTATCCAGCGGCCTTTCCCCCAGTTATAGCCCCAAATATCTTCTATTTCAGTGGTCCCAGCTAGGGTGATTCTGCCTCCCAGGGGACATTTAGCAGTATCTGGAGACATTTTTTTTTTTTTTTTTTTTTTTTACGTAGGCTCCGGACGCACAGGCTCAGCGGCCATGGCTCACGGGCCCAGCCGCTCCGTGGCATGTGGGATCTTCCCGGACCGGGGCACGAACCCGCATCCCCTGCATCGGCAGGCGGACCCCCAACCACTGCGCCACCAGGGAAGCCCCTGGAGACATTTTTGATAGTCACAATTGGGGGATTTGCTTCTGGGATCTAGTAGGTAGAGGACAGGGATGCTGCTAAACTCCCTACAGTGCACAGAACATCTCCCCACAACAAAGACTCATCCAACCCAGAAATCCAGAGTGCTAATATGGAGAAACCCCCTTCTATATTTTAAGACAAGAAAACCAGTTTCTTGCTTAAGTGTGTCAGTTAACACCTTCCTACTCAGAGTGTGGTCCCCAGATGACATCAGCATCACTTGGAAGTTTGTGAGAAATGCAGACTCCCAGGATCCACTCTAGACTCACGAGATTAGAATCTGCACTTTTTCATAGGGTCCCCAGGTGATTCATACACACGCTCAATTGTGAGAAGCACGGACCAACACTCTGAGAACTACAGAGAGAAAGGCAGGGTGATAAGTGCCTTGAGTTAACTGAGTCAGGAAGAGGCAGAGTCCTGGCTGTGCCTGAGTAGTGTCTTTAAATCCACAAAAACTCACTTCTCCATCTATTTTTGTTTTTCATTTAAATATCTTTCACTTCTTTTCTCCCTTTTACTTCCTTTCTTAGCTCCTTCCTTCCTTCCTCCTCTGGTTACTCTGCTTCATCAGAGCTGTATTCATTTGTGCGTGCATTGCTTTTTCTAGGTCTTTAATTCTGAGCCACTCTTGACACACACACACACACACACACACACACACACACAGGCAGACAGTTATCTCTTTAATTAAAGAAAATTATCCTAGAGGGAAAAGTGGGTAGAATCTGGAAAGACAGGCATACTTTCTGAAACCTGATATAACACAATTAAATTCAGCCTTCCTGCACTGAGCCTTCAGGGGTGAGATATTAAAAAGGAAGGCAATAAAGCTTATCCAGTACTAATTTAATCAGAAGTCAGTGCAATCAGTCTCTTTGATATACTTTTTGTCAATGCAGCTTTAGGTTTTGAATAGACAATCTAAAACCCTGGAAATTTACCATATTGGCTTCTCAGCAAAATTTCTGCTGAATCTAGGTATAATAATAGGACTGATAAAAAAATAAAATTTAGGGCTTCCCTCGTGGCACAGTGGTAGAGAGTCTGCCTGCTGATGCAGAGGACACGGGTTCGTGCCCTGGTGCAGGAAGATCCCACATGCTGCAGAGCGGCTGGGCCTGTGAGCCATGACCGCTGGACCTGCGCGTCCAGAGCCTGTGCTCTGCAACGGGAGAGGCCACAACAGTGAGAGGCTCTCGTACCATTAAAAAAAATAAATAAATAAAATAAAATAAAATAAAATTTAGTCTGCACACCATGCCAGTGTACCATAAAATTATGGAGGTTTTTAGATAATTTATTTAGAAATTCTCTCTCTCTTTTTAAGCGTTTGCCTGTGTCAAGTTCACCATCTATTAGCTCCATGTTTCTCTATAGAAAACAGGAGCTGAAATTTTAAACCATTAAAGCAAACTTCAGTTCAACTTGATAAACATTTTCTAAGCACCTACTCTCTACAAGAACTGAAATAAGAATTATGGAATATTAAAAAAGATTAAGATACAATCCCTGCCCTAGTTTATAATCTGGGGTGTGTGTGTGTGTGTGTGTGTGTGTGTGTATGTGTGTGTGTTGGGGTGGATAAACATATGCAGAAGTTTGTTTATGGTATGTTAATACACAAATTAACCAAGAGCTGCAAGAGTTCATAGAGAAATATGCATGCCTGCTGTTTCTTTGCTCTTGAAAAGTGGATTTTGACATTTAAAAAATGAAAAATAGGACAGAAGAGATTCCAGTTCCTAAAAAACTGTGGTTTTTCTCAGTGACATTTTATATCCTGCTTAACAATTAAGTTTCGGGGAAGTTTAACTAAGGAGCTTAAGTAGACTTGATATTCTCAGGAAATTATTATTCCTATTTAGGCCTGTTTTCCCCAGAATTTCTTCATAGCTATATTTTTCAACACATCTCATCATTTCCCCCCCTTTTAAAAACTAGTGGTACCAAAAAGAGGCTGATTCTTTTTTGATTGTGAATCTAAGTCATCCATGGAAGACAAAGACACTTATGTAAATATTGAAGAGAACCTACTAGAAGAAATCTGTAATGGATTTTTTAGTCAATTTAATTGAATAAAACTTATCTTGGGCTTCCCTGGTGGCGCAGTGGTTGAGAGTCCGCCTGCCGATACAGGGGATGCGGGTTCGTGCCCCGTTCTGGGAGGATCCCACATGCCGCGGAGCGGCTGGGCCCGTGAGCCATAGCCGCTGGGCCTGCGCGTCCGGAGCCTGTGCTCTGCAACGGGAGAGGCCACAGCAGTGAGAGGCCCGCGTACCGCAAAAAACAAAAAAACAAAACAAAAAAAAACTTATCTTGCTTAGGAATGACTTTTAAAAATAATGCCCATAATAGTCACTATGCAAATTTTTTCACCTGGCATCTATTTGAGACTTTAATAGTGAGGCTCTAGAAGTGATCTCTAACTTCTCCCTGAGTTGTAATTAGTATTCAAAAGGACATATAAATACTATTTGGAAATGACAAGTAATGAGAAAATTAGTCTTTTACTCGTACCCCATGACCTTGCAAATGACTCTTTGTGCCAAAAATTACAGCAATATTTGGACTGAATTACTAAAGTAAATCAAGTGACGTTGAGTCACACTAAGGCAATCACATTGGAAGATTAATTTTTAAAACAAGCTAGAAAAAGTGGTCTTACATTAATATAATTTATATTACTTGAGTTTTTCCCAGAGCTTAAAGAATTTCTAAGTTTCATAGGGCAGTGCTCACCTTTGGAAACTGGCAGGTGTGTCCTCATTGTGTGATATTGAAGATTATTAAAGCAATCATGAGTATATGTTCACCATCATATAAAATAAGTCTACTTCATTAATAATGCTGGTGTTGAATTTTTCAGAAACTATTATTTGCCCCAAATTCTGTGAGTTATTTTCTCTGTGAATTGAATCCTGTGTTTACTTCCTTACCCATGGCTTTTCTGCAGCCTCCATTCTCATACTGCAGACTGCTTTTCACTTGAGAGCAAATCTTGGAGAACTAGTTAGGTGGGTTTGTTTTCTCTTGTTTTGTTTTTTAAATGAGATAATGAAAAAGTTCTTCTTGGAATAAAGGTGCACTAAAGGTGCACTGGCAAGTTAGAAAGCTAAAAACTAGTGAAGAAAGTTTTTTTTTTTTTACATCTTTATTAGAGTATAATTGCTTTACAGTGGTGTGTTAGTTTCTGCTTTATAACAAAGTGAATCAGCTATACATATACATATGTTCCCATATCTCTTCCCTCTTGCGTCTCCCTCCCTCCCACCCTCCCTATCCCACCCCTCCAGGCGGTCACAAAGCCCCGAGCTGATCTCCCTGTGCTATGCGGCTTCTTCCCACTAGCTATCTACAGTAGCTTTGTAGTATAGTCTGAAGACAGGTAACCTGATTCCTCCAGCTCCGTTTTTTGTTCTCAAGATTGCTTTGGCTATTCGGGGTCTTTTGTGTTTCACCGTCCTCAGTTCTTTTCGTTCTTTTTTCTTTATTCTGTTCTGTAGTAGTTATTTCCACTATTTTATCTCCCAGGTCACTTATCCATTCTTCTGCCTCAGTTATTCTGCTATTGATGCCATCTAGAGTATTTTTAATTTCATTTATTGTGTTGTTCATCGTTGTTTGTCATCTTTAGTTCTTCTATGTCCTTCTTAAATGTTTCTTGCATTTTGTCTATTATATTTCCAAGATTTATGGTGGTTAGGTCCACGTCTGTTGGTGTGTTTTGTGGTGTCTGTGGACTTATTATGATTTTAGGCAGCCTCTCTGCTAATGGGTGGGGTTGTGTTCCTGTCTTGCTAGTTGTTTGGCATAGGATGTCCAGCACTGTAGCTTGCTGGTCGTTGAGCAAAGCTGGGTGCTGGTGTTGAGATGGAGATCTCTGGGAGATCGTCACCGTTTGATATTATGTGGAGCTGGGAGGTCTCTTGTGGACCAGTGTCCTGAACTTGGCTCTCCCACCTCAGAGGCACAGCACTGACTCCTGGCTGTAGCACCAAGAGCCTTTTATCCACACGGCTCAGAATAAAAGGGAGAAAAAGTAGAAAGAAAGAATTAGTAGAAGTAGAAAGGAAGAAAGAAAGAAAGAAAGAAGGGAGGGAGGGAGGGAGGGAGGAAGGAAGGTGGGAAGAAAGGAAGGAAAGAAAGAAAGAAAGCAGCAGATAAATAAAATAAAGTAAGATAAAATACAATAAAGTTATTAAAATAAAAAATAATTATTAAGAAAAACAAAAACAAACAAACAAAAAAACCCCAGACTGATAGAACCCTAAGAAAGAGATAAAGTAAAATAAAATAAAGTTATTAAAATAAAAGATAATTAAGAAAAACAAAACAAAACAAAAAAAAGAACAGAAGGGTAGAACTGTAGGACAAATGGTGGAAGCAAAGCTATACAGACAAAATCTCACACAGAAGCATACACATACACACTCACAAAAAGAGGAAAAGGGGAAAAAATCATAAATCTTGCTCTCAAAGTCCTCCTCAATTTGGGATGATTCGTTGTCTATTCATGTATTCCACAGATGCAGGTACATCAAGTTGATTGTGGAACTTTAATCCACTGCTTCCGAGGCTGCTGGGAGAGATTTCCCTTTCTCTTCTTTGTTCTCACAGCTCCCAGGGGCTCAGCTTTGGATTTGGCCCCGCCTCTGTGTGTAGGTCGCGGGAGGGCGTCTGTTCTTCGCTCAGACAGGAGGGGGTTAAAGGAGCAGCTGCTTCGGGGGCTCTGGCTCACTCAGGCCGTGGGGAGGGAGGGGCACGGAGTGCGGGGCGGGCCTGCAGCTGCAGAGGCCGGCGTGACGTTGCACCAGCTTGAGGTGCGCCGTGCGTTCTCCTGGGGAAGTTGTCCCTGGATCCCGGGACTCTGGCAGTGGCGGGCTGCACAGGCTCCCCGGAAGTGGGGTGTGGATAGTGACCTGTGCTCCCACACGTTTCTTGGTGGCGGCAGCAGCACCCTTAGCGACTCATGCCTGTCTCTGCGGTCCGCGCTTTTACCCGCGGCTCACTCCCATCTCTGGAGCTCCTTTAAGCAGTGCTCTTAATCCCCTCTCCTCGTGCACCAGGAAACAAAGAGGGAAGAAAAAGTCTCTTGCCTCTTCGGCAGGTCCAGACTTTTCCCCGGACTCCCTCCCAGCTAGCCGTGTTGCACTAACCCCTGCAGGCTGTGTTCACGCCGCCTACCCCAGTCGTCTCCCTGCGCTCCAACCGAAGCCCGAGCCTCAGCTCCCAGCCCCACCCGCCCTGGCGGGTGAGCAGACAAGCTTCTCGGGCTGGTGAGCGCCGGTCGGTCGGCACCGCTCTTCCGTGTGGGAATGTCTCGGCTTTACACCGCACCCCTGTTGCTGCGCTCTCCTCCGCGGCGCCGAAGTTTTCTCCCTCCGCCACCCGCAGTCTCCGCCCGCGAAGGAAGGGGCTTCCTAGAGTGTGGAAACCTTTCCTCCTTCACAGCTCCCTCCCCCTGGTGCAGGTCCTGTCCCTATCCTTTTGTCTCTGTTTATTCTTTTTTCTTTTGCCCTACCCAGGTACGTGGCGAGTTTCTTGCCTTTTGGGAGGTCTGAGTTCTTCTGCCAGCGTTCAGTAGGTGTTCTGTAGGAGTTGTTCCACGTGTAGATGTATTTCTGGTGTGTCTGTGGGGAGGAAGGTGATCTCCGCATCTTACTCTTCCGCCATCTTCCCGGAAGCCCTCGTGAAGAAACTTTTGAAAGGAATTAAGAAATCCTGCTTCTGAGAAAATAGATATAAAGGCATCACATTTTGTAAAATATTGAACAGATGTACTTTTGTTTAGTCTTATAATCATTTCTTTTCTTTCAGTCTTTCACCTTCAAGCCTGAACCATGACATCAAAAGCTTCAGAGAAGGGGAGGGCGGGCCCCCATCGGGACATCCTTTGGACTAAGTGCATCACCAATATTCTGCCAGTTACGTCCTGGTCAGAAGAGAAGATAAAGAGGAGACCCCATCCTCATGGGAGGAAGGAGGTAACAGAGGCAGAGGGAGAACATGGTGACCAAGTGTCTGGGTGACCTTGTCTAGGCTGAAGTGCTAAATGGGGAGACATTTTAGGTACAGGGAGGGCAGGGATGAAAGAAGAATGGCTTTTGCACTATTTCTTCTTGAGAGAAAGAAATCTCACAGGGTGATTCTTCCCATAACAGGGTGGGCAACTACAGGGTCAGGTAGGTGGAGTGAAGGCCTGATTCCCCTGAATATCCCTTTCTAGAAGTTCCTAAGAATGCTACAGAGAACTATCTAGATAGCTAAAGGCACTGATACGTGAACTTAAAGGGAGGGGTATTAATGTGTTGGGGCAAAGTGACACTAAGCAAGGGTAGGCTGGCCCACGTGGGCTGAAGGTAGACTGGAAGTTGAAGACCAGACCTCATCAGACCCAGCTGAGAAAGAACTAAGACAGATCAGGCCCAGTAGATGCCAGGTGGGGTTCCCGTGCCTGGAATAGGGGATGGAAGGCAGGGGATGGTGACTATGTATCTGGCGTCCCACCGCCATTCACTGAGCTGCCATCCTGGAGGAGCCGGGGAAGTGGAGGAAGTTTACAATATGCTCAGGCTTCTCCGCAAGCCTGATACCTAAAGATGCTCTTTATTTAATGGAGTTTACCAACTGAATTATAGTTGTGTTTCTCTCTCTTAGCAGGGTGGGGGCCCATAAGGAATGTCAACAATTCTAGCACATCAATAAGCAGAGGGGTTTCTGAGCACACCGAGTGCAGGATGATAACATTTACAAGGCTGCCAGACAGGTCTGGCCTCCGAATCCTGGGGCCTATTAATGTAATTTATGTTACTTGAGTTTTTCTCAGAGCTTCAAGAATTTCTAAGTTGTAAAACTATGCAGTAAACTTTGGGTGGTAGGCAAGACCATGATGTTGGTATTAGTGCAGCGTTTGAACTTTTGGCAGTGAGAAGGTCTGCTCTGTGACCTTGGGGAGTGCAACCCCCTGTGAGGAGAGGGGATGCTGGGGGGTGGGATTCAGTGTTTAATGCACAGAGTCTTAAGAAGAAGCGCTGGAGAAGCCTGCACTGGCTTCCCGTTCTTCTGCAGTGCTCTAGCTGTCCATCTTCCTCTCCCCACCTCCGGGATGACTCTTCCTCTTCTTTCATTTTCAGTGGGTCCTTTGTCCTTGTTGGAACAGCCTGATGGGCAGGGTGGGCCCAGGGACCCAGAGCAAGGGCCTCTCAGATAAGCTTTCTAACACTCAAGTAACTGCAGCCACCACTGAAGAGAGCACAAAGCCATTTCCTGTGAGGAGAGTACATGTCTTCCATAATGCCTGCCCCAAGAATCAGAACCATAGGGTAATCAAAGTCTGGCCAAGCAGTTCTGGTTTGTTCCATTTCAGTTTGTTCTTTGATGCTGCACTGGAGGGCAACATTCCTAGTTTTTGAGGGAACTGTCACTTCTCCCTCCTTGTAAGTGATTTTTACTAATCTTATCTTCACTGTCAAGTATGAGAACAAATGTACAGAACTCCATTGAGAGATTTCAAATTGTATTAATCTTGTGGCAGATTATTCATGAATTTTTGCTATTCAAATGTCATACCCTTCCTTTTTCCCCATAAAAGACACGTGATGTGCAGTGGGTGGTTTGCAGAGCCCGAAGTAACCCACTTTGTTAATTAAATGCTGCTGATTGAACAGACTGAAAAAAAAGATCTGACAAGAAAGAAAAGGCAGCCATGTTAAAAAATGCTCCTTTGAGAACTCAAGAGAAAAGCAATCACTAATGTTTGCCAGGGGAACTGATGGCAGTAGAAATAAATGTATTTTTAATATGCATTTAAAATAACATGTTATTGATGAAGATAATAGAATACATAGAAACAATACAAGTTCTTGAGACCGTGATCTTACATTAGTGTGAGGGGGCTATAAAGATGGTGGAGAAAAATCCTTCAGGCACTGTTAGACTGGGAGACTCATTTTGCGTAAGTAATTCCTGCCCATAGAATCATCTGTCCTTCAGCAAAAATGCAAGAACTGTCTTCTTTCATGATTCCGGGCAAGAATGAGTGGATAATTTTTTTTTTTTTTTAAGATATTGGGGGTAGGAGTTTATTAATTAATTTATTTATTTTTGCTGTGTTGGGTCTTCGTTTCGGTGCGAGGGCTTTCCCTAGTTGTGGCAAGCAAGGGCCGCTCTTCATCGCAGTGCGCGGGCCTCTCACTATCGCGGCCTCTCTTGTTGCGGAGCACAGGCTCCAGACGCGCAGGCTCAGTAGTTGTGGCTCACGGGCCTAGTTACTCCGTGGCATGTGGGATCCTCCCAGACTAGGGCTCGAACCCGTGTTCCCTGCATTAGCAGGCAGATTCTCAACCACTGCGCCACCAGGGAAGCCCCAGAGTGGATAAAATTTTGAGGTAGGTAATTAATTTGCAAGATGTTGTCAATAAAGTAAGAGGAAAAAGTAAGATGTAGGAAAGTTTCCTCCATTGTGGAATAATTTATTTTTCTTGTAGTTGATGTGGGCATTTTAAAAAATTGAAGTATAGTTGCTGTACAATATTATATAAGTTACAGGTGTACAATGTAGTGATTCCCAATTTTTAAAGTTTATACTCCATTTATAGTTATTATAAAATAGTGGCCATATTCCCCATGTTGTACAATATATCCTTGTAGTTTATTTTATACCTAATAATTTGTACCTGCTAATCCCCTACCCTTATCTTGCCCCATCCCATCTTGTCCCTCCCCCTTCCCTCTCCCCACTGGTAACTGCTAGTTTGTTCTCTATATCTGCGAGTCTGCTGTTTTTTTTTGTTATATTCACTAGTTTGCTGTATTTTTTAGATTCCACGTATAAATGATATCATACAGTATTTGTCTTTGTCTGACTTACTTCACTTAGCCAAGTGCCCTCCAAGTCCATCCATGTTGCTACAAATGGCAAAATTTCACTCTTCTTTGTGGCCGAGTAGTAATCCATTGTGTATATATATCACGTCTTTACCCATCCATCTGTTGATGGACACAGGTTTGCTTCCATATCTTGGCAATTGTAAATAATGCTGCTATGAACACTGGGGGGCATGTATCTTTTCAAATTAGTGTTTTTGTTTCTTTCACATATATACCCAGGAATGGAATTGCTGGGTCGTATGGTAGTTCTTCTATTTGTAGTCTTTGGAGAAACCTCCATACTGTTTTCCACAGTGGCTGCATCAATTTACATTCCCACCAACAGTGTAAGAGGGTTCCCTTTTCTCCCATTGTGGAATAATTTTTATGTGCTAGCCAAGTGCTTAGCACATAGTATTTATTGAACAAATAATTGAGTCATATTTATAGCATACAAGAAAGTAAGTTTCCTAAAACCAACATTCGACAACCACATGATCCCAGGGCTATCTAACTGACTCTAATTCCATGGTATCGACTATGTCATGCCACCTTCTGATTACCTTTAGCACCTACATTGGATGTACGGTCAGCTCTCTGTATCTGTTGATTCTGCCTCCTTGGGTTCTGCATCCATGGATTCAACCAACTGCAGATTGAACATATTCAGAAGAAATTTCAGAAAGTTCTAAAAAGCAAAACTTGAATTTGCTGTGAGCCGACAACTATATTTACACAGCATTGACATTGAATTTATATCTATTTGTATATAAATTTGTATATATCTATAGTATTACATTGTATTAGGTATTTTAAGTGATCTAGTGATGATTTAAAGTATACAGGAGGATATGTAAAGTATATGGGAGGTTATATGCAAATATCAATACTACACTATTTTGTATAAGGGACTTGAGCATCCGCGGATTTTGGTGTCAGTGGGGGTCCTGGAACCAATCCCCAGTAGATATCAAGGGACAACTGTATCATGGTTTGGTGTGAGTTGCCAACAATGAAAATATCTGGGGGAAGAGTTGCCAAATGAAATAAATACAGGCTTCCCAGTTAAATTTGAATTCCAGATAAACATCAATTTTTTTTAGTGTAAAGATGTCCCAAATATTATTATGTGGTTCCTGCTGGATCCAGCACTCCATTCTTTCTCTTCTGTCTTGATTCTCATCAATTCATTCACTCAACGCATACTTTAATGGGCAGCTTCTCTGTGCCGTGTTCTGGATGTGGGGAGAAGAGGTAACAAAACTGACAAGTTTGCTGCCCTCATGGAGTGGGGAAGTAAACCAGGTAAAGAAATACCTCACGGACTTTCAGAAATGGCAAGGGCATCAAAGCCAGGGAAAGGGAATGATGGATGGTGCACATGAAGAGTGGAGACTGTGGTTAAGTCCCCATCCAGGAAAGACATCTCTGAGATGGTGACATCTGATTTGAGGAGGGAATGAAAATGTGAGTCACATGGAGATCTGGGACCAAACTGTCCAGCCAGAGAGGACAGCAGATATGCCAGAAATCTAATACAATTTAAAACGATTTAAAAATTGTTCATTTTTAGCAATACTCTATTCCCCACTCCCACCCCCAGCAACTATTATTATTATTTTTTTTTTTAACATCTTTATTGGAGTATAATTGCTTTACAATGGTGTGTTAGTTTCTGCTTTATAACAAAGTGCATCAGCTATACCTATACATATATGCCCATATCTCTTCCCTCTTGCGTCTCCCTCCCTCCCACCCTCCCTATCCCACCCCTCTAGGTGGTCACAAAGCACCGAGCTGATCTCCCTGCTATAAAATAGCAATTAGTTTTAATTGTCCATTTTCTGTATCAAATCAGCAGAGGGCACAAAGGAACTGGCTGACAGGGCTTCTCTGCTGCAGCAGGAGATATTATGGGCAAAGTGCTGTTTGTTCTCGTGGGGAATTTTTTTCTGAGAAAAGCCCCCCCTGGGTAATGAGAGGCAGCATCTTGTACAGCAGGTGTCATCCACCCAATAGGCCTTTGAACAGCAGAGAGCAGAGTAATGAGGCTGCTTTACGGTTTAACTTAATCCGTTAGACAAGGTACTAGCTTTGTCATATAAACAGCTCCTATAAGGCACATTTCCCCAATAAAATGCAGAATAAAGGGCCATGGGGAATACTGACCTTAGTTTCTTAATGAAAAATGCTCCCACATCCTGGCGTGTGGGCCCATATGGTTGGCCACATGCTAAAGGGAGCTAAAGCCCTAGCTTTTGCATTAGATCCCGTCCCCTTATCTACTCAGTGGCATTGCTTTGGAAAGTCTCTCTTTCTTGCAACCTTCAGTTTCCCTCTCTGCTGCTAATAGCATAAAGTCATGCTCTCATTTCTCCCATCTTTTGAAAACCCTCTCTTGACCTTGTATCTTTCTCCAGCTATTGCTTCATTTCTGGGTCCCCTTTCTATCAAGAGTCCTTGAAATAAGTGTTATGCTTGCTGGCTCCTCTATCATACTTCCTCTCTGTAACCCTCTCTGATCAGGCTTGGGGTCCCACCACTCCAGGAACACTGCTCTTGTCAAGGCCCCGTGATCCACTCTGCTGACGTCAAGGGTCAGGCTTTGCCCTCGGTTTTTGAGGATGGATCACTTTCTGCTCCTGGAAGCAGTTGGAGTCCAGGCCCCTCATCCCTGGTTCTTCTCCTGTCTCATTTGAAACTTTCTCAGCATCCTTTGCTGGTGTGTCCTCATTGCCCCAACTTCTAAATGTTGGATGTTCCAGGGTTTGGTTTTCAGACTTTTCTTTCTACACGTGTCCTCTCTGTGATTTTATTCCGTCTCTACACTTATGTGTCTCAGATTTATATTTCCAACCCGGACCTCTTCCTTGAATGCCAGTCTGCCGTATGCAACTACTTTTTCAACTGCTCACAGGCACCTCAAACGTCGTCTGCCTCCGAATCTTTCCTGGGCTGCTATCGCCATGGTCCTCATCACCAGTGTCTCTCACCTGATTAACTGCAGCAGCTTCCTAACTAGTCTTCCTGTTTCTACCCTTGTTCCTCTATGGTCTATTCTTGAAATGGTAGTCAGAATGACCCTTTTTATGCATATAGATCATATCCTCCCTATGCTTAAAGCCCCAACTTTTCTTTACTTCAGAGGAAAAGCCCAAGTGCTGATGCTGGCTGCCAAGGCTTCCCGCTCTCTGGCCCCTTCTCTCTCCCCTGGCTCACTTTCTCTCCACCTACCTTGCTTCCTTTCTGTTTCTCACCAGTCAGATCCACTCCCACCTCAAGACCCTTGTGCCTGTGTTCCCTTTCTTCTCAGAGTGGTCTTTCTTCAGATCTTTGTGACTCTGAGCTCTTTAAGCTCTCTGCTCAGATATCAAATCATGTGTGAAGTCTCCACTGGCCACTCTACTTAAAATAGTATCCTCATGTCCCCAGCGTGCTATCTCCCTTCCCAGCTTTACCTTCTTCTCGTCACCTGTAACCTTCTAACGTGTATATAAGACACAAATGTCTGTATATGCTCCTTGCCCTACCTCTCTAGCATGTAAGCTCTTCGAGGTCAGGGATTTATGTTTTCTTCATCACTGTATTTGCAGGCACCAGAGGAATGCCCTGCAAATTCAGGTGATCAGCAAATATTTATAAAATGAAAAAAATCATGCTTTATCATTTAGTACATGATCAGCCAATGGGATCAAATAGTTGGAATCAAGAATTAATCTGTTTGCCTTTCAAGAAGCTTTTCAGGAGTCAATTGCTTTTCCTAAGTTTACTCTAATGGTTTATGAAGTTTCAATTATAAATCATACTGTAAACACAATTCGATAAGTAATGATAGTTTTAGTAAATCTATGTAATAGTGAATGCTAATAAAGGCATAGTTTTCATCTGATTAAGATAATGATTGAAATTCCATTTGTACATTTTTTGTGTTGAAATAATTTAAATAGAAAAATTTTAAATAATCATTTTAACATAATAATGTGTTATATGCATAATGAAGTATTTATAACTCTTTACTCTTTGCAAGTGTTTTTCAGTAGAATACTTTCTAGGGACCATAAACTGAGCCATCTGCATGCTGTAGAAACCAGAGAATAATAGATGAGTTAATATTGCCCTCTAGTGGAAAACGTGAGACTTGCAACATTGGCATCTGATAATCATAAAAGACTCCATTCCAGTCCAGGGAATGCCTAGGGATTGGATGTTTCCAATTTATCATCTGCTTTTATAGTGTTGAAATAAAAATTTTAATTTGATATTTAAAATCTCAATTATATAAAAGACTTGAATAATCAAGGTACAAAAAACATATATAGGGCTTCCCTGGTGGCACAGTGGTTGAGAGTCCGCCTGCCGATGCAGGGGACACGGGTTCGTGCCCCGGTCTGGGGGGATCCCACATGCCACGGAGCGGCTGGGCCCGTGAGCCATGGCCGCTGAGCCTGCGCGTCCGGAGCCTGTGCTCCGCAACGGGAGAGGCCACAACAGTGAGAGGCCCGCGTAACCGCAAAAAAAACCCAAAAAACATATATAACCAATCAACTTTTTAAAGAGTAATCACATTTCATAAGCAATCAAAAAATACAAATTAAGAAAAGAGGTATACCTTTTCATCTATCAAATCAGTAAGAGGTTTGAAAAGAAAGTGAAGGCATGAGCAAAGAGGTATTTACATTGTTGGTAGGAGCATAGCTGGTATTGAGTTCTTAACCTGGAGTCCTTTTTTGAGGGGGAAGTTCCGTAAAATTGTATAAAGATTTTTGTGTGTATTTGTCTTTTTTTTCTGAGGAGAGATGAAAGTTCCATCAGATTCTCAAAGCCCATGCTCCCAAATGTTAAGAATAAATGTTTAAATTATTTCTGGAGGGGATGGGGGAAGTTGGCAATTTGTACCAAAAAATGTTCACCGGTATAGTATGTGCATTACGGCATTGTTTTGATGTTTAACAACTACAAACCACCTAAACGTTCAACAATAGGGAAGTTTCAAATAAATCATGTTCAAGCCCTAGGAGGGAGTCACTATGGCTATTACCAATAGTGCTATAGAATGAATGATTCTTTCACTTGTAAATTTTATTAGCAAAGGAACGAGTGAAAGAGGCTGGGTAGGGAAGCAACAATTCCTGAACATGATTTTTTTTTTTAACTGCAAGTCACCAAACAGAACTTCTCTAGTACAATGGTGCCATTGAAAGTCTTGATTAAATCTGTCTTTCATTTGATATTGTGTGCTAGGCATGAACTTTCCTTCTAGGTCCTCAGCAGAGGTGTGGGTGGGGAGGGGCACATTATAGTACTGTGAGAACACGGCATTGCTTATATAGATAATATTCCTACCAAAGAGGAATTGTGACTCTGGAACACAGTGAGCGCAGCAGTTACAACAAATGAAACAGCTACTAACAGGGCAGGATCTTCAAGATATAAGGTAAAGAGAAAATAAGCCAGGAGCTGGACAGTCCTGCTATCTTTGCTGTGAGTTTACATGAATCTTTTTTTTTAAAACAAGATATTTTGCTTTTATTTTTAAAATTTATTCTTTTTGTTTTTCTTTTTTTTTTTTTGCGGTACACAGGCCTCTCACGGCTGTGGCCTCTCCCGTTGCAGAGCACAGGCTCCGGATGCGCAGGCCCAGCGGCCATGGCTCACGGGCCCAGCTGCTCCGCGGCATGCGGGATCCTCCCGGACCGGGGCACAAACTCATGTCCCCTGCATCGGCAGGCGGACCCTCAACCACTGCGCCACCAGGGAAGCCCTATTTTTAAAAATTTATTTAAAAAAATTTTATTTTTGGCTGCATTGGGTCTTTGTTGCTGTGTGCAGGTTTTCTCTAGTTGCAGTGAGTGGGGGCTACTCTTCGTTGTGGTGCACGGGCCTCTCACTGCAGTGGCTTCTCTTGCTGTGGAGCACAGGCTCTAGGCGTACAGGCTCAGTAGTTGTGGCTCGCGGGCTGTAGAGTGCAGGCTCAGTAGTTCTGGTGCACGGGCTTAGTTGCTCCACGGCATGTGGGATCTTCCCGGACCAGGGATTGAACCTGCATCCCCTGCATTGGCAGGTGGATTTTCTCAACCACTGTGCCACCCGGGAAGCCCCTACATGCATCTTTGTTTTTAATTGTGGAGACCAAAGACCCTGGTAGCAGTGGTTGTCTCCGGGGAGGGGAGCTGGGGGGCTGGGAGGCACAGAGGGAGACTTTCTTTATTTTTAGTGCAAAGCTTTTGTGCATTCTGACCTCCCCCATTAAAAAAACTCCATCTGAGGATCACTTCATCAAATTACAGAAACAGAAAACCACAATACAAAAAAAATCTACCCAAAGGAAATCTTGTCATGGCAAAAAGGCTTCCAGGCCTCAAAGTTTGGCTCCCTTGTTTTGAGTAACATCCAAATGTTTATGGATTTAGTTGAAACCCATCCTCAGGATTTTAGTCAAGTGCTGTCATGTTTTTTTAATTTCCTATTGCAGGATTTCTGAAATCCCATCTGGTCAATGAAGTGATTTTTGGCTGAACTAATAACTGCAATAGATGAAAGTAAATAATAAATTTAAGACATTAATTGCGGTGTTCCTACTTTTTAAAAAATCAGCTAAAAATCCTAGAAAGATCTACTGTTTTATAGGAAGGTAAGATCCTTTCTCTTATATACATAAAGTTACACATTCATGCTCCAGGGCAGGTGGCTTGCAATATAAAAAGGTTGGCAACAAGAGCTATAATTAGGTTCTGTTTATTTCCTTTGGAGATGGAAATGAGAGTCTTATAACCTCTTATGGGTTGAATTGTGCCCCCCCTTCATCCACCATTCATATGTTGAAGTCCTAACCACCCCCACCCCATCTCAGAATGTGATCTTATTTGGAAAAAGTGTCCTTGCAGATGTAATTAGTTAAGATGAGGTCATACTGGAGTAGGATAGGCTTTAATCCAATATTACTAGTGTCCTTATGAAAAGGGGAAATTTGGACACAGACATGCACACAGGAAGAACACCATGTAAATATAAACGCAGAGGTTGGGGTAATGGTTCTGCAAGCCAAGGACAAAGATTGCCAACCAAACACCAGAAGCTGGGGGAGAGGCATGAAACAGATTCTTCCTCACAGCCCTTAGAAGGAACAAACCCTGCCAACACCTTGATCTTGAACTTCTAGCCTCCAGAATTGTGAGTTCTGGAAAAACAATAAGTTCTATTTCAGCCATTCTAGCAAGCGAGTATACCTCCCAATCCAAATGAAATGAAGCAGAAAAATAAACCTGCAAAAGAGAAGGCAGCCCACTCTAGAGTGGCCAGAGCATCCCCCTACCCCATTTTTAAAATTTATAACTTTTTAAATGATAAAAGAAGACTCTACGTGCAAACAGCAAAAATGAGAGAATCCCATTCTTGAAGCGGCAATAGCTTAACGGGTGTAACCAATTGAGCAGCAACTACACATTCCTGCCCTGGTGCTGGATGCTTTACTTAAATTATCTTTAATTCTCTCAACAATGCACAAAGTTATATAATTCCATTTATGGAGAAGGAAACTAAGCCTTAGAGGAATAAATGATGATTGCAAGGCAGCATAGGCAGTAAGTCCTGAGTTCAAGATTTGAACCCAGGTTTGACAGACGTTGCTAGTTTCAGAATTGCTAGACTGTCACTTCATCAACTGTAATTTTGAGATGCTTATTCCAACCTTTTTAAAGTATGCAGGATTTATCCATTGTTTTAGATAAAATGTGGAGAGGCAAAGATGGCACTGGGGACAGGTTGAATGGTGGTCCAGTGTCTAGAACCTCAGCAAAGGAGCTATTGATTGAAAGGGGCTATTGATTGTGTGTGAGTGCATGTGAGTGTGTGTGTGTGTGTGTGTGTGTGTGTGTGTAGTAGATTGTGGTAGTCTGAGCTTATGGTAACAGGGAGAAGTGCCCCTAATAAAACTGGCATTTTCTATGAGACTAAAGAATATGGCCAAAGTTCTTTAATCTATTTTTTCATCATTTTAAGGATGGAGGGAAGGTTCTGCTCTAGGACAGCCTCAGTGACATCTGGTGATTTTGTAACCTGAAGTCAATTTATCAGTTCAAGTGAACTTTCCTGGGTAAAATTATTTTCTTTTTGTTCACTTGTTGTACAGAATCGCTGGTTTACTTGAAATTTCTACAGTTTTTTATGATAGCAGTTAAATTAAAAACCCTGCAGTTTTTCACAAAATTCTTACATAATGTTAAAATTTATAATTTAATTGAATCCATATATGACATTTGACTATGGGAAAATGATATATACATTATAATACTTAGTGAATGTTTTGTGGAGTAGAATAAATAGTTCTCCATCTGAGTACATCTGCTCCCCTCCACAAAATGAGAGAAAACTTGTTTTTCTTCTTTTAACATATGCTGTTATTTTAAGGTAGAGTTTCATTTAAATGCAAAACATTGTTATTTAAAATATGACATGAAATCTCATTTGCTTTTATCTTCTGTTATACTTTCTAATTTAATTTTGCCATCTATTGGCCCCTTTCCCTTATTTGTGGGTAACTTCATTAAAAATTGTGTCATTTCTACATAAATTAAGACCTAGCAAATTTGTTGTATGTTAACCCCCTTTAGCAGTGGTATATTTACTCACAATGTTCTCTCACATATTTTGAGAGATTTTTAAAGTATGTTGGTCCCAAAGACATCACTTCGGAGCATTATTTTTTTTTCTTTATTTCTGTTAAAGGCATATGTGAATAAGTATCAAAAGCCATTAAACGCCTTCTCTTTGAGGGCTAGAGAGTGTCTTTAAATCACTTTTACAATAGTATTTACTGCCCTGTTTTTTTCAGGTGTAGAGTTTCCAGTTCACTCATACAAGTTCTCTGATGAGCTGTCTAGGGGCCTATAACCCTGTTCTGTCTTTGGCATTGCCCAACGAGTTATTTGCCTTGCAGTGCAACAAAGCGTTTTAAACAAACCTCCTCTGTTCATCCAGACTCACTTTAAAAGAGCTCTGAAACCAATCCAGGTGCAGATGGCCGGATGTCACCGGTGTTCCCAGCCGGCTGTAACTTCCACCACTGCCACCATTTTCCACAGTGAGTTAGATGGAGTGGAAAATAATACTCATCTTCAAGAGGATGGTTCTTTCATGCATTCTTGGTTTCAGAGAACCAATCATTTACAAACAATTTACCACTGCAAACTGGATGCCATTATAGAGAAACATGAAGTAGAACAGAAGAATTCTGTTTTCTAATGATTGAACTGGCTGATTCCAACAAAGGCACTGTGTTGGGTTATTAAGTGGCTTGTGTTTTACAAACATCGCCAAACTGTACTGTGCCTACACACACAGAGAAGCCAGGAGAAAACCAGTATCAAGATCCTTTTCCCTTTAGATGGTTGTCATTCATTGCTTAAATCTCAGCTTTCTTTACTAAAGCAGGTTACTATTACTGAATTATATACTTCAATAAAAGTAAAAACTGGGAGAAAATTATTGAATTGACTCTATGAACAATTTCTAAATTTCCTACAGCAAATGATAAAAGCTGTGCCCAGCAGACTTAAACCTGAATGCAAGTTTTTGGTAAATTAACTAAAAGAATCCTTCTGGGCCAAAGTGGGTACATATGTCCAGTATCTTTTCAACGAGTGGCTTCAGTCTCTACAGTGGAAAAGGCACCATGGGATTGCTAAAAAAAAGTCCATCATCTCATTTTTGTTTTCTATTGCCAGGGGTTTATCACATAATTTTCCCCAAGTTTATTCCATAAAACTATTGAGTGGAGTATATTTAGGAATTAACTTTTGCAGAATCTTTAGTGATTTTTCCAAGAAGACAGATAACTAAGCCATAGGAATTTCCCCCTCCTAGGCACGCTGTCTATTCTTTTGAATACAAATGAATTATGGACCTATCAAGAGGAGTTTGAGTAGGGTTTTATTACACATACCTTTTCTTTTTTCCACTTGTAGCTTCTTAGAGCACCGTAACTAGGGTATTTTACCACAGTTCCAACTTGTCCCAGGGAGTCTAAAGTCCACTTCACTGAGGGGCTCATGAGTGTCCTGGGATGCTGAAAGTGAGGCTGCCCTAAGGGGTTATTTAGGTTTGAACTAAGCAAAGTCTCAGGGCACCTTATGACAGTCTTGCCAGAAGTCAGTGGGTAGGCTATTTTATAGGTCAACTGAGAAAGGAACCAACAGGACCACAGCTCTCACTGGTGAGACTTAAAAAGGGACTTTGAATTAGAAGACGGATGCTCATTTATCTACAAGACTGAAACTCTCCTCTTCTAAGATCTTGGGAGGTGAGACGCATAATCTTGGGAGGTGAGATGCATAACCATCTCCTAGGTAGAAGATACTCAAGACTATGAAGCCCTGACTTGGGACATTGTAAGGGGATACAGAAGAAGAACTAGGAGATGAGAATTCTTCCAGTGGGAAGGAAGATTTTTGGAATGAAGAGGCTTGAGGAAACATCAACACCAGCTGGATGGTAATGTCTCTCCTCCCAAGAAGTGATCCCTGTCTGAAAAGTGTCTGAACATGCCTGCACTGCCTGGTGAGCTAGTCCTGGGTCACTTAATAGTGGTAAAGGAGAAGGGAAGCCTGTTCTTCCAACTCCTTCCAGTCTCTAGGGGAGAGAGGGCTGCAACCTTTCAAGGGGATTGTGTCAGAGTTTTGTTGGGGTGGTGGTGGTGGTGGTGGTGGGAATTACAAGAGCCAGGGAGAGCCCACCCCAAAGCCACAGTAGGCAGTGGCAGACCTTCCCATGATGCTGGAGGAGCAGTCTGGAGAGGATGACGAGAGATGTCATTAACAAGGAAATTTTTGGTAACCCTGGTGACATCTAGAGGGGCAAAGGGGCAGTGCAAACTCCTGTATGGCTTTAGTAAGGGAAGAAGAGGGGGAGGCAATACAAAAGAGACTAGGAGTATGTACAACCATAGTCTTCCCAAAATCTTTACAAAGTGCAGAATTTTGTCTGCTACTGATGATCAAGGTCTGTTAGTATTTTATAAGTGGAAACAAAGGATTCTTCAAGGAAATGGTGATAAGTGTTTTTCAATTTAGATTTTACAGTCTTCTTTTCATAGGCTGCAGTCACATAGGCCTTTTGTCAGTTCCTACAACATTCCTGACTGAAGATCTTTGCTTAGGCTGTATGCTCTGCTAGGAACACTCTTCCTCTGGCTTTTTGTGGAACTGGCTCTTTTTCACATATTATGATCATTTTTAAAAATTGAGGTATAGTTGATTTACAAAATTATATTAGTTTCAGGTATATAACATAGTGATTCAAAATTTTTATATAATTTTACTCCCTTTATAGTTATTATAAAGTATTTGTTATATTCCCTGTGCTGTATGATATATCCTTGTAGTTTATTTATTTATACATAGTAGTTTTTACCTCTTAATTACCTACCTTTATCTTGCCCCTCTCTCCTTCCTTCTCCCCACTGGTAATTACTAGTTTGTTCTCCATAACTGTGAGTCTGTTTCTTTTTTGTTAAATTAACTGGTTTGTTTTATTTTTTAGATTCCACATGTAAGTGATAACACACAGTATTTGTCTTTCTCTGTCTTACTTCCCTAAGCATAATGCCCTCCATGTCCATTCATGTTGTTGCATAATCTCATAATTTTTTATGGCTGAGTAATATTCCATTGTGTGTGTGTGTGTGTATACACACCACATCTTCTTTATCCATTCATCTACTGATGGATACTTAGGTTTCTTCCATATCTTGGCAGTTGTAAATAATGTTGCTATGAACATTGGGGTGCATGTATCTTTTTGAATTAGTGTTTTTGTTTTCTTTGAATATATACCAAGGAGTGGAATTGCTGGGTCATATGGTACTTCTATTTTTAGTTTTTTGAGGCACTTCTATACTGTTTTCCACAGTGAATGCACCATTTTTCTCACCAACAGTATACAAGGTTTCCCTTTTTTCCACATCCTTGTCAACATTGGTCTTTTTGATAATAGCCATTCTGATAAGTGTGAGGTGATATCTTGTTGTTTTGATTTGTATTTCTCTGATGATTAGTGATGCTGAAAATCTTTTCATGTGCCTGTTGGCCATCTATATATCTCCTTTGGAGAAATTTCTATTCAGGTCTCCTGCCCATTTTTTAATGGGGTTTTTAATTTTTTTCATATTAAATTGTATGAACTGTTTATATATTTGGATATTAACTCCTCGTCTGTCTATAATTTGCAAATATTTTCTCCCATTCAGTAGGTTGTCTTTTTGTTTTGTCAATGGTTTCCTTTGCTGTGCAAAAGTTTTTCAGTTTCATTGGGTCTCATTTGTTTACTTTTGCTTTTGTTTCCTTTGCCTTAGGAGACAGATCCAAAAAATATTGCTACAGTTTATTGCCTATGTTTTCTTCTAGGAGTTTTATGGTTTCCAGTCTTAAATTTAGGTTTTTAATCCATTTTGAGTTTATTTTGGTATGTGATGTGAGAAAATATTCTAATTTCATTTTTTACGTGTAGTTGTCCAGTTTTCCCAGCACCATTTTTTTAAGAGACCATCTTTTCTCCACTGTATACTTTTGCCTCTTTTGTTGTAGACTAATTGACAATAAGCACATGGGTTTATTTCTGGGCTGTCTATTCTGTTCCATTGGTCTATGTGTAAGCTTTTATACCAGTACAATGCTGTTTTGATTACTGTAGCTTTGCAGTATAGTCTGAAGTCAGGGAGTGTGATACCTCCAACTCTGTTCTTCTTTCTCAAGGTTGTTTTGGCTATTAGGGGTCTTTTGTGCTTCTATACACTTTTAAAAATTATTTGTTCTAAATAGTTCTGTGAAAAATGCCATTGATATTTTGATAGGAATTGCATCAAATCTGTAGATTGCCTTGGGTAGTTTGGTCATTTTAACATTATTAATTTTTCCAATCAATGAACACGGACTGGATTACATCTGTTTTTGTCACCTTCCATTTCTTTCATCAGTGTCTTACAGTTTTCTGAGTACAGGTCTTTTACCTCCTAGGTATTTTATTTTTTTTGATGCAATGGTGAATGGGATTATTTCCTTAATTTCTCTTTCTGATGGTTCATTGTTAGTGTATAGAAATGCAACAGATTTCTCATATTAATTTTATATCCTGAATCTTTACTGAATTCATTGATGAGCTCTAGTAGCTTTTGGTGGCATCTTTAGGATTTTCTGTGTATAGTGTCATGCAATCTGCCAACAGTGACAGTTTTACTTCTTCCTTTTCAATTTGGATTCTTTTTATTTCTTGTCTGATTGCTGTGGCTAGGGGTTTCAAAACTGTGTTGAATAGAAGTGGCAAGAGTGGGCAGCCTTGTCTTGTTCCTGATCTTAGAAGAAATTCTTTCAGTTTTTCACCTTTGAGTATGATGTTAGCTGTGGGACTGTCATATATGGCTTTTATTACATTGAGGTATGTTCTCTCTAACGCACTTTCTACAGAGTTTTTATCATAAATGGATGTTGAATTTTGTCAAATGTTTTTCTGCCTATATTGAGGGGATCGTATGGTTTTTACTCTTCAGTGTGTTAATGTGGTGTATCACATTGATCAATTTGTGGATATTGAATCATCCTTTCATCCCTGGGATAAATCCAACTTGATTGTGGTGTATGGTCTTTTAAATATATTGTTGAATTTGGTTTGCTAATATTTTATTGAGGATTTTTGCATCTATGTTTATCAGTGATATTGGCCTGTAAGTTTCTTATTCTGTGATATCTTTGTCTGTTTTTGGTATCAAGGTGATGCTGTCCTCTTAGAACAAGTTCAGAAACATTCCTTCCTCAGCAAGTTTTTGGAATAATTTGAAAAGGATAGGTGTTAACATTTTTCTAAATGTTTGGTAGAATTCATCTGTGAAGCCATCTGGTCCTGGCTTTTTGTTTGTTGTTGTTGTGTTTGTTGTTTTTTAATTACTGATTCAACTTCAGTACTTATAATTGGTCTGTTCATATTTTTTGTTTCTTCCTGGTTCAGTCTTGGGAGATTGTACATTTCTAGAAATTCGTCCATTTCTTCTAAGTTGTCTACTTTATTGGCATATAGTTGTTCATAGTTATCTCCTATGATCCTTTGTATATCTGTGTTGTCAGTTGTAACCTCTCCTTTTTCTTTTCTGATCTGGCCTCCTCTCTTTTTTTCTTAGTAAGTCTGGCTAAAGTTTTATCAGTTTTATTTTATCTTTTCAAAGAATCAGCTCTTAGTTTCATTGATCTTTTCCTTTGTTTTTTAGTTTCTATTTCATTTTTTTCTCCTCTGATCTTTATGATCTCTTTCCTTCTACCAATTTTGGGTTTTGTTTGTTCTTCTTCCTCTAGTTCCTTTACGTGTAATGTTAAGTTGTTTATTTGAGATTTTTCTTGTTTCCTCAGGTAAGCTTGTATTGCTATAAACTTCCCTCTTAGAACTCCTTTTGCTGTGTCTCATAGATTTTGGGTTGTTGTGTTTTCATTTTCATTTGTCTCCAGGTATTTATTGATTTCTTCTTTGATTTTTTTAGTGATCCATTTGTTAATATCATATTGTTTAGCCTCCACATGTTTGAGTTCTTTGCAATTTTTTTTTCTTGTAGTTGATTTCTAGTCTCATGGCGTTGTGTCTGCAGAAGATGCTTGATATGATTTCAATTTTCTTAAATTTACCAAGGCTTGTTTTGTAGCCTAGCATGTGACCTATCCTAGAGAATGTTCTATGTCCACTTGAAAAGAATGTGTACTCTGCTGCTTTTGGATGGAATGTTCTCTATATGTCTATTAAGTACATGTGGCCATTGAAGGCCAGTGTTTTGTTATTAATTTTTCTGTCAGAATGACCTGTCCGTTGGTGTCAGTGGGGTGTTAAAGTCCCCTATTACTATTGTGTTACTGTCAATTTCTCCCTTTATGTCTGTTAATTTGCTTTATGTATTTAGGTGATCCTATGCTGGGTACATATATATTTACAATTGTTTATCTTCTTCTTGGATTGATCCCTTTATCATTATGTAGTGTCCTTCTTTGTCTCTTGGAACAGTCTTTGTTTTAAAGTATATTTTGTCTGGTATAAGCATCGCTACCCCAGCTTTCTTTGGATTTCCATTTGCATTAAATACTTTTTTCCATCTTCTCATTTTCAGTTTGTATATGTCTTTAGATCTGAAATGAGTCTCTTGTAGGCAGCATATACACAGGTCTTATATTTGTTTCCATTCAGCCCCTCTGTCTTTTTTTTTTTTTTTTTTGCAGTACGTGGGCCTCTCACTGTTGTGGCCTCTCCTGTTGCAGAGCACAGGGTCCGGATGTGCAGGCTCAGTGGCCATGGCTCACAGGCCTAGCCACTCCACGGCATGTGGGATCTTCCTGGACCGGGACACGAACCCGTGTCCCCTGCATCAGCAGGTGGACTTGCAACCACTGTGCCACCAGGGAAGCCCCCTCTGTGTCTTTTGATTGAAGCATTTAGTCTATTTACATTTAAAGTAATTATTTATGGGTATTACTTATTGCCATTTTGTTACTTGTTTTGTAGTTCTTTTTTGTTCTCTTCTCTTCTGATTTGATGACTCTCTTTAGTGTTATGTTTGGATTCCTTTCTCTTTTTTTATGTGTGTATCTATTATAGATTTTTGGTTTGTGGTTACCATGAAGTTTATATATAGCAATCTATCTGTCTGTCTATCTACACATGATTATTTTAAGTGGCTGGTCACTTAAATTCAAATGCATTTTCACAACCCTGCAATTTTACTGTCCTCCCCTCACAATTACTGTTTTTGACATCATATTTTACATGTATTTGTTTTGTGTATCCCTTAACTGCTTATTGTGGATATAGATAATTTTGCTACTTTTGTCTTTTAACCTTCCTACCAGCTTAGTAATTGGTTGATTAACTACATTTACTGTATATTTGCCTTTACCGATGAGCTTTTTCCTTTCATAATTTTCATGTTTTAGTTGTGGCCTCTTCTTTTTCTATTAGGGAAGTCCCTTTGACATTTCTTGTAAAGTTGGTTTGGTGGTGCTGAACTCTTTTAGCTTTTGCTTGTCTGTAAAACTTTTGATCTCTCCGTCAAATCTGAATGAGAGTCTTGCTAGGTAGAGTATTCTTTGTTGCAAGTTTTTCCCTTTCATCATTTGAAATATATTGTGCCACTCCCTTCTGGCCTGCAGCATTTCTGCTGAAAATTCAGCTGATAGCATTTGGGAGTTCCCTGTATGTAATTTGCTGTTTTTCCCTTGCTGCTTTCAGTATTCTCTCTTTATTTTTAATTTTTACCATTTAAACTACAGTGTGTCTTGGGGTGGTCCTCTTTGAGTTGATCCTGTTGAGGACTCTCTGTGCTTCCTGGACTTGGATGTCTGTTTTCTTTACCAGAGAAGTTAGGGAAGTTTTTTGTTTGTTTTGTTTTTTGTTTTTGTTTTTGTTTTTTGTGCTGAAACCCGGGAACGAGTTAGGGAAGTTTTCAGCTATCATATTTTCAAATATCTTCTCTGCTCCTTTCTCTCTCTTCTCCTTCTGGGACCCCTATAATGTGAATGTTAGTATGCTGGATGTTGTCCCAGAGGTCTCTTAAACTATCCTCATTTCTTTTTATTCTTCTTTCTGTTCATCTTCAGTAATTTCCATTACTCTGTCTTCCAGCTTATTGATCCATTCCTCTGTATCATTCAGTCTACTGTTGATTCCTTCTAGTATATTTTTCATTCAGTTATTGTATTCTTCATCTCTGTTTGTTTGTGTTTTTTTATATTTTTAACTCTTTGTTAAAAACTTCTAACTCCTCACTCTGTTCATCCATTCTTCTGTCTTCTAAATTCTTTGATCATCTTTATGATTATTACCTTGAACTCTTCCTCAGGTAGATTGCCTATCTCCACCTCACTTAGTTCTTTATCTTGCTCCTTTGTTTGGAATGTATTCCTCTATCACCTCATTTTGCCTAACTTGGTGTTTTTATTTTTATGTATCTGGTAGGTTGGTTACATTTCCCGACCTTGGAGAAGTAGCCTTTTGTAGAAGACATCCTGTGCATCCCAGCAATGCTCTCCCCTCTGGTCACCAGAGTTATATGCTCTAGGGGTGTCCAGTATGTGGGCTGCATGGGTCCTTCTGTTTTGGTCAGCTGACTATTGTGGGCAGTCTGGTAGGCATGGCTGGCTCTGGTCTGGTTGGTTGCCAGGCCTGGCCTTGTGTGGAGGTTGCAAGCCTCTGGTTGGTGGGGCTCGGTCATGGGGCAGCTGGCTGCAGAACCCCGGAGAGTCCTGGGGCTAGTACTGGCTCACTGTGGACAGAGTGGGGTCCAGGAGATCCTGGGGCTGGTGCCTGTCCCCTGATGGGTGAGGCTAGGACGTAGGGCTAGTGCTGGCCTACTGGTGGGCAGAGCCGTGTTCTGAGATCTGGCTGTATGGTCCAGGGGTCCCAGAGCTGGTGTCAGACTGCTGGCAGGTTGGGCCAGTTTCTGACACAGGACTGTGGGGTTTGGGTTGTCCTGAAGCTTATATTGGCCTGCTGGTAGACAGGGCTGTGGCCCAGCCAGTCCCAAAACTGCTGCTAGCCATGGCAGGCTGTGGGGCTACATTTGTCCTGGGTTTGGTGTCTGCCTGCTGGTGGGTCAGGCTGGTCCTGAGGCTACAGCAGGCTCACTGGTGGGTGAGGTCTGGGTCCAGGGGATTCTGGGGCTGGTGCTTGCTCACTGGTAGATGAAGCTCATCCCTGGGGTCTGTGGCTGCAGGTCTCTGCTGGGGGTTCTGGGTCTAGTGCCTGTGCACAGGTGTGTGGGGCTGGGTGCTGGGCCTTCTGGTGGGCATGGCTGTGTCCAGGGGGAAGCTGTGGGCTCAGGTGTTCTAAATGCAGCCTGTCTGCTTGTGGATGGGGCTGTGTCACTGCCCAGTTAGTTGCTTGGCCAGAGGTATCCCAGTACTAGTGCCCGCAGGCTGGTGGGTAGGGGCAGGGCTGGGTCCTGAGGCTAATAAGCTAGCGGGAGAATTCCAAAATAGTGACTGCCAGCACCAGTGTCCATGTGGTAGAATGAGCTCCCCAAAATGCTTGCCACCACTGTCTGTGTCCCCAGGGTAAGCTCCCGTTGTCTCCTGTCTCTCTGGAAGTCCCTCCAAGATCAGCAAGTGGGTCTGACCCAGGATCCTTTCAAATTACTGCTTCTGCCTTGGGTTCTGGAGCATGTGAGATTTTGTGTGTATCCTTTAAGAATAGAGGCTCTATTTTCTTCAGGCCTCTGGGACTCCTGAAAGCCCCACTGGCCTTCAAAGCCAAACGTTCCTAGCACAAGACTGGGTTGGGGAGCCCCGCGTGGGGTTCAGATCCTTTGCTCCTCGGGGAGAACTTCTGCAATTGTAATTATCTCCCGTTTGTGGGCTGCCTACCCAAAAGTGTAGGCTTGACTATACTATGACTCTGCCCCTCTTACTCATCTCTTTGTGGTTCCATCTTTATATTTTTAGTTGAAGAAGATCTTTTCTGGTAGGTTCTGATCTTTTTCATTGATGGTTGTTCTGTAAATTGTTGTGATTTTGGTGTGCCTGTGAGAGGAGGTGAGCTCAGGGTCTTTCTACTCCACCGTCTTCCCCTTGTCCTGAATTTAAATGGTGTATCTTCACCTTATCTGATTAAACCTTTGCCTCTCTTGTAGTTCCCTGTTTATCTCCTTTGCAGCATCTCTCACAACCTGTAACTTTTGTATTTTTACATTTCTTTTCTTGCTTCCTATCTTTCTATCTCATTGGAATATAACCCTTATGAGTGCAGGGATCTTGTCTGTCTTGTTCAACTTTGTTTTTGGTACTTAGCACAGTGTTTGGTACTTGGAATTTATGAAAAGAAAAAGTTGTCAATTGGTGAGAAAATGTAAATCTGGTATGTTTATACATTTAGTTGTGTTGTAAATGTTGGCAAGAAATTCTTGAAAAGTTATCATTGCTTCAGTCGTTTCAAGAAACACACCTCTTAATACAAAATTGTTAGAGAGCTTCTCGAGTCATTCTTCTGGTGTACTTCCTTTCCAAATGAATTGATCAACAGAAGAAAACTCATTTATGTCTAGACATTTTTTTTTTTTTGGCTGTGTTGGGTCTTCGCCATTGCATGCGGGCTCTCTCTAGCTGCGGTGAGTGGTGACCACTTTTTGTTGTGGTGCATGGACCTCTCAAAGTGGTGACCCATTGTGGAGCACGGGCTCTAGGTGCACAGGCTTCAGTAGCTGTGGCACGTAGGCTTCAGTAGTTGTGGCTCGCGGGCTCCAGGGCGCAGGCTCAGTAGTTGTGGTGCATAGGCTTAGTTGCTCCGCGGCATGTGGGATCCCCTGGACCAGGGCTCAAACCCCTGTCCCCTGCATTGGCAGGAGGACTCTTAACCACTGCGCCACCAGGGAAGCCCTGTCCAGACATTTTTTCATTGTCCTTCCTCCTTGACTACTTGCTAATGACTTAAAAAAGATGGTAATCTGTTTTAACATCTCTCACCCCAGTGATTATTCATGTTGAGCTCTTGATTTGACTAGATGCTCACTTAGTAAGGGAGCAGCTTTCACAGGTGAAGGGAATCCTTTCTTTGGTTACAGGTAGAGGTTTTCTAATACTTTCCCTAGTGTTGCTTCAAAAATCTATTGGCTGCCTTTGTGGGAGATAATTCTTCATGTTTCTTGTATTCCTGCACAATTTGTATCAGAATTCGTTCTCAACTATCTTTGGAAGGATGTTTGTATGGCAAATACTCTTGGAAGATAGCAATAGTGTTTATTTATAGGGTAGAGGGCAGATTTGTTTGCTTTTCAGGATAATAAAGATAATCTCTCCCTCTGGAGCAATGGTTGTGCAGGTTTGCTAGCAGTCCCCTTTAAAAGTCCCCTTAGGGATTTCCTAAGCTTGGGGCTCCTAAACTGGGATACGAACCTATTGTGTGTGTGATACCCAATGTTGGCCACTGGACCTTGCCCTGCAGAACTTGAGCTGGGCGGTAAGGAGAACAGATGTGAACATGAACTTCACGCTGCCCGCTGTGCTCTGAGTAATAAAGTCCTTTATCTTTGATCCACAAGACTAATCACATCTTATTATCTGGGTGTACTCAGCCCCATACTTGTCTCGTCCCATTGAGGAGAAAGCCTGGGAGCTACATCTCCCAGCTTGACGGCTGGTTTCGTTAGGTTCTTCCATGGAAGGGACTCCCATGTGATACGAAGATGGAAATAAGCAGAAGCCCTTTGACTTCTGGCTTCAGCAGCTGTGGTGACTTGCAGCTGTGAATGCGTGCAGGGCGTCAGTGGCAGCAGCAGCCATAGAGAATGTGGTCCCACTGCGTGAGGAAGACCAGCATGGCTTCTTGTAGGTCCTGACCTCTGGACACCTCCTTCCCCTCTGGTCTCCTCTAAGCTCTCCAGCGATGTTGTAGCCTAATCCCCAGCGTTCATTTCTTTTCTGTTTTAAATGACAGAGTGCTTCCTGTTTTTCTGACTGAACCCTTGTCTGATCTCCCCGCCTCCCCCGCCCAGTTAAGGCTCTTTGGCAAAGTTAGTTGGAGGACAGCGTCCCTATCAAGGCCAGAAGGCTTCAATAAGCTTTTTTAGAAATTAAGATGAGTGGCTTCGTGGAGAAGATTTTGACCAGACTTATCTTCCCAGCCTCAGGAGGAGGTGCTAGAACACAAAGAATGTTGTGAACTTGCTCCAAAAAACCAGGACCACATAAATGTACTAATTAGATTAAAGAAACAAAATGGAAGAGAAGCAACTGGAACATGGCTGCAAGGCTTAAAGAAAAAGCTGCTTCATCTGCTGATAAAATGGGGGCTAATGACCAATCCTTAATTCCCTTCCCTTCCTTATGGGAGGAAGGAGTGGGGGGAGTAGCTGAAGCACCCAAAGTGCATGCGGAGCTGGACATGTCTGCTGCTCTAGCAGCTGTGGTGGAAACCTGCTCCATGACAGAAAATTCAACTCAGTCTGTCAGCCGAGCAGGAATGAGAAGGACAGGCCTGTAACTGAGATACTCACATGGGTAAAATGATGAGATGTCTATTTCTCTTGCTTCCCTTTTTTATCTCCAACACAAAAGCTGGTGTGCTTCTTAGTGTGGCTGAGTTCTTGCCAATGAGATTCTTTTTTTTTTTTTTTTTTGCCAATGAGATTCTTAATCCAGCAAAACCAGTGGACACTTTGTGTCTGTTCATTCTGAAGCTCATTGGAACATCTCTGGGAAAATCCTTGATTTGAAAAGGTTAGGATTTTATGAACACTTGGATTTGACCTCAAACAAAAACCTTGAATCCTACTAGAATTCTAGTTTCACCAGAAAGGAAAGAAGCTACATACATCCAGAGAGGACTTGAAACCGTGTGCCCTGACAATGGTTAAAGTGGGAGGAGGTTGGAGCAGGGGAGGGTAATTGAAGTAGCACCTGTCCTAAATTATGTGACTCACTATGTAACTGTTGACATTTCTCCTGATATTTCACAGCTGATCATGGGGCTTCCACCACTAGTTTCTTCAACAAAATGAATGATGTTTTTCAGCGCAGGCAGCTCCTCCTTTCCGTCTGTTATGTGCATGCTGATGCCATCAGAGAAAAAGTCCAACTTCTCTTCTGGAAACTGGAAGGGTTGTCAACAGTTTCAAAACGGTGCAGTGTATCTTACCCAAGCAAAACTTTGTCTGAAAGAAAAATCGTGATACCCTGTGTACAGATGGGGTCCCGGGATGCTCGGCACTGCACTAGGCCTTCCTGCCTTGGGACATGTTGCAGTGATTCACCGTCTTTGACACAGGCATGTGTTGGCATCAAAACCCTGTCAAAAGTCCTGAAAGAAGCCGTGCTTACTGCTAGGAGAAGCATTAAATTCACAACTAGCATCTTTCAAGAGGTTTTGTCAAGAAATGGGAGCCAGATACAAAGTTCTTCTGTATTACACAATTTATGGTTTCCCAAGATCAAACCTTGAAACTAGTGGTTGGATATCAGACGGTAATTTCTTTTTTTTCGAGAGAAAAAGAAAGTAAATTTACTCTCAGTTTTGGCATGGAGCAGCTCGTTCATGGCCTGACTTTCCTGGCAAATATTTTTGGTCACATACTTGAGTAAATCTTTTGATTCAGGTTTCTGCAGTGATAATTGTGGGTGCCACTGAAAAATGACAAGCTCTTTGACCAAGCTGCTACTGGAGGTGGCCAAATGGGTGAATTTTCTGGTGCTGGAAGAAGTACTTTTGTAGTCTGGAAATGGGGATACTGAGAAGATAGCATTGTATGTAGACTCCTGGCAATACGGTAGAGTTTGTTTAGAAGTTATTTTGCTGAGATAACCTTAAAATAGGAGTTTGGATTTGAAATTTCTTCCTTGCTGACAAAGATAGCACCAAAGATTCAGACTTTGCTAAAGATACTGTGATGGTTAGTTTTATGTGTCCACTTGATTGGACCATGGTGTGCCCAGATATTTGGTTAAATATTCTGGGTGTTTCTGTGGAGGTGTTTTTGGATGAGCTTCACATTTAAATTGATAGGTTGAGTAAAGGAGGTTGTCTTCCCTAATGTGGGTAGGCCTCATCTAATCAGTTGAAAGTCTGAATAGAACAAAAAGTCTGACCCTCTTCTGAGTAAGACAGAATTCTTCCTGCCTAACTGCCTTTGAACTGGGATATTGATTTTTTTTTCCTGCCTTTGAACTCAAATTGAAACATTGTTGCTTCCTGAGTCTCCAACCTGCCAGCCTTTGGACTGAAACTGTGCTGTTGGACCTCCTGGGACTTGCCGGCCTCCATAATCATGTGAGCCAATTTCTTATTATCTCTATATCATCTATATCTATATATCTATATCTATATCTTTATCTATATCCTCTTGGTACAATTCTCTGGAGAACCCTGACAATTACAGATACCACCACTGATGTGAAGCCAAAAGAGATAACTTGACTTGTGGTCAGTTCAGAGACCTGGAGAATCCTAGTGTTCCTTGACACAAGATTATTTTAATTTTGCAAATCAAGTGATGGTATTTTTTTTTTTTTTTTTTTTTTTTTGCGGTACGTGGGCCTCTCACGGTTGTGGCCTCTCCCGTTGCGGAGCACAGGCTCTGGAAGCGCAGGGTCATCGGCCATGGCTCATGGGCCCAGCCACTCCGTGGCATGTGGGATCTTCCCGGACCGGGGCACGAACCCTTGTCCCCCGCATCGGCAGGCGGACTCCCAACCACCGCGCCACCAGGGAAGCCCGATGGTAGTTTTTTATTTCATTTACTGCAGAGAAATTGTTGTAACATTTAAGAGCTGACCCCCAAATTCCTCTTTGAGAGAACTGTCTGTTGGAAATCATATGTTGATAAATGTGTAACTAGGATAGATTTTGTCACTGCTCAGTTGTGCCCAATGCTGGAACTGGTGACTTGCCCCTCCGTCTTCCAACTCCCTCTCTGGGGGACTTTTGCAAATCCTGGCCTTTTGAAAAATGAAGTGTCTATAGGACACATTTTGGATGTGGTAGAGTCCAGATAAATGTCCTTCTGGTGGATGACCCATGGGTGACAAGCCCTCCCCCATCAGCAATGAAAAGAAAGTCGCCATAGCCCCTCAGTGTATCAGTAGTAACTGAGTTGTCTGGCTCTCACTGCAGTGGCCATGGGTGGTGACTGGGCATTGGCTCAGCTTCCATCAGCCTCCTTGCAGAAGATGCTTTAGGAATCTGGCTGCCCTTGATGATGACTCTGCTCGTTCACTTGCCATCCCTCCCCCACCCCATCTTTGTGATTCAGCTCTTCCTCCTACTTCCTCTCACGTGTTCTAGTACATGCTCTTTTCCCTGTCACCTCCTTACCCAGTAATCCTCATTTAGTTCCCTTGAGGGAACTGTCTGCCTCTCCTTCAACTTTCTTTCTAATAAAGTATTCTGATTAAATTCCCTCAGGACTTTCCTGTTTTCCACGTAACAGCCCGTTGTAGATGTAAAACAGAAATCAAAAGTTGAACAAAACCCAGAGATCCAACAAAACCCCCAAAACCCTACACTGTGTGTTTTGCTTTTTGTATGTCTGCTTTTATAATTTTAATCCTTTTCAAGGCATCGTGGCTGCCTCTTGCAGATTGGGGAGGGTCAGTACAAAGAAGTGGTACAGAAACAACAAAGACAAGGTACAAGATTATCACTGGGTAAAAGAGGAGCCCTCTTGGTGTCTGGATATTGATGAGTCCCAAAGCTTCAAAGAATGACCACCACTGCTTTGTCTAATAGAAAGAAAAATTTAGAGTCAGTAAAATGGTACAACATTACTTGATGTGACCTTTCTGTGCTTTCCCCCAACCAAAAGAAAGGTTCGGTCAAATCTATAAATAACACAAAAGCTTGTGTGTGAAAAGGGGGCTGAGATGGAGTTATTGTTGGATGGATAAAGTAGGATGTAAGGACATCAGAGCTTAGAGGTGAGGCCAGGCAAATGCCAGTTGGTGCAGAACTAGTAGAAACCTTGAGATTGAGCTTTGGATTTCATGAGCCATGAAATTATTGAGTACAAGAAAATTTTACCTAAAGATCATGGGGGCAGCGAGGCCTCCAGCTGTCTTGAAGGTTACCATAATTCACATCTTTGTGCTTAAGCACTTATTAGAAACCAGACGTGGAAATAAGTTGGATATTAAAGCTGACAAGTATTTAATGTCAAAGATCACTGTAATTTAACTTCTTATTCTTGCAAAATAACTTCAGGATTCTCATTTCTGAGCAGTCATCAAGCTAATTTTCATTTCACTGGAACGACTTATTTCACATTTTCAGGAAGTTGCCACTAATTTCTGCAAGGAAAAAAAAAAAAAAGAAATATACCAGTCAGGGTTGATAAAGCAGAAAAGGGTTTTACTGAAAGAATATGGGGCTGCTCCCAGAGTTTCTGGGAGGGCTGGCAGATGAGCCTTGGGAAGCCAACAGGAACAGCGGCAGACTAACTAGGCAGCCACAGCCATGGCCAAGATTGCACAACAGAATCAAAGTCAGGGAAGCACGTTGCTGCCTCGGAAGTAAGCTTGAGCAGTGAATGAGGTTAATATGGGTATAATATGTGAGGAAATCAAAAGAAAGATAGAAATTACAATCATATACAATATTGAGAAAAATTTTTTAATAGTGTTGATTTTCTATGTTGCCTATGTGAAAGCAAGAATCATTCAAGGCAATAATATAAATTGTGTATAAAGATGCCCATGGGCATTTTTATTTTTATTTTTTTTCTTTTTTGCGGTATGCAGGCCTCTCACTGTTGTGGCCTCTCCCGTTGCGGAGCACAGGCTCCGGACACGCAGGCTCAGCGGCCATGGCTCATGGGCCCAGCCGCTCCGCGGCATGTGGGATCTTCCCAGACCGGGGCACGAACCCGTGTCCCCTGCATCGGCAGGCGGACTCTCAACCACTGTGCCACCAGGGAAGCCCCATGGGCATTTTTAGATACAATTATTTTGGGGAGCAGATCCATAGGTTTCATGAGCTTTTCAAAAAGTCATTGTCTTTTTATACTTTCCCCAATGCCAGATTTTCTTTCTCATCTCCATCATCTAGAGAGTTTGAACACATTACACTCAAAGCTCAGAATGTCTCTTTTTTTTTTTTTTTTGCGATACGCGGGCCTCTCACTGTTGTGGCCTCTCCCGTTGCGGAGCACAGACTCCGGACGCGCAGGCTCAGCGGCCATGGCTCACGGGCCCAGACGCTCTGCGGCATGTGGGATCTTCCCGGGCCGGGGCACGAACCCGTGTCCCCTGCATCGGCAGGCGGACTCTCAACCACTGCGCCACCAGGGAAGCCCTAGAATGTCTCTTAAACATACGAAAAAATGCTTAAATCCTCTCATAATAAGAAAAATACAAATTTAAATTACAGTGATACCATTTATTATCAATTATATTGGAAGAACCAAAAAGTCTGACATCATATTCTGTTAGTGAAGCTGTTGGGAAACCGACTCTTTCTTACATTGCTGATGGAAATGTAAAATTGTCTGACTCTGTGGAGGAAACTTTGGCAATATAGAGCAACTACATATGCATAATCTTTTTTTTAGGAATCCATCTCAAAGATACACTGGCAAAAAATACAAAATAACAAACGCACAGAGCTTTTCATTGAGGCATTATTTGTAATTCTAAATGTTGTAGGCAGAATACTAAGATAGACCCACCCATTCTCTCCCCCCAGCATATGTCTTGCATAGCTCCCTCCTCTTCAGTGCAAGCAGAATCTGTGAATATCATAGGATATCCCTCTCAGGATTAGGCTATATTATATGGCAAATGTAAAGGAATCTTTCAGATGTAGTTAAGGTCCCTAAACTCTTGACTTTGAGTTAATCAAAAGGAGGATTATACTGAGTGGACCTGACCTAATCAGGTGGGTCCTTGAAACAGATTCTCTCTCTCTTTTTTTTTCTCAAAGTTTCCTTATACCCTTTTTTTTTAACTTTTTATTTTATATTGAAGTATAGCCGATTAACAATGTTGTGATAGTTTCAGGTGCATAGCAAAGCGACTCAGCTGTACGTATACATGTATCCATTCTCCCCCAGACTCCCCTCCCATCCAGGCTGCACATAACATTGAGCAGAGTTCTCTGTGCTATACAGTAGGTCTTTGTTGGTTATCCTTTTTAAATATAGCAGTGTGTATATTGTCAATCTCAAATTCCCTAATTATCCCTTCCCTCCACCTTTCCCCCACGGTAACCATAAGATCATTCTTTAAGTCTCTGAGTCCATTTCTGTTTTGTAAATACGTCATTTGTATCATTTCTTTTTAGATTCTGCATATAAGTGATATCATACGATATTTCTTTCTCGAAGCAGAGATTCTCTTGATGGCTTTGGAGAAGTAAGCTCCACATGTGAGAGGACCTCTGGAGGGGGTTCTGTGGTTAGGACCTGAGAGAGGCTTCTAGTTTCTGAAAGTCATCCCAGATGACAGCTAGTGAAAAAAAAATAGGGATTTCACTTTACAACCATAAGGAACTGAATTCTGCAAATACTAGTGAAGGAGAAAGAGAACTGCAAACTTCGCATGAGATCACAGCCTTGGCCAACATTTTGATTTCAGCCTGGTGGGATGCTAAGCAGAGGACCCAGACAACCTGTGTGCAGACTTCTGACCCAGAGAACTGTGAGGTAATAAATTTGTGTTGTTTTAAGTTACTAAATTTGTGGTAATTTGTTATGCAACAGTAGAAAATGAATACGCTGACAAACAAAATACTACCAAATGTCCATCAATAGGGGACAGATTGAATAGACTATGGTATATCCACACAACTGAGTACTTTGTAGTTGTAAAAAGGATAAAAAGATCTAGGTGGGGAATGGTGTTTTTACATGCAATCTTTTGTATAAGAAAAGGGGAATAAGAGTACATACACACCAATGCTTACATTTTCAAAAAGAAACAGTGGAATGATTAACCAAAATAAACAAATACAGTTACTTAGAGGGGCAGTCAGGGACCAAGGAGGAGATGGGACTCATGCGAGGCTTTTGTGATATACCTTATTGTGTTTTGACTTTGGTACTTTGGCTTACATAATTAAAAACAAAATTAAAGAATAAAAAGGAACTATTAAATATTAAAAACTAATGGAAATAAAACAAATCTAGCTGTATATCAACTTGGTAGCATTAATCACACACATAAATGAATTATTTAAAGTAACTCTAAAGCACAGTGTTTTGACTGTTGCTTCCTGGTGGAGTGTATATATGTAAGGACTGTAAGCATAGATTTATATATGTGACCTGGGAAACTACTCACCTAGTCCAAGCAGGGTAAATGCAAGGGGTCCATACCCAGACATTTGTAGTGAAAAGAGTAAAAGCCAACGACAAAAAGGAAATCTCAAAAGGAGTGGGGGGAAAATGGACTCTTTACATACAAGGGAACTTCCATAAGATTAACAGATGACTTCTTCTCAGAAACAATGAAGGACAGAAGGTAGTGTGATGACATTTTCAAAGAACTGAAAGAAAAAAATTGTTGACTAAGAATCTTAAATTCTGCAAAAAAGGTGAAATAAAGACATTCCCAGATAAACAAAAGTGGAGACAATTAGTTGCTAGGAGATCACTTTATCTGAAATACTAAAGACTTCTTCAGGCTAAAAGCAAGTGACACCTGGACTGTAATTCAACTGCACACCAAAACCCAAAAAGTAATGGTAAAGGTAATTATATAATCATAAAAGATGCTTATTTCTTTGAACTACAATTTAAAAGCAATTCTGTGAAATTACATATATAAATGAATTATTGGTCCTATAACACATAGGAATGAAACATATTTGAACAGCACAAAGGAAGTGGATGGGAGCAAGGCTATGTTGGAGTAAGGAAACGATGCCAGATGGCGACGTGAATGTATGGGGACAAAGGAAGAGAACCAAAAATAGTAAGTAAGGAGATTAATTTAACCAACTCTAGTTTATATACTTCCTCTCCTTTATTCTCTCAACTTCTTTAAAATAAAAAAATATATAAGATAATAAGTAGAATAACCTGTTGTTGGGCTTGTAACATATATACATGTACTATGCATAACAATTATAGCTCAAAAAGGAGAAAAAGGGAATAGAGCTATACCCAAGAAAATTGAAAACATATGTCCACACAAAGACTTGTACACAAATGTTCATAGCAGCATTATATCATAATATCCAAAACTTGGAATCAACTCAAATGTCCATCAGCTAGTGAATGGACAAACAAAATGTGCTATATCTGTACAATGGAATATTATTCAGCCGTTAAAAGGAATAAAGTACTGATAAATGCTACAATAGGGGTGAATCTTGAAAACATGCTAAGCGAAAGAAGGTAGACAGAAAAGACTTCATACTGTATGATTCCATTTATATGAAATGTCCTTTATAGGCAAATCTATAGATTCAGAAAGTAGATTAGTAGTTGCCTAGGGCAGGGGATAGATTGGGGGTAGGAGAAATGAGGAGTTACTACTGATGGACATGGGGTTTCTTTGTAGGGGAATGAAATGTTCTAAAAATCCATTATGGTGATAATTGTGCAATTCTGTGAACAAACTAAAAACAAGTGAATTGTATACCTTAAATGGGTGAATAGTATGTGAATTATATCTTAATAATGCTGTTAAAAAAAAGTCTAATGAAATCATGCCGACAGTGCATAGCAGCCAACTGGAAAGGAGCTCCCAGTGCACAGGGCAATTTGAGCATCAAAAAGACTGACTGCATTGAATTGAAACACAGTATATATATATATATATAGTGAGTTTTAGTTTGTAAAGACAACAAAACAAAACAAATATCTCACCATTCACCACTGGAGGTTGCCAGGCCACCAATCATTTCTGTGAAAAACTGAAAGACGAAAAGAACCAAGCTTATCCTGCCTTACCTGTATGAATTGTATATTTATATAACTGAAGAGCTGATGAAAGAAAATTCTTTATAGAACAAGTTCAGCCTAAAGGTACAGAGAGAATGGTAGAATAAGAAAATCACTGTTTTGCAACTTCTAAGGAAATAATGCTTTTGGGCAACAATCATGTATAAATAATAAAAGTATGAGGTAAAATTTGATGGGAAAATATTATAATGGAGAGATCAGGGTCATATAATTTGAACCCTCTGATTTCATCCTTTTAAAAAATAACAGCTTTATCGAGAAATAGTTCACATACGATAAAAATTTACCCTTTAAAGTAATTCAGTGGTTTTGAGTATAATCACAGAGTGGTGCAACCATCACCACTATCTAATTCCAGAACATTTTGTTAACACTTCAAAAAGAAACTTGATCCCTATTAGCAGTAAGTCCCCATTCCTCCTTCCCACCAGTTTTTGGCAACAACTAATCTATCTCCTCTCTCTGTGGATTTGCTTATTCTGGACATTTCATTTAAACAGAATCAAATGATACGGCTTCTTTCACTTACCATAATGTTTTTATGGTCATCTGTGTAGTAGCATGTATCAGTATTTTGTTCCTTTTAATGGTTGAATAATATTCCATTGTATGGATATACCACATTTTGTTTATCCATTCATTAGTTGATGGAAATTAGGTTCTTTCTATTTTTGGCTATTGTAACACTGCTAAGAGCATCTGTGTACAAGTCTTTGTGTGGACATATGTTTTTAGTTTTTTTTGTTATATACCTAGGATTGAAATTGGTGGGTCATATGGTCACTTATGTTTAACTTTTTGAGGTGATTCCATCTTATCACTAAAAGTAGGATGGTAAAGTATTATGCGCTTCATAATATGATGTAAAAAAATATACAGCATACATACAAAGTATTCTGGTCTAAGCAACTGAATCTGAATATAATCAAGCATGTAGATCAGGAATATGTAAACTTTTCTGTAAAGGGCAAGACAGTAACTATTTTAGGCTTTGTGGACCATACAGTCTCTGTCACAACTTCTCAACTCTACTGAGAAGCATGAAAGGAGGTACAGACAACGTGTAAATAGAAGACATTGCTTTGCCCCAATAAAACTTTATTTCAGAGCAGGCAGCAGGTCACATTTGGCCCACAAGTCATAATCCTTGTTTGAGATTTTATAGAAAACCTGGCGGAGACAGAAACACATTAAATCAGCCAAACTTGGAAAGTGAGACAAGTGACATGGTTTTTTCAAAAAAACATTACTGGCATGAAAATGGCTTACATTCTGTTTTTTCCATAAATGCTTTCTTTTTTTTTTAATCTCATGCTGTGTGTTACTTGAGTGAGTAATAAAAAGAAACTTGGGTGTATCTGAAGGAACATAGTGGCTTACGACTTATCTTTCAGTGACCTTATTGTGCTGCTACTTCTCCTAATGGTAAAAGACCCCTCTGTTTGGACCAATTACAATTCTTCATCCCTATGGTGACAATAATCTCACCAAGATGTAAACATTTATCTAAGGCAGACCAATCAGAATTTTCCCCTTATTTTTTCAAGATGAAGCTGGGATAGAAAAGCTATATTTTCTCTCTGGTTGTGAGAGTATAAGAATGCAAGCCCCAAGACAGCTCTAGTCAGTTTCAGGTTTCGGTAGCCTTTGATCTTTAGAATGAAACCAATCTGAAAGGAGAAGGAAAAGTGTATATGTGTGTGTGTGTGTGTGTGTGTGTGTGTGTGAGAGAGAGAGAGAGAGAAACAGAGAGACAGACAGGGAGAGAGAGACAGAGAGGGAGAGAGAGAATGGAGGGGATTGGAGAGATTTATTTGCAACCAAAGAATTCCATTTAATATGGTCATCTTAAAAGATTTTTGAAAGGATTAGACATAATATGTATAAAATTGCTGACATGGCAGACTTTCAACAAATGTTGTTTTTTAAAACTAAATCACAAATTGCTTATGTTTTATACATTATTATTTTATTTCCTATGTTTATATGCCCTGTCTTACAAACACATTGTCAGTTCCATGAGGGCAGGAAACATGCATATTATACTTCCTTGCTTTCCAGAGGGTCTAGCATGAGCTTAGTTAATTTCTGTAAAAAAGATATTCTTCATTGATAAATAAGAACATGAAAATGTATTATTTGATTATAGAACTAGAATGACCTTAATATCTTCCAGTGAAGGTAGACTTGTTTTCTGTGAATTTATCTCAAGTTAGAAGTAACATTTATTTTTATTTTTAAATTTTTTTAAATGGAAGTCTCTTCTCAGGTGTATTATTGTTTTTTCAGTTAGTGGAAGAAGCATGAGTTAAATTATAAAATTTTTTTTCTTGGAAATTCATGGATGAGATGTTATTGCTCATGTAATTTAGGTTCTAATATTGAATATTTAAGGCACATTTTTAGCTTAATTGCTGGAAAGCAATACCACCACAAGTTGAAATAGTTTTAAAATAGAAAAAGATATAAAATTATAGTGAACATGTCATTTGAAGTAATTTGCATTCTAAACAAAGTCTGAAAGAAGTCATTAGAGTTATTCAGAGCAATTAGTTGATGGTTTTTAAAAGACCCATGTAATTTGAATTTGTTTACTTTATACATTTAAAGGCTTTACATATATAATACCAAAATTGCTGTCCTAGTTTTTAAATAAGTGAAACTCTTTTATTTTTTCTAAAAACCAAATTGTTAGAACCCTAAAAATATCTATTGCTGTTCTGAATATAAAGCTTACTTACTAACCAAGTATGATGTCAGTCCCACATTTCAAAAATTTTAAACAAATATGAATATGTCCTAGTTATAATATCTAGGTGAGGCATGTCCTATAGCTTCCTCTCTTTAGCTAATGATAATTTTTAACAACTTTCTCATTCTTAGGAAATATTAGAATTAAATGAAAATTTGTCATTTCAATAATAATAGACATTTTCTTATTTATACTTACATATGAAATTTCTTTTCCAAAAAAGTTGTCCTAAGAAAATGTTTTCTTCCTGTGGTTCATGTAATATAGGAACATAATTTGATTTATGTAAGTTATAGGAAAAAAATAAACTGAGATGCTTTCACTTGAGCTTGAATCAGTATTTAATTTTAAGTAAACAAATACTTAAAAATTGTAATCTTGGAAATTCCCTGGCAGTCCAGCGGTTAGGAGTCCGCACTTCCACTGCTGAGGGCTGGGGTTCAATCCCTGGTTGGGGAACTAAGATCCTGTAAAATGCACCGCGTGGTCAGAAAAAAAAAATTGTATTCTTTACTGCCATTTCTGTCCAGGATGGATTAGCAAGCACAGGATTTATCTTAAACAACTAAATAAGCAGACAAAATATATGAAACAATGGTTTTCAGATATTGGACAACAGGCAGTACATGAGAGCGATCTCTGAGAGAAGGGAACAAACAAGGTGAGCCCTATGATTGCTCAAGCCACAGGCTAAAGAGAGTTTCTGGGCTTCACTGCAGGGTGCGGGAGTCCATACAGAACCTGGCAGTCTCCCTTAGTTGAGGAGACAGAGTGCAGAGTTCATGGTGGCCAAGCCACTTATAATGGAAAGAGCAGAGTACTCGAGAGGAAAGAGCTGCACAGCTAGAGAGTTCTAGAGACCTGGCTTTCAAATGTTTATACAGAAAGGTTCAGACTAGTCAGAATAGTCCATGGAGCTCACACAGTTCCAGGAATAGTTTGTGTTTGTACCAGCCAGAGTGAAAAGCTTCTTTATTCCCAGGGATTGATAAGAGAGTCAAATAACCCTGGATGAGGGGTAGACAACTATGACATGTGGGTCAAATCTGGCCTTTTTTGTACAGTTCACAAGCTAGGAGTGGTTTTTACATTTTTAAAGGGTTATTGAAAGCAAATGAAGAGTATGCCACAGATTATATGTGGCCCATAAAACCTAACTAGTAACTATGTGGTCCTTTACAAAAAAAGTTTGCTGAACCCTATGCTAGACTAAAGGCTGTTCTAAACCTGCCTAATACGGGTTAAAAGCAAATCTCAGAAGTATCCATTTCCAAGTAAATTAACCACATCCTAAAACATAACCTAAAAATACTTAAAGGGAAAAAACTAGTATCCATTTCCAAGAAAATTTCTGCATCCCTGAACAATGTCCATAAATATTTAAAGGAATACAAAGCATCTAGTATCTGACAATGTAAAAATCACAATGTCTGGCATCTAATAAAAAATTACCACATATTCAAAGGGGCAGTAAAAGATGACCCATAATGAAGACAGATGTCAATTAATAGAAACAAAAATGGCATTGATAATAGAATTTTTAGGAAAGGACAATAAATCAGCTGTTATAAATACACAGTATATGTTGAAAAAGGTAGAGAAAAACATGAGCATGATGAAGAGAGAAATGGAAAGTATAAATAACACCTAAACTAAATTTGTAGAGATGAAATATATGATGTTTTAGATAAAAATATACTGAATGAAATTAATAGGTTATTAGACACTATTAGGAGGAAAGATTAGTGAACTTGAAGACATAGTAATGGAGACTATCTTAAATGAAACAGAGAAAAGAAGACAGAAAAGTGAATGGAGCATCAGTGCACTGTGGGAAACCTTCATGTATCCTCATATATATGCCATAGGAGTCTCAGAAGGGGTGGAGAGAGATGGAAAGAGGGAAGAAAAAATGTCTGGAGAAATAATGATGGAATATTACCAAATCCCATAGACAGCAAAAGCTCAGCTAACCTCAAGCAGAAGACACACGAAGAAAGCAACACGAGGCAGATAATCAAATTGCTTAAAAGCAGGAATAAAGAGAAAATAATTAAATTAGTCAAAGGAAAATAACATATTCCATACAGAGGCACAAAGATAAGCATGGCAAATAAAGAATGCAAACTAGAAGATGGTAGAGCAACACATTTTAAGTACCAGAAGACATAATACCCCATCATTCTAGAAATCTTTACCCAACTAGAATACATTCATAAAATGAAGGTAAAATAAAGATTTTTTAAAAGACATACAAAAGCTGATAGAATTTATTACCAGCAGAGTAGTACAAGAAGAAATGCCATAGAAAGTCCTTCAAGGAAAAGGATGTCAGATAGAAATTTATACCTACTTATAGAAATGAAGAGAATCAGAAGTAAAAACTATTTATGTAAATATAAAAGTTTTTTCCTTATTTAAAAAATTCATTAAAAGATAATTGACTCTTTAAAGCAAACATAGTAACAATGTATTGTACAGTTTATAACATAATTGTATGACAGTATGGGTAAACTGTATGACAGTAGTGGCATAAGGTTCAGGATGGGGGAAATGTAAGTAGATAGGGGTCTACTGCTGTCTGTAAAGTGGTGTAATATTAGTTGAACACAGACTGTAATAACTTAAATATGTATACTGTAACCCTAGAGCAAATCCTACATATATTAAAAAGATGTTTATTATGAATATATTATGAACAACTTTATGCTAATTAATTCAATAACTTTGATAAACAAAAATTTCTTGAAAAGATACAAACTGCTGAAGCTCAAATAAAAAGAAATAGATGGACTGAGTAGCCCTATATCTATTAAATAAATTGAATTTGTAGTTAAAAAATCTTCTCACAAAGAAAACCCTAGGCCCAGAAGATTTCATGGTGAATTCTACCACATATTTGAGGAAGAAATACCAATTTTACACATTTTTTCCCCCCCAAAACAGAATAGGATAGGGAAATTTCCAACTCATTTTATGACTACAGAATAATCCTGATACCAAAATTAGACAAAGACATGGCAAGAAACTAGAGACCAATATCTCTCACAAACATGAATGCAAAAAATCATTTGAGAATTAACAAATTGAATCTAGCAATATGGTAAAAGAATAATATATCACAACCAAATGGTGTTTATCCCAGGAATGCAAAGCTGGTTTAACATTGAAAAAAGTAATCATGTAATTTTAATATTAACAGAATGAAAAAAGAAAAACATATGATTTTTTTGTAAGATACCGACAAAGCATTTGAAAAAATTCAACACTGCTTCCTGATAAAAGTAGAAATACAAGGGAATTTCCCCAACCTGATAAAGAGCATCTATGAAAAACTTACAACCAGCACTATATTGGGTTGGCCAAAAGTTTCGTTTGGTTTTTTCTGTAAGATGGCTCTAGTAGCACTGAATTGTCATTAACTTCATTCAAAACAATTTTGTTAGATTGTATGTGACAGCTGTCATATCAGCATGCATTAAAAAAAAAAGACTTATCTGGGGCTTCCTCGGTGGCACAGTGGTTAAGAATCCTCCTGCCAATGCAGGGGACACGGGTTCGAGCCCTGGCCCGGGAATATCCCACGTGCTGTGGAGCAACTAAGCCCGTGCACAACTACTGAGCCTGCGCTCTAGAGCCCGCGAGCCACAGCTACTGAAGCCAGCGCGCCTAGAGCCCGTGCTCCGCAACAACAGAAGCCACCGCAATGAGAATCCAGCGCACCGCAACAAGAGTAGCCCACACTCACCGCAACTAGAGAAAGCCCGCACGCAGTAACGAAGACCCAACGCAGCCAATAAATAAACAAACAAATAAATAAATTCTTTAGAAAATAAAAAAAGATATCAAAATTGGTGAATTTTTGTGTAGCTGTTTTAATATGGAAGATGGAAGAAAAAAAGCAACATTTTCAGCCTATTATGCTTTATTATTTCAAGAAAGGTAAGAAAGCAACTGAAACACAAGAAAAGATTTGTGCAGTGTATGGAGAAGGTGCTGTGACTGATTGAACACGTCAAAAGTGGTTTATGAAGTTTCATGCTGGAGATTTCTCTCTGGACGACGCTCCATGGTCGGGTAGACCAGTTGAAGTTGATAGCGATCAAATCGAGACATTAAACGTTATACCACGCGGGAGAGAGCTGACACACTCAAAATATCCAAATCAAGCGTTGAAAGTCATAAGTACCAGCTTGGTTATGTTCATCGCTTTGATGATTTGGTTCCAGTTAAGTGAAAAAAAACCTTCTTGACAGTATTTCCGCCTGAAATTCTCTACTTAAACGTAATGAAAACGTTCCATTTTTAAACAAATTGTGACGGGTGATGAAAAGTGGATACTGTACAATAATGTGGAACAGAAGAGATCGTGGGGCAAGTGAAATAAACAACCACCAAGCACACCAAAGGCTGGTCTTCATCCAAAGAAGGTGATGTTGTGTATATGGTAGGATTGGAAGGGAGTCCTCTATTATGAGCTCCTTCGGGAAAACGAAACGATTAATTCCAAGTCCTGTTCCCAGTTAGACCAACCAAAAGCAGCACTCGACGAAAAGCGTCTGGAATTAGTCAGTAGAAAATGCATAATCTTCTATCAGGATAATGCAAGACTGCATGTTTCTTTGATGACCAGGCAAAAACTGTTACAGCTTGGCTGGGAAGTTCTGATTCATCCACCATATTCACCAGACATTGCACCTTCGAATTTCCATTTATTTTGGTCTTTACAAAATGCTCTTAACGGAAAAAATTTCAATACCCTGGAAGACTGTAAAAGGCACCTGGAACAGTTCTTTGCTCAAAAAAATAAAAAGTTTTGGGAAGATGGAATTATGAAGTTGCCTGAAAAATGGCAGAAGGTAGTGGAACAAAACGGTGAATACATTGTTCAATAAAGTTCTTGCTGAAAATGAAAAATGTATCTTTTGTTTTACTTAAAAACCGAAGGCACTTTTTGGCCAACCCAATATTTAGTGATGAAAGACTGAATGATTTCCCTTTAACACTGGCAACAAGGCAAGAGAGTTTACTCTCCCTAATTCCATTTGGCATTATAATAAATGTCCTAGCCAGCACAAAAAGGCAAGTAAAATAAATGAAAGTCATACAGGCTGGAAAGAAAAGGTAAAACTGTATTCACGGAAAACATGACATTTTATGTAGAAAATCCCAAGGAATCTATAAAAAGCAATTAGAAGTAATAAGTGAGTTTAGCAAGGTTGCAGGATACTAAGTCAATATACAAAATACAAAATTAAATAAACAGTATCTTTACATTAGCATCAGTATATGAGATATTTAGGAATATATTTGACAAAAGATGTTTAAAAACTGTACACTAAATACTAGAAAACATTGTTAAGAAAATTTAAAGGAGACATGAATAAATGGAGGGATATACCAGGCTCATGTATGGGAAGAGTCAATATTATTAAGATGTCAATTCTACCCAAATTGAGATATATATATAGTTTTTGCACTGCCACGAGGCATGTAAAATCTTAATTGCCTGACCAGGCATCGAACTCACGCCCCCTACATTGGAAGTGTGGAGTCTTAACCACTGCTCCACCAGGGAAGTCCCCAAATTGATTTATTTTTAACTCAGTCCCAATCAAAATCCCTGAAGAAATTTTTAGTAGAAATTGATAGGCTGATTCTAAAATTTATGTGGAAATGCAATGGACCTAGATATCCAAAACAATTCTGAATGAAGCTTTTTTACACTACTGGATTTCAAGAGTTTTTATATGGCTACAATAATCAGATAGTGTCAATACTGCCTTGCTAACTATAGCCACTATATTGTACAGAAGATCTCAAGGATTTATTCAGCTTGCATAATGGAAACTGTGTTTTTTCACAAGTACCTCTTGTTTTCTCCTCCTTCCAGGCCCTGGCAACCACCAATCTATGCTCTGCTTCTATGAGTTTGACTATTTCATATTCTTCATGGTAAACAGCACATTTTTATATACTTAAAAATGTGCTGAGAGAATAGATCTTATGTTAAGAGTTCTTATTACACACACACAAAATAAATAAAGAGTGTGGGAGGAAACTTTTATAGGTGATGGATATGTTTTTAAAAATTATATATAGATGGATATGTTTATTGCACAGATTGTGGTGATGGTTTCATGGATGAATACTTCTCTCTAAATTCATCAAGCTGTATACATTAAATATGTACAGATTTTTTCCTTTTTTATTTTTCACTGTCTCCAATTACTGATTTTCCCCCCAACTTTACTGAGGTAAAATTGATAAATAAAATTGTTAAGGTATTTAAAGTGAAATATGTATAGATTTTTTAATGTCAATCATACCTCAATAAAATGGCTAAAAAAATGTCATAATTGGCATAATAATAGATACCCAGATCAATGGAACAAAATGGAGAGTCCAGAAATAAATCCACCCATACATGTATTGATACAATTGGATTTTTTTCTTTATCCTTTTACCCCACTTTTTATTCTTCTTCATAGCATTCATCCTTGCCCGACAATTCAGTTGTTTATTTGATAATTATCTGTCTCTCAACTGGATTTTTTTTTATTGTGGTAAAAATCATACAACATGAAATCTCTCTTCTTCACAAAATTTTAAGCGTACAGCACAGTATTGTTAACTCTAAGCACAATGTTGTATAGTAGATCTCTAGAACTTTTCCATCTTGCATGACCTGCACTCTATACCCATTGAACAGCAATTCCCCATTTCCCCTGCCCCCCAGCCTCTGGCAACCATCATTCTACTTTCTGTTCTGTGAGTTCGACTACTTTAGATACCTCCTATAAGTGGAATCATACAGCATTTGTCCTTTTGTGACTGGCTTGTTTCATTTAGTGTGAGGCCTTCAAGGTTCATCATCGTAGCATATGACAGGATTTCTTCCTTTTTTATGGTTGAATAATATTCCACTGGAAGCATGTACCACATTTACTTTATTAATTCATTGATGCATACATAGGTTGCTTCTACCTCTTGGCTATTGTGAATAATGCTGTGATGAACATAGGTGTGCAAATATCTCTTCAAGATCCTGATTTCAATTCTTTTAAATAAATACTCAAAAGAGAAATTGCTGGATCATATGGCAATTCTATTTTTTAATTTTCTTTTTGGAATCTGCATACTGTTTTCCATAGCGGTTGCTCCATTTTACATTCCCACCAACAGTGCACAATGGTTCCAGTTTCTCCACATCCTCTGCATCACTTGCTATTTTCTGATTTTATTTATTTTTTTGATAATGGCCATCCTAACAGATATGAGGTGATATCCCATTGTGGTTTTGATTTGCATTTCCCTGATGAGTAGTGAAGTTGAGCATTTTAATATATTTGTTGGCCATTTGTATGTCTTCTTTGGAGAAATGTCTATTCAAGTCCTTTGCCCATTTCTTAATTGGGCTATTTATTTAGTTTTGCTACTGAGTTTTAGGACTTATATATTTTAGATTTTAACCCATTATCAGATATATAGTTTGCAAATATCTTCTCCCATTCCATAAGATGCCTTTTTACCCTGTTGGAGGGAGGAATTACAAAGGGGCACAAGGAAACTTTTTGGAGTGAACGTTTATTATCTTGAGTGTTGTGATGATTTTATGGGTATATCCATATGTTAAAACTCCTCAAATTATATACTTTAAATTTGTGCAGTCTGCTGCATGTTAATTATATTTCAATGAGTTGTTTAAAAAAAAAGAAAATAGTAAACAAAAGTAAGAGAACCTCATCAACCCCAGAAATTTACATTCATTTACCTAAAGTTTTTTTGTTTGTAATTACATAAACAATTTATAATGTATAAATTTACAGAACAGTTGATTTCTTCATCTTGAAAATTTTTTTACATGAATATGTATTAAAAATATTCAGAGTTACCAGTACTTTCTTATTCATTATATAACACACCATAATTAAATATATGCCAAATTCTGGGTAAGTAAAATAGATTAACTCAAATTAGAAATTAATCCAATGGAACAATCTTTGGCTTAACATTTTTAAATGTGCTTAATATTGTCTGATTTCACAACTGAGAATTTTTACATTTTTGAGTTCCAGCCTAATCAGTTTCTCCCTTCATCCCTTTATGAAAGGAGGAAATTGAAAGCCCCAGGAAAGCTGGCTATGAGAAGAGAGAAGCCAGTCTGTTTTGTGCAGAGGAAAACAGGCTCTGGGACTTTAGTACTCTGACTCTTCCCCTAAATCCCAGTGTGGAAGTAAAAGACCAATACAGACATTGGAAGATAACCAGCAACAGCAATGGACAAAATACCTACTATTGGCAAATACTAAAAAGATAAATCAACTAAGGTAGTAGGAAAAATAGGTAATGCTTGTCTCACTACAGTTTAAAAAATTCCTTTACATGCATTATTTCCTTTAATGGACACTAGTCGTGGTCCCTGGAACAAAGCAAGTGCTCAATAAAAGCTTGACAAATGAATAGATTGAAATTCCTAGCAGTGTCTAGCAGATTGTAGGCACTGTATATTTGGAGATAATTCTGCATAATCTCTCACATCTGTACATCTTGTGGGCAGAGGAACTGACTACCTTTGTTATGAACTATCTTTTTGAGGATATTTATGTAGTAAACGGCCTTGGAAGATAGAGATAGTATCTCCCTCCACAGCAATGGGCAGGTTTGCTTACTGTTCAGTATAATAAAGGTGTCCCTTTTTGGAGCAAAAGTCACACAAGTTTACTTCCCATTATAAATGATTTGGGATCCTTATGCTGAGGGTTCCTCTCCTATAATGCACTGTATTTCACATGTAGGTATCATTTCATCTCCTGGATGTCACGTTGTGGGAATTGAGGCTTGGGAACTGGTACAAACGATGGTACTCAGGTTGTTGCTATCGCTCTGAACAATAAACTGTCCTTTGTCTTTGGCCCAGAAGTCTTATGTCTTCTACCAACATCCATCAGACTGTGGGAGGCTAAGCTTTAGTTTGCAAGTAGGTTAAAATCTCAGGCCCTTCACAGTTCTTGATGCTATACATGCTTTTTGCACTAAAGTGCATAATCTCAGGAAAGCTTAAAAAAAAGAAAAACAGGATAAGTAGCCTTATATTGGTTAAGGAAAACAAAGAAGAAAGTAAAATCTAACCAAAAATACAACTTCCCCACTTCGCAGAACAGAGCTACTATTAAGAGGCAAAATAGCCATCATCTTGCATTGGGGAAGAATAAGTGAAAGAGCTAATTGATGGTAATGTCAAAACAATTATAGGGACCGGAAGAAAATACAGAAATTGGAAAACAATAGAATCGTAACACATGGAAAGTTGAAAATTAAGGAGAAGTTGACTCAGGAAGCTTCCAAAGAAGTGTTATGTCATTATGCAGGCATCAATTCTTCTGCAATCTCTGGAAAGAAAAAAAATATCACTGAGTGGTTGTTTCTGAAAGGGTGAATATGGTGGGAGAGAGATCTACTTTGTATATTTTGAATTTTGTACCATCTTCAGGTAGTACTTATTCAAAAGATACATGTATAAAATTTAATTTGAAAAGCTTTTAAATGATTTTTTAGGCAAGAAAGCACGAATTGTTTTTAGACTAAAAAACCAAAAAACACAGCAGGTACTTTACCTTTTAAAAGATTTACTGAGGAAACAGTTTTTTTGGTTTCATGGAGATAAAAAAGTCTTTACCTTTGCAACACTACTTTTGTTAAGGAAATTCTTCAGAATAGGCTCTTTCATTCCAGGTTTGTAAGAAAAAAAATAGCCACCTATTGCTATTGAGTAGAGGTATGAGGTTACCTTGAATCTGAGAATACATGCATTGTGTTCTATTTGGTAATGTCAATTAGATGTACGTATTTTACTTCTAAAAGAGGGAACAGAAGTAGTTTTCCTAAAAGATATTCAATCAGGACTATTAGTGATCTCTATTTGGGTTTATTAAGGATTGAATAACTATGAATTTGAGATGGTCTCTTCAGGAGCATAGAGCTTGCTTTTTAGTTGTGCTTCTGGGAAGTCAAGAGGGTGTATTCCAGCCAAGCTTGCAGCAATTGTGAGAGAGGCTGCTGTTGACCACAAAGTGTGGCTCGTGCTTGAACCTCTCTGGCCCAGTACCAGCAGGAAAACTGTAATAGGAACAGCAAATGGGGCATTTGTCTGGGTGGCTCCACTGCCATTAGTATTAACTGCAGGGGCTGCTGGGCTGTTTGAGGAGGCTCAGATAGTTATAACTGAGAATGAACTCTTTAGATTAAGTAAATAATGCTGAGGTCCTTAGGAATATCTCAGGAACAGACCCCTGGGGTAAAGATGGGGCCTCTTGCAATTGTAGAATAGCACTTGGAATTATACTAGTAGTGAAAAGACCTTCTTTGTTACTCCGAAATGTTGAAATGGAGTATTTTGATTTGATTACTGACTTAAACATGTTTAAGTTTGTTTAAATATGCTCAATATTTTAAAAAAATTGTTTTTCAGACAAAATAGACTATTTTTTTAACTTTATATTGGACTATAGTTGATTTACAATGTTGTGTTAATTTCAGGTATACAGCAAGGTGATTCAGTTATACATATACATATATATACTCTTTTTCAAATTCTTTTCCCATTTATGTTATTACAGAATATTGATCAGGGTTCCCTGAGCTATACAGTAGGTGCTTGTTGGCTATCTGCTTAATCTTTAGTAATTTAATCATTGGCGATATTGATAAAGTAGGAACTCCAGCTTGGGTCTAAGTGGGATTTACCTAGAGTGAAATTGAGGGTTGGGTCTGCCAGATACTTGTTTGTGGGAGGCTTGAGGAATCTTATTTGGGGAAGAATGAGTCAGTTTTGCTGAAAACACTCAGTGAACCAAACTTAGGAGGACATACTCTGCATTGAATGTAGTTGCCATTGGATTCATGTTTGAGTCCCATGTAATTCAGAAAGGTTGTGAGAAACATAGGAAGAGCGGTTTCAGTGAAAGTTTCATAAAATATTGAGGCCAATCCCAGGAGTGATTTGGAATGCTGCTAACAAAGGCAAAGAGCAAGGAGAGACTCTGTCCTACTTTGCTTTAGAGCCTTGCACGAAGTCTCTGAGGAAGCTGGGCAGCTCTGCTGTAAGCCTCACCAATATGTTGGATTGTGTGCAGAACCTCCTTCCTCAAGTTGCTTACTTCCAAACTGAAGCCTCATTGAGTACTTATTGGTAGAGACTAGGTCATGTGAGTGAGTTTTTTGGGTTCCACCTTGAAGATGCAGGACTCTTATGCTTAAAAATATTTTTTAAAAAAATTATAAAAAAAAGAGACATTTGTCAGAAAACTTACAAGTGTCCACTATAGCATGTACCTCCACAGTTGTTATGAGAATTAGATATTCTTATTTTAATATGCAAATAGAAATAGTTTTGAAAATGTTTTTGTGATATCTACACATTGTTTTAGATGTGGATAATCACCTGGACCAGAGGTCGTAAATTTAAAGTGGGATCCAGATACTTCTGGGGTTGTATGGAAAATATTGAGTTAGTGTTAAGGAATGAAAAACTGGTAAGCATAAGGACTAAGAACTCTCCTGGGGGAGGAATTCATTTTTGAGATAAAAGTTGCCACTGACCATGTATCCAGGGAAAACTAATTCAAAAAGATACATGCACCCCAATGTTCACAGCAGCACTATTTACAGTAGCCAAGACATGGAAACAATCTAAACATCCATCAACAGATGAATTGATAAAGAAGATATGGTATATATATATGCAATGGAATATTACTCAGAGCATGTCTGATATTGAATTTAAAATGATTGTTCTGGAAAACAGTATGGAACTTCCTTTAAAAACTACAAATAGGGCTACCATATGATCCAGCAATCCCACCGCTAGGCATATATCCAGAAAAGACAAAAACTCTAATTTGAAAAGAGACATTTCTCCAAAGAAGACATACAGATGGCCAATAGGCACATGAAAAGATGCTCAACATCGCTAATTATCAGATAAAAGCAAATCAAAACTACAGTGAGGTATCACCTCACAGTGGTCAGAATGGCCAGCATCAAAAAGTCTACAAATAATAAATGCAGGAGGGAGTGTGGAGAAAAGGGAACCCCCCTACACTTTTGGTGAGAGTGTAAATTGGTGCAGCCACTATAGAGAACAGTATGGAGGTTCCTTAAGAAACTAAAAATAGAGCTACCATATGATTCAGCAATCCTACTCCTGGGCATATATCTGGAGAAAAACATGGTTTGAAAGGATACATGCACCCCAGTGTTCATTGCAGTGCTGTTTACAATAGCCAAGACATGGAAGCAACCTCAATGTCCACTGACAGATAAATGGATAAAGAAGATGTGGTACATATATACAATGGAATACTACTCAGCCATAAAAAAGAATGAAGTAATGCCATTTGCAGCAACATGGACAGATCTGGAGATTATCATACTAAGTGAAGTAAGTCAAACAGAGAAAGACAAATATCATATGTCACTTATATATAAAATCTAACAAAATGATACAAATGAACTCATTTACAAAACAGAAATAGACTCACAGACATAGAAAACAAACTTATGGTTACCAAAGGAGATAGTGGGGTGGGGAGGGGAGAGTAAATTAGGATTAACATATATACACTACTATATATAAAATAGGTAAACAGCAAGGACCTACTACATAGCACAGGGAACTATATTCAATATCTTGTACTAACCCATAATGGAAAAAATCTGAAAAACAATATGTGTGTGTGTATGTGTGTGTGTATAGCCGATTCACTTTGCTATACACTTGAAACTAACACAACATTGTAAATTAACTAGATATCAAAGAAAAGTTGCCACTGAGGAAGGAGAATTCTAATGCAGCCTGTCTATGTATTAGATTTATCTCCCAGGCTAGCCCTCTTTCGTCTCATGTTTGAGTTCTACGTGGAGCGGGAGAGAGAAAACAGAAAATATTTTACACTTAAATCTCTTTAAGCCATCAAGAGAATAAACAGACATCCAAGTGGCTGTACACAGCGGGGAGTGGTATTTCCCCGGATTCACAGTGCACCATCACCTCCACTGCTGGAGGGGGAGCAGAGGGGTGGGTCCAGTAGAGACTTGGGGAAGGTGGGGCACAGTGGACCATGCGGGGCCTGTGGTGCCACCTGGCAAGACACCCATGAGATGTCTTAGAGATACTTGCGGGGGGCGGGTGTCTTAGGACATAGATATGAAAGCAGGTAAAATATGAGTAATTACTTTTTTTTTTTTTTTTGTGTAATTACTTTTTAGGCAACCTGGAGGCTGGAGAAAAATCAGGTTATACACATATTTCATTTTTGATCCATCAATATATTGTTGGGGTTGTTTTGTGGGCAACTGGGATTGTTTCCATATGCACAGACTAACTGCTCTGATGGAATTCAAATAACTGAAGAAGGTTTTCATTTTAATTGGCACCTTACCATGCATTTAAAACAAACATTTAGACATTAATGTATATTAGTGAGGGATGCAGATTAGCAAAAATTAATTGATTTTATGGAGGAAAAGTATAAATCTGTCAGACCTTAAAGAAAATATATGATATAAAAGAAAATATTTTTAGTGTTTAAATTGAATTGCTGGTATATTGCAATACTTCAAAGGTCCCTGGTGAGAGATTTGCCTATATTCTTGAACTCTACTTTATTGAAAAAAATCCCAATGTTATAAAACTTGAATATTTTCAGGAAGCAAAAAGCATTTTCAAATATAAGTTGTTCAAGGAACATTAGGTCTCTTATTGCTTGAATTAATGGGAAAGAAGCTAAATGGTTTTAGAAAAAGGTTTGAAGCAACCAAAGAGATCATCTTTCTTTTTTTCTGGTAGTCATTCTGAATGATTAACAAGTATAGTGAAATGTCTAGCTGTTAAAAATTTGACTTTATTTACACATTAAATTACAAAATAGAAGGAAGCTCTCTGCTATTTAAATTTTCCACTGTAAGGTTTATAATTTTACCAGAGTTGAAAACAAGTGAGTATTTTTGCAATGAGATTTTCAATTAGAGAGAGGATGAAACAGAACTTCATACAATTAAAATCTTATAAAGTATAAAATTAATTTCAAACTGCTTGGGACTTTCCAAGCTCCATGGTACTAATGAAACTTTAATTTTTAAATAGGTACATTTAAGGGAAAATTATATTATTAAAATCAAAATGCTCTGATATATGAAGACTTTCTGCAGTCCTCTTACTCAGGGAAGCTTTCTCCTTGAACTCCTTCTTCTTTCATGTTTGCTCAAAGGAGTCAGGGTCAAGTGTACAGACCTGTTACATGAGATACACATCTGAAAAGTAGAGGTCAGAGGGAGATGCAGTGAGCTAAAGCAGAGAGGTTTCCTGGACTGAAGCCCAACAGGGAAGATTTACTTGGAAAGAAAGAAAGCTGACAAGCTCCTTCAGCTCAGGGTCAGGAATATAATCTGCTTGGTGATGTAGCTGTTTTATAAAAAGAGCTTTATTCTGGGCCTTCATTGTTTTCCTCCTAATAAATTAGTTTGAGTACAAATATACCCTGAAGAGGAACATAAAACATTTTATGAAGTCATTTGGTTTTATTTATAACTATATATAATGCATATATTATAAAATACATGTTATAAATATGTATTATGATATATATCATATATGTATGTATTATAATACACAAATATATTTATGTATTTGTTTTTCTGCTGCTCATAATTTAAATTTCACCCTAACACATTTTCTTTTTCAAAATTTAATACACAGAAAGACTCCTTTAAGTGATTGTGATGGCCATTAAAGAAAAGTTAATATTTAGAGACTGTATGAGTTAAAAATGCTAATTCTATGCCAAAGTATGGCAGGGTTCTGGTGAGAGCTCTTCTCCTGGTTTGCAGACAGCTGCTCTCTTGCTGTGTCTTCACGTGGCAGAGAGAGAGTAAGCTCTCTGGTATCTCTTCTTATATGAGCACTAGTCCCATCACGAGGGCCCCACCCTCACGACCTCATTTAAACCTAATTATTTCCTAAAGGTCCCATCTCCAAATATCATCACATTGAGGGGTAGGGCTTCAATATATGAATTTTGGGGGGAGGAGCATAATTTAGTTCATAGTAACTACCTAAGAGGTGATAAGAGTATAAAGATATGGTGCATAAAAAGCAATCACAGCCAGTCCATAGTGAGTTGAAACTGTCCAACAACTTCTTGGAGAAGATTATTTTCAATTTTTTAAGTGTAAGTAAATGTAATGATTTATAAATGCAGCTACATGTATTTTATCAGCAGTACTGAGGGCTTAGGCAATGAGGTGTTTTAAGCTATCTAAGTTTAGTGGTACAGAAATCCATCCAGTGCCAGCACATCAGAGAGGGTGAAGAATTACAGGCTGGCATGGATTCCTAATGTGACTCAGCCTAGTGTGTGATGCCTGTTGAACACTCTCAGATGAACTGATGCAGACTTCTGTGGTCCACGCTCCTTTAAACTTCATGCTCAAGGTTGTTTCTTGTACTTTAATGATAAAGTCCTACACAAATGCCCAGAAAAGAGGAAGGATAAAATTCACAGGTACGGGCTTCCCTGGTGGCGCAGTGGTTGAGAGTCCGCCTGCCGATGCGGGGGACACGGGTTCGTGCCCTGGTCCGGGAAGATCCCACATGCCGCGGAGCGGCTGGGCCCGTGAGCCATGGCCGCTGAACCTGCGTGTCCGGAGCCTGTGCTCCGCAATGGGAGAGGCCACAACGGTGAGAGGCCCGCGTACCGCAAAAAAAAATTCACAAGTACGTGTGGACTAGAAATGGGAAATAGTACAAAACAGGCTTATGAGCTGGGCTTTGACACCAGACAGAGCTGGGTTTGAATGCTGGATCTACCTCTCCCTGGCTGGTTCTCTTGAGCAAATTTCTTAACTTCTCTGTGTTCAGTTTTCTCATCTATAAAATGGGGATAACAGTACTTCCTGCACACGGTTTCATTTACTAGTAAATTAATAATTAAATACAATTATTAATATGTTAATATTTACAGCTTTCTCTGTAACCTTCTAACCACAGTGAAGATGGGTGGGTCTTTGCTCATTTAGCGTCTCTTCTCCTGCTAAGGAGAAAGGCTATCCAGGCAGATTTGGTAATAACAGAGGAAAAATGATAGAAAACCAGACAGTCAGAGCAGCAGGCCAATCACACTCTGACAGGGACAGCACGCATCAGGGACTCAGGCTCATCAGAGCACATTCTGGGAAACAGCAGTGTTGAGGCAGAGGTGGATGAGGACAGTCACAGTGGTGGGATGTGGGAGCGAAGGGTGCACAGTGGGAGGGAAACACTGTGTCCATGGGCCCACATATATTTTAGTAGATAAAGTCTGGATTGGAATCCAGATTTAACTGCAACCCAGCTCTGGACTACGGGAGTTATGATTCAACAAGAAGCGTGTGCAAAACTCCTAATGCAGAGCCTTGCACATACAAGTGTTTGCTAGCTGGACATTTTAGTACATTTTTAGAGACAGCACCTGAGAGCCACCTACTCTAATAGTTCTCTAACTTCACTGTGAAAGTGTTTGTATAAAACATAGGTCCTGGCCCCCATACCTATCGATTCTGGCACAGAAGGTGTGAGATGGGACCAAGAAAGCTCCCTTTTTATCTCGTATTATACATTTCCTTATTTTTAGTAAACACTTCTATGATCCAGGTGGTCTACAGACTATAGCTTGAGCCTAGACTCAGATGCTGTCATTTGGTAGTTCCCCTTCCTGGAGCTATTCTAGAGAAACTCTCTTTTATGTACACAGTAAAGAATGTACAAGGATATTTATTGTGACATTTGGTAGAGGTTAAACATTGAAATAAGCCTAAATAGCTTCCAATTGATAAATAATACACAAAAGTGTAGTGTATTCATATGATGGAATGTTAGGCAACAATTAAAGAGACTAAGGGAGAGCTATGTTCTGATGTGGAAACATCTACATTTACTTTCATATACTTTGTGAGGAAAATATCTACTTCTACTGCTATACAGGAGATCTGAACAAAGCTATTGCAATTTTGTTAGGTAAAGATGTTTTAACTCCAAGCAGTATAATGGTTTTAGGTATTTACAGAGAAAAAGAAATGTAAGTAACCCGAGAAACGAACTTTGTGAAGGTCGTGGGGCCATTACTTCAACTTTAAACCATCTTCCACTGTCATTCACACACTGCCTATGAAGATGAGTCCAATTCTAAGATATATTGCTTAGTGAAAGCAAGTTACAGAGCAAGATGTACCATGTGGAACTATTTATTAAACATAAAGCAAACAGTACTATTTTTTATGAGTATATATGTATGTAGACATAGGATGTAAATGCTTAAAAAGGTTTGGAAGGATTCAGATGTGATAACAGTGCTCCTCTTTGGACAGTGGGAATAGCAGACAGCAATTGGGGTGTTGTTGCTTGTAATGTTTTATGCATTTACAGGACAAATGTATTGATATATAATACTTGTGTAATTAAAAATCTATGAAAAAAGACCTGGAGGAGACCAATGCTTCCATTTTATAGAGGAAACAGATATTTGCTTGCCAAGGCTCTCAGAGAGCATGGTAAACCCAAAGGGAGAATTCAATGTGCTTGATTGTTTATTTCAGGGCAGTAACTTTCTTCATCATGCCCAGTTGAACTCATCAGGCATTTTAGATGAAGATGTGGTAGACATAGACATATATATCCTCATCATCAGGAGTCAGTGGTTATGAAGGAAAGGCCAGCTGGGGCTGGGCTGGGATTCTCTAGGTAGTGGCTTGATTAAACTTGCATTTGTCAATGTCCAGCAGTGATCAAGACCCCAGAAACACTAAAATGAGGAGGAGACAGATAGCTTTCAGAATGCCTATTAATTTATAATGAGAAATATAACCATATGGGCTGCTGTGTTTGTATTAGCCTGACCACAGCATACTCTCCAAGCCAGCAAGCTACAGCGGAAGCCAAATGATAATTAGAAACCCGCTTTGTAACTTACCATGAGTAATCACTATGTCAAATTATTTTAAGCATTATGATCAACGCATTCTCTCTGAGGGCAGAATGAGGAAGGACTTGGTGAGTGTGGAATCAAAACGAGAGGATTTACATTAATCAAATATTTCATGGCTTCTGGTTAAGCTGCATCCAGCTCATAATGGGGATCAGGTTACCAATGGGACTGGAATATTGAAGTCCCATTGCCTTAGGTTCCTTGGGCCTGTCTGGTTGGGTTCCAATCCTGTTTGTGCCTCACAAATTCCTTTTTCTATGTTCTGATGGTTGATTAGTCCCTTCTATAGCACCAGTCCTAGGTATGTTAATATATTTAATCATATCACCATTTTGCTGATCTGGGATTTAATTTGGTTTTCTTTGTATCTCTCCTCTGATCTATGTTGTGTTGCTTTCACAGTCTAACGCTTGTTGCCATCTTAGAGTCTCTGCACTTGGGGTGCTCTTGCATTATCCTCTGATTTCTCCTTCTCCACATTCAAACTGAAGCAGCTTAAAGTCAGTTTGTTAGAAGGACCTTCCCTGAGCAGTCAGTCTAAAGAAGCCACTCGTTCTCTGTCACTTCACTTTATTTTAGTTTGTGTGTAATGCTCATTGGCTTATTAGTATATGATATTTACTATTTACATCTTTGCGTTTTAATTTTTGGTTGTCTCTCCCATTAGGATATAAGATCCATGAAGGTAAGAACCTTGTCAACCTTTCTTCTTCTCTATTCCCAGCATCTAGAACAGAGTCTGGCACTTGATAGGTTCTCATGAATGCTTGCTTACTTGTTTGCTGAATGAATGATCTTTCAAGAGATCAATGGTGCTTTTGTAATGTATAAGTTCTTGGGAACATCTTATTGTAATCCCAAACAATATGACAAAGTTATCTTCTTAGAAATGAACCTGGCCAAGAATCTACAAGTCTTGGTCAATCCTCAATGGGTGTCAGGCTTATGAAGTAAAGGGGAAGGTTGGGGGGAATGTGTTTGTTCAGAAATGTCACCCAAGTGATTGTTCTCCTGCAGTGAGGGCTCACTCAGTAGCGGAAACAGATGCCTTTAGATACCCAAATGCTGCCTGAATAATAGATTCCAGTGGAGATTCTCCAGAAAACGGTGGCACTTACTAAACAGGAGAATTGTTTGACACATTGGTGCCATGGTCTTAAAGTATTAGGATGAAAGATAATCCTGTAAACCAAGAGGAATGGCAGAGAAGTTCAGGCCGGTGAAGAGCTAAGGCTTTAATATTCCCAAGATATTTGCATTTCATCAGATTTCAGAGCCTTTCTTCAGAGTCAAAAAAAGTCACCCCTCCCCTCATCATAGGGTACTCATCTCTCATTGGGTAGGGGCAAATCTTGAAAGGAGTAAAACAGACCCCTGTCTGATGGTGAATGTGATTGAATTTTCCAATGTGCTGTCCAGGAGAGGGATTACTGATAAGGAAACATCCATAAGGTAGGTGATGATTACAAACAAGGATTTATTTTATCTTCTATCAGGTCTTTTGCAATAAGATCCCAGGCTTAAAAAAGTTGTGTTGATGTAATTTGCCTCAAGGAAGTAAGAATATGAATAGACATGATAAAAGCATGCAATTGGTAGAAGGCAGTCTTTCCTCTGTTGTATTAAATCTATTTTTTGTATTGATTTTTGAAATGTGGAAGGTTGTGGTATGGAGTATAAAATCATTCTTAATTTTAAAGTCACTAAGTTTGTGAATATCCATGAGACATGTAGAATAAATAAATTCTAAAGGGAGATTATAATATATTGGTATTACTGAGGTCAAGCTACATATTTTTGGTTCCATGCAATATTTAACTCCCTTTCAGAGATGAAGATATTAAAAATCAGGTTTTGTTTAGATTACAATACTGTGGTATATCTTCAGTTAAGATGATGTAGGTAGTTGTATCAGAAATGTGGTTTCTATCATAATAATTATCTGGTGAGGAGAAAAGATAGTTTGCTTTCAAAAATATGTTATGCCTGTGGTATTTTAGGGAACAATTACGAACAATAATAAAAATTTAATATGCATTTAGCTTCTTATGATAGAATTAGTGGAGCATTACATTTCTAGATCTAATGGTCATTTTATTTTCACCCCCTCTGTAAAGGATTTATAATTCATGAATAAAAATTAACTGCTGGATATGGGGATATATGTATATGTATAGCTGATTCACTTTGTTATAAAACAGAAGCTACCACACCATTGTAAAGCAATTATACACCAATAAAAATGTTAAAAAAAAATTAACTGCTGACTTAAACTTGACTTGAGGGTTTTCAGGACAGAAGCTAATTTTTATGTATTATGTTCTTTCTACCAGTGTTTAAGGCAAATCATTGTGGCCATCTCTTTTTGATCCTAAATGCTATTTTCATTTTTGAAATTTCATAAAGAACTCTTTCATTTATTTTTCTATTTTTAAGAAGCCAATTTTTCTAATAACATATCTGTACTAAAAAAAAAGGAAATGCTATGCTTCTGTGAGAATGAAGTCAGGCAGATCATTAAACAGAAGAAATCTTATCTAAAGATCTTTCTAAGAAATAATTTTCCTTCTGAAATTCGCATTTTATTCCTTCCTCTTCCTTTCTTTCTCCTTAAGTTCTTTGGCAGAAGTCTAAAATGAAACTAATTGCTTTACTTTTTAATCTTTAAAACACAATTAACTAGAGATATACAAAATACTGCTTAATAAGGCCAAAGGTAGGAAAGAAGATATTCAACTGAAACATCACAGCCTTTATCCCTTATCTTTTATTGTTGAATGAAAACTAGACACTTGGCTGCTTTTTTCAATTTCTGGAATTGATAAGATATTAAGCAAGAGTCCATACTAGAAAAGAAACTTATTTTCATTTATGTGATACCTACTGTAGTGATATGACATTTACTGTAATTTAGTCTTACTGCGTAGCTTATAAGATTTGAAATCTAAGGGCTTTGTGTAATCTCCTTCCAAGTGTTCTAATTGACATTCTGCTATAATGAACCCCATAGACCATTACCTGGCTAATTGCTTGAGTTACAGTGCTTATTCTTTGTCCTTGATCTTTTGGGTATTAAATAGCGTGGCTGTTCTGGAAGAGGAAATGGACTGCTGGTTTGCATGTGAAGCATTAACCTCTTGGTAGCTTTTTCAGGGACAGACTCCCTTCTGTTCTTCTCTGGGCTGGTACCAAACCTGATGCTCATCAGAGATCCCTGTTATTCTGGGATTCTCAGCTTTCTCCAGGAGAGCCCTTGACCTCTAAAGGGTCTTCCAGAGCCACTGCCACAGGCAGAGCTTTCCATGACGTGCCTCTCAAGTCCTGGAATAGGCCCTGGACCAGGTGACAAAATGAGGATGTAACAATATTTAATTCTCGAACGATATGATTAGCCAGGGTTTGTTGGGAAAAGAGTCTTAATACTTTAGAATTAGAAAAGGGTTTATCACTCTGGCTCATCTAGTCTGAACTCATTGTTTTTAATGGTAAACTGACTTGCCCCAGGTCTCTCACAGCTGTTAGTGACCCAGGTTCTTGACTTCATTTTATGGAGTTAACAGAATCCATATCCATGATGAAGTCTTGGAAATTAATGCCAAATTATGGAGTTAGAGCAAAGCAGGAAAGTGCTAGAATCAGCATGTCAGTACGACCCAGAAAAATGCAGTGTGGCCAATATCCTTGTTTCCTGCCTTTTTTTGGTCAATGGTATGGGTCAGTGACAATGACCTTATGAGTGGTGGGAAGTAATTAAGGGTTTTTCAAAAACTTTTGGAAATGTTTTAGAGGCAGGGTAAGGACCAACTCCATTACCTATAGGCCTAGATTGATTTCTCTTAGTAACTTATGATTAAAATGTTTCTATGGGGCCTGCTCTTGCCTTGATCTAAGATGCTAAACAGCTGTTACTAGTTCGGATTCAGGTGGGCAGGATAGGAACTGATATCTTTTGGGATATATGTAATGTCTGTTGGCATCCTCAAACGTTTTACTTTTCTAATGTTTGTTTATAAGACATTCAGAGCACTGGAATAAGTTTGGAACACTGGATTTTAGAAAAAGGGAGATCTTAAACACTGCAGAAATTGAAGACAAATAGAAGTTTGGTAATTGGAAATATTTTTGTATAATAAAGCATTTATTTCATGCCATATCTTTAGTAGATTTACTTCATATTTGAGTTCCCTACATATGACCATGTGAGTAAGCTGATAAAAGGATCAACACTAATCTTTCAACAGTGAGAAGCAAGGCTACCAGCAGAAGGTAAGCTACTAGTGATGAAAATTTTCATCTATCACGTTATCTGAAAAATACCTTTTGCTTCAAAGACAAACTCCTTGTCCTTGCTTTTTTATTTTTATTTTTTAATTGAAGTATAGTTGATTTACGATGTTTCAGGTATACAGCAAAGTGATTTAGTTACATATACATCTATATACTTTTTTAGATCCTTTTCCAGTACAGGTTATTACAAACTTCTTTTCTTTAAACCCTCTAATCTGCTAGATTCTGTATCCTCAAGGTTGTCCAGAACCTCCCCATCAGGGTACCTCTGGCTAATTTTCGGGTGGACCTGATGGAGCACGAGTGAGCTGGCTTCCACTCCTTTCCATAATAATTCCCTACTGAGGAACACCCACGACAGACCTTCTGCTTGGTCGACAGAAACGTGAAGTGGTTTGCTTAGGTTTGGTTATACTTATTGAAATGGGTGTCTAAATAATTTATGTCAAGGAAGTTGAAAAATTTCAGTGAAATCTCTGCTTCATGAAGAAAGTTTCTAACATGGAAGCCAGTTTGGCTCCACCATAGATTTTTGTTAACGTGCCAAAACTTAACAAAAATATATCATGGGCATAGGTAAATTTTAAATTCAGTTTTTTAGCAGCAACTTCGATAGATTATTAACTGCCACCAGGACCGGCTAATAAACAAGTAAGGGAACAAATCAATCATGTTTGGGCCCCATTGCTTTTTTCTTTTTATTAATCAATGGACTTTATCTTTTAGAGTAGTTTCAAGTTTACAGAAAATTGAGCAGAAAGTACAGAGAGTCCCATGTACCCATCCCCCCACCCCTCACACACAGTTATCCACTGCGTTTTACAATCAGTGGCTCACTGTCTACCCACCCAGTCACACTGTCCCTTTTCTCACCTCCTTTCTCTCTCTCCATAAAATAGGAAAACCACTACAGCAGACACACTCAGAATCCCTGTGAGGGAAATAAACAAAGATGAACCAGAGTAGTAAGAATTTCATTCTTGCCTTTGCCTAATTCCATTCTTAAAGGTTTCTTTTGGTTTTTGGAGATCTGGGGCCAGGGCTTATTTTCATGCCTAAATTAAAGTACATTTATAACCTGTCTGCTCATCCGTGTGGGTCGAGTTGGCTTTTCCACCAGCTGCTCGCCTGAATGATTATTTCCTCCTGCCTTAGCTTGATTGCTCCCAGCTCTCCTGAATGCGATTCCTTCTCTGCACCCAATTCTGTGCCATGGGCCTCGCCTGCCGCTTAGAACATTTTGCTTCCTGGATTTAACACAAAGTGGGCGGAGAAGAGGTGTAACTGAAAAAGTGGTGGCATGCAGAGAAGGAAAAAAGCATCCACATTTGCTGCCGGACTTTTTTTTTTTTTCAATGGTGTTAGACTCTGAACCAAAGCTAATCCCTTTTATCTAACTGAAAAATGATGAGAATATGTTTTTATTTTACTGCATACTTGTTAAATACAAGAAGCATTTAACTGGGCAGAAGGTAATGTTATATTCAATGTGCTTAATAAAATTGGAATGGATTCACTTATTTTGACACCCTGGGAGAAGTAGTCTCCCACTGGATAACGGAAATTATGATGCTTTTGCTGCATCTCTTGACACAAAGGGATGAGCAAGCCTTATTAGAGCTGATCACAGTCACTCTGGAGTTGCCCTTAAAAAATAAAGTGGGACATAGGAATCTCTAGTTGCAAAGTTTCTCTTCCTTCCTTTTGATGGTGTTTTATTTGTGAACTCAAACTCTGAGCTCAAGGAGGCCTGCCTGAGTTTGCTGGAAGCAACCAGGCAAGAGAAAACAGCTTCTCAGAAATTCTCCCTAATTCACCCTTATGGCTGCATAGCATTGAGAGCTCAACAGCAGGCACCTTAAAAAGGAAAAGAGGAGATTATTCGATGGATGTGGCTCTCGGGGAAGGAGAAGGAAGTAGTGGCAGCAACTGGCCCTCCCTGTTTTCCTCTTCCTGACATCCTTATATAATATGCTCTGTTGTGGGACCTTCTTCCTTGGGGTAAACATGCCTGAAGTGAGTGTGATGTTAATGATCTCACTTGTCTGCGGCTCTCGATTCTCAGCTCCACTTTTGGTTACTTGTTTAGGCGGAAAGGTCACAGGGGGCTGCCGACATCCTAGGAACAAGCCCTGAAGTCATCCCGTTTCTTGACTGGGGCTCAGGCTCTAATAAAACTTCCTCTTTTCCTCATAACCTTCTTTTCCCATATAGGTTGTTACAGAGTATTGAGTATAGTTCCTTGTGCTATGGTAGGTTCTTGTTGATTACCTTTTTTATATATAGTAGTGTGTATACCTTAATCCCAACCTCTTAATTTATCCCTTTCTCCCACATTTCCCCTTTGGTAACCATAAATTTGTTTTCTTTGTCTGTGAGTCTGTTTCTGTTTTGTAAATAAGTTCATTTGTATCATTTTTGGGGATTCTACATATAACTGATGTCATATGATATTTGTTTTTCTCTATCTGACTTACTTCACTTAGTATGATCATCTTTAGGTCCATCCATGTTGCTGCAAATGGCATTATTTCATTCTTTATTATGGCTGAGTAATATTCCACTGTATATATGTACCACATCTTCTTTATCCATTCATCTGTTGATGGACATTTAGGTTGCTTCCATGTCTTGGCTATTGTAAACAGCACTGTGATGAACATTGGGGAAAGATGCACTTTTCAGATAAAAATTAAAGTAACACTTGTTTTCCAGAATGGGTTGACCTATTAGTTGTGAATTAATATCAACAAACTGTTGTAAGCCACCCTCATCTCCTATTGCCTGGACTGCAGCAGCTCCCATGTGCTTTTACTGCTTATTGTTTTGATCTACCTGCAACCATCCTCTACACAGAAGCCAGGGTCTCGCTCATGCTTTAATTTTCAGTGACTTCTTAAAGCTTGTAGAAGAAACCCCAAATCCTAATGATGGTCTACAGCACCCTACAAAGTGCATCCCGGGTGACCATGACAGTAATCTCTCTTCCTCACTCCATATGGTCAGGCCTCCAGTACCAAGGGCACACCTGGTTCCTGCTGCTTGAAAAGTTCTTCTCCTTGCTCTTCCTGAGACTGGCTGCTCTGATTCATCAATGCTCCTTCCTCAGGCCTTCCTAACTTAAGTATCACTTCCTTAGATACGCTTTCTCTAGCCACTTGTCTGAAACGATCTTTCCTTGTCACTCTTTATCAAATACCCCTATTTATTTCTTCCATAGCACTATTACAGTCTGAAATATTGGATTTTTTTTTACCATCAGATATTTATTACTCTCATTGGAATGTAAGTTCTATGAGAGCAGATATTTTGTTCTACGACTCCTGCATATAATGTGTCTACACAAAATAGGTGTTTAATAAAAGAATGAATGAATGTGAAACATGGGTATGAGAAGGAACACAGCATGGAATATTGTTCATAATGAAGTGTTGTGAGAAATTAAAAGTAACTGTTCACATAGGAAAGGAATGCTATATACATAAAAGTCCATCTTAAAATCTTATATAATGATACAAGTGTCAGAAGGGAAGAATTCTCTACAAAAGGTCGAAAAAGACCATCACTGTTACAGCCCAACAACATATCCATACCTATCTGTGTGCCTAAAATTATTTCAAAAGTCTTTATAATTATACTGGAGTCAGCATTCAAGAATGCAACTGGGATGCATCACTGGTGTGGATGATGTATTTGCAGGCTCAGAACATTGTGGGAGGATCTTTTGACAAAATCTTTTGGGATATAATTGGATCCAGCTAATTTCTAAGAGATTAAGATGTTGTGGATGGATGAGGAGTGACTGGGTTAAGAAAAAAGAGAATGTAGGATTGGATATAAGATGGGCTAAGGCAGGCAGGCTGGGAGTTTATAATAAGAGAAGTGGAAGTAAAAGTAAAGGGAGAAGAAGAAGACTATAGTAGGATTTAGTCTGGGACCCCTGTAGCTGTGTAAGGCAGAAAGGGATTTGATACAGGTAATTAGGTGTTCATGCAGTCATTGAAGGGGAAGGAGCACAGGGCAGGAAGGGCTGACACTAGCTGTCAGGTTTGTCACCCGCCTTCAGAGAATTAAGACTTTGCTAGTGATGGTCACAGCCAGCTACACAACCAGGGCAAGAAATCATGTTGTTGTACCAGAGAACACTGCAAAACTTCGATTCTGCCAAAGTCCATACGGTCACTAGCTGCGGCCGGCAGAAGTATAATGGCTTCTGCTTCCTTTCTGTCTTCCACATCCCATGCAACTGTTTCTCACTGGCAGAAACTGAACTGGAGCCCTAATGGCAAGAGATTCGGGGACAAGTAGTTCTCAGGCTTTGAGTTCCTGAGATAAAGGAGAGAGCATATAAAGGGATGGAAATGGGGCCAAATGCCAATCTGGTACAATATGAGAATAGGAAATACTTGTCACTGCTTTAAAATACTATTTCTGGCTAATTTCATTAGCTCTAATCCTCACTAAAAATAATAGCCAACAGTAACCACCAGGTGCACTGTGTTAAGAGCTTTACATGCATTACATCATTAAGTTTCACAACCGTAAAATATGTCTCTACTATTATTATCTCTATTAAAAAAATAAGGAACTAGGGCTTCCCTGGTGGCGCAGTGGTTGAGAGCCCGCCTGCCGATGCAGGGGACACGGGTTCGTGCCCTGGTCCGGGAAGATCCCACATGCCACGGAGCAGCTGGGCCCGTGAGCCATGGCCGCTGAGCCTGCGTGTCCGGAGCCTGTGCTCTGCAACGGGAGAGGCCACAACAGTGAGAGGTCCGCGTACCGCAAAAAAAAAAAAAAGGAACTTAGACTTTGAGAGGTACAATATCTTGCTCCCAAACAACTCGTAAATAGAAGATCTGAATCTTGTACTCAGGACTCACTGTCTACAAAGCCAATGGCTTTCAGTCCTTTTACTAATATTACTTGCTAGTCAGTTATTAAATTTATTTATAATCCATGGCCTTAACCTCAACATAAAATTTTCCAGTCATCTTACAAATATACATTATTAAGTTGGTGTAAATACCTCAGTTATTTTGGGGAAAAAAACTAATGAATCTTTAAAGAACATCCTCCCAAGCATGGGCACTAGCTTAATGAGAGAGAAGAAAGAGTACACCATTAGAAGGAATGTAATGTCTCCTGTATTTAGAATGCAATTTTATGGTATTAACTCATTTTCATATATTGATAAAATGTCTACTGTTATAAAACCACATCATAGTATTTAAGGTTAGACAGGGCATTCAAGGTTGAAGAGTCTTCAAGTTTCTTTATAGTAGCATCTCAACAAAACGTGGCCCAGCTTCTGCTTAAGAACTTTCAACGGGGGCAACGTCCAAGACTATGGGGGTTGATTGACAAGGGGGAGGAGTACATAGGATACCTGCTGCTGGGAAAGGGAAAGATGGTGCTGCCTGGAGGCTGCTTAGTCATTTTTGTCTCAATGGTAGCAAATATAGTGTTAGGCTAGAGGCTGGAACTATTGGTAATATCTTTTGCTGCCTAAACTTTCCCAGACTCACTCCATGGCTTACAAATTATTGTTTGAGTGTCTGCGGTGGATTCAAGATGGCCAAAGATTACTTGTCTCTTCTTCCATTAAGAGATAGGGTCTATGGCCCTTCCCTTAGAGCCTGGCTGGCCTCTGTGACTTCTGTAACTAATAGAATTCAATAAAAGTGTTGCTGTGCCACTTCTCAGGTACAGCCTAAGTAGACTGGTAGCTTCCATGTTCTTAGAACACTCTCTTTGGGAACTCTGAGGTCTGATTGAAGAAATTTGACAATCCTGAGACTAACGTGCTAGGGAGATGATTGTGATTGATGAGCTCAGCTTTTTTTCCCCCATTTTTATCAAGGCATTGGATTTGTAGTTAAGTCTCTCCAGACTAGCCCATGCACCAGCTGAATACTGCTGAGTGACCTTAGTTGATGCCTCCTGGAACAGAAGAATCAACCTAAATAATCTAGACCCAAATTCCTGACCCATGACATTATGAGCTATGGTAAAATGGTTATTTTAAGTCAGTGAGTTCGAGGTACTTTGTTACACAGCAATAGATGACTGGAACATGTCTGTGGGATCAGTGAGGGTCGTCTGATCTAGATTGGCCTCAACTGGTCTCACCTGGGCTCACTCACATCTGTGGATCAGCTGTGGACTTTCATCTAGATTGAGTTGGGCTGGGGCAGCTTACCTGGGGAAGCTCTGCTCCATGTGTCTCTCATCCTCCTTCTGTGACAAGCAAGGTCGGCCATGCATATCCATCTCACGGCAATGGCCAAAGTGCAAGAGCAAGTGGAAGCCCATAAGGCCTCTTGAGACCTAGGCTTGGAAATGGTATCCTGTCACTTCCACCTCATTCTACTGGCCAAAGTCACATGGCTGAACTCAGTCAAGGGGCTGGAGTATAGACATCATTTCTTTTGTGGGAGGCAGTGCAAAACTCATCAAAGAGTGTGAGTACAGGGAAGGGTGGAAAATTGGAGACAATAATGCAATCTACTACATTTACTTCATTTCATTTTAGCAAACATTTATGAGATACATATTATGCTAGACACTGGGAACACAGAAACAAAAGAGACCTAACTTTCTGCTCTTGAAATGCCTACAGTCCAGGCAAACTTCAGGAGGGGTAAAAGGGCTTTTACTGTATTTAGGTTTATTGGGGACCTCAGTCTCCTTTTAGATCTTTACTTCTAAGCCCTCTGTTAAGATTTATACCTGTGTTAAACTTCAGAGTTAGCATTTGAGTCATGTCTTATTGTTTTAGTGACTTAAAATTTGGTCAAAAGCCCTTACTTGCTTGACTCATTGTGGAGGTTTTGTTTGGCTAAGTTTTTGTGTTTTTACACAAACATGAAAAAATCCAAATGAAAAGAAATAATATATAAACACCATCAATCAGGTTGCTATCAACTCTTGCTCTACTGTTTTAAAAAGGGCTTCATCTCCAAGTTCTTGGGGAGCTTCATCATAGTCTTAAGGTACTGACTACATTATCCTTTAATATCTGTATTTAAATTGGGAAGCAGGAAGCTACAACGCAAGGAAGACATTTATGAGGACAAGTCACACCCTCCAATAGGAACACTGAGCACCTTCACAATATTACTTGGTTCTCCTCATTCCTTTCTGTGGTCCTTTAGCCTCTTGTCAGATGGGCTGTGTTCCCTTCTGTAACTTTGCCCCACACTAATATGTTCCACGGTCAGAGCCAGACTTCTTAGCTTTCCTCTTCCTCATGTCTCCCATTAGGTTCCCGTTTCTTGTCCCACTTTCTTCCACTGAAGGGCCTCAGGCTGAGCTCCTTGAAGGGCCTAACTCAGTTTGTTCTGCAGCATCTCTGATCACTCACTGATCCCCAGGCAGCACAGCACAGTGGGGAGCACATGGGATGACTTTGGAGTCAAATGGATTTAGGTTTTAATCCCAGCTCCACTGCTTACTAATACTGTGATCTGGGGCAGGCTACTTAACCTCTCCGTGCCTCAGTTTTATAATCCATTATGTGGGCATAGTAAATCTTACCTTGCATGGTTCATGTGTGAGGTAATTGTAATAATAATTACAAAGTGCTTAGAAAATGTCTGTCATGATCTCAGTGTTAGTTCCTTTCCCTTCCCCATCCCAATAGCTATCTCTTATTTGCCACCTCATGACTGGTTTACCAAGGGGCTATCACACCATGTTTTCAGGATCAAAAATACTTTGTGTGCCTAGAAGAATAATACAGATATGTTTTAGTAAGGAATAAAAACACGGTTTTTTCCCCATATAACCTCATTTTGTTTAAGAGAACATAAACAATGCCTTAGAGCATTAACACTCAACATTTTGTAAGCTCAAATTATTTTTATAGCAAAGTGGTAAGAAAATTAAAAGTTACCGATATTCCACTTTGCATACTTTGCACTTTGGATATTTGAATGTTTACTGCAGACAAGATCCTTAGGGATGGGGCTCGATTTATTTGTCTATATATTGTATGACCCAGCACAGGACCTGACACTTCTTCGATGCTTAAGTAAATGTTTGTTGAACAAATGAATGTTTCATTGAATGCAATTGTATGAACTGATGAAAGTTGAGTTATTTTATATCTAAACTGAATATCTGTGTTGTCTGGTTTTGGCTGGGGCTGGATTTAGCTTACTGATGCATAGTAACCTTGTTTATGTGCTCAGTGTTGCAGAGATGGGGGGAGTGGGGCTGTGGGATCTGTATTTGGAGAGATGCATTATTATCATCTGCCCTTCACACTTTCCTCTTTGCTTTTGTTGTTTCTCAACTTTCCTACTAGATTGTCAACTCCCAGAGGGCACAGGCCATGGCTTATTCTGTATTACTGTATGTTACCACATATAATTTCTCAGTGCTTGTAATACTGTCAGTACTCAGTTAATATTGGTTGAATGGATGAATATGGTAGCAAAGACAGCTTGAAGGAAGATTAGCACTTTTGGATCTTTATAGTGTTTTGGAAATGCAGCATCCTTTGTCCCTTCTCATCTGCTTTGATTTATATCTGTCTCCTCCATAGCTGTTTCATTGATCTTACACTTGGATTTATTATTCTTTAATCTCACCCTTATAAATGTCACATGATTTGTGGGAAAGGGTTGAGGCTGTTTATTTTATAATTTTTTTCCTTCTTAATTATTTATAGTTTTGACATCTTTATTGGAGTATAATTGCTTTACATTGTTGTGTTAGTTGCTGCTGTGTAACAAAATGAATCAGCTATACATATACATATATCCCCATATCCCCCCCCTTCTTGCGTCTCCCTCCCACCCTCCCTATCCCACCCGTCTAGGTGGTCACAAAACACTGAGCTGATCTCCCTGTGCTATGCAGCTGCTTTCCACTAGCTAGCTATTTTATATTTGGTAATGTGTATATGTACATGCCACTCTCTCACTTCGTCCCAGCTTACCCTTCCCCTTTCCCGTGTCCTCAAGTCCATTCTCTACATCTGTGTCTTTATTCCTGTCCTGCCCCTAGGTTCTTCAGAACCACTTTTTTTTAGATTCCATATATATGTGTTATCATACAGTATTTGTTTTTCTCTTTCTCACTTACTTCACTCTGTATGACAGACTCTAGGTCCATCCACCTCACTACAAATTGCTCAATTTCATTTCTTTTTATGACTGAGTAATATTCCATTGTATATATGTGCCACATCTTCTTTATCCATTCTTCTGTCGATGGACACTCAGGTTGTTTCCATGTCGTGGCTATTGTAAATAGAGCTGCAATGAACATTGTGGTACATGACTCTTCTTGAATTATGATTTTCTCAGGGTATATGCCCACTAGTGGGATTGCTGGGTCATATGGTAGTTCTAGTTTTGGTTTTTTAAGGAACCTCCATACTGTTCTCCATAGTGGCTGTATCAATTTACATTCCCACCAACAGTGCAAAGGGATTCCCTTTTCTCCGCACCCTCTACAGCATTTATTGCTTATAGATTTTTTGATGATGACTATTCTGACTGGTGTGAGGTGATATCTCATTGTAGTTTTGATCTGCATTTCTCTAGTGATTAATGATGTTGAACATCCTCTCGTGTTTGTTGGCATTCTGTATATCTTCTTTGGAGAAATGTCTATTTAGGTCTTCTGCCCATTTTTGGATTCGATTGTTTGTCTTTTTGTTATTAAGCTGTATGAGCTGCTTGTATATTTTGGAGATTAATCCTTTGTCAGTTGCTTTGTTTGCGCATATTTTCTCCCATTCTGAGGGTTGTCTTTTTGTCTTGTTTATGGTTTCCTTTGCTGTACAAAAGCTTTTAAGTTTCATTAGGTCCCATTTGTTTATTTTTGCTTTTATTTCCGTTTATCTAGGAGGTGGGTCAGAAAGGATCTTACTGTGATATATGTCATAGAGTGTTCTGCCTATGTTTTCCTCAAAGAGTTTTATAGTGTCTGGCCTTACATTTAGGTCTTTAATCCATTTTGAGTTTATTTTTGTATATGGTGTTAGGGAGTGTTCTTATTTCATTCTTTTACATGTAGCTATCCAGTTTTCCCAACATCACTTATTGAAGAGGCTGTCTTTTCTCCATTGTATACTTTAGCCTCCTTTATCAAAGATAAGATGACCATATGAGCATGGGTTTATCTCTGGGCTTCCTATCCTGTTCCATTGATCTATATTTCTGTTTTTGTGCCAATACACTACTGTCTTGATTGCTGTAGCTTTGTAGTATAGTCTGAAATCAGGGAGCCTTATTCCTCCAGCTCCGTTTTTCGTTCTCAAGATTGCTTTGGCTATTTGGAGTCTTTTGTGTTTCCATACAAATTGTGAAATTTTTTGTTCCTGTTCTGTGAAAAATGCCATTGGTAGTTTGATAGGGATTGCATTGAATCTGTAGATTGCTTTGGGTAGAATAGCCATTTTCACAATGTTGATCCTTCCAATCCAAGAACATGGTATGTCTCTCCATCTGTTTGTATCATCTTTAATTTCTTTCAGCAGTGTCTTATAGTTTTCTGCATACAGGTGTTTTGTCTCCTTAGGTAAGTTTATTCCTAGATATTTTATTCTTCTTGTTGCAGTGGTAAATGGGAGTGTTTTCTTGATTCCACTTTCAGTTTTTTCATCATTAGTGTATAGGAATGGGAGAGATTTCTGTGCATTAATTTTGTATCCTGCTACTTTACCAAATTCATTGATTAGCTCTCGTAGTTTTCTGGTAGCATCTTTAGGATTCTCTATGTATAGTATCATGTCATCTGCAAACAGTGACAGCTTTACTTCTTCTTTTCCGATTTGGATTCCTTTCATTTCTTTCTCTTCTCTGATTTCTGTGGCTAAAACTTCCAAAACTATGTTGAATAATAGAGGTGAGAATGGGTAACCTTGTCTAGTTCCTGACCTTAGTGGAAATGGTTTCAGTTTTTCACCATGGAGAATTATGTTGGCTTTGGGTTTCTCATATATGGCCTTTATTATGTTGAAGCAAGTTCCATCTATGCCTACATTCAGGAGAGTTTTTATCATAAATGGGTGTTGAATTTTGTCAAAAGCTTTTTCTCCATCTATTGAGATGATCATATGGTTTTTCTCCTTCAGTTTGTCAATATGGTTTATCACATTTATTGATTGGCCTATACTGAAGAATCCTTGAATTCCTAGGGTAAACCCCAGTTGATCATGGTGTATGATCCTTCTCATGTGCTGCAGGATTCTGTTTTCTAGTATTTTGGTAAGGATTTTTGCATCTATGTTCAACCATGATATTGGCCTGTAGTTTTCTTTTTTTGAAACATCTTTGTCTGGTTTTGGTATCAGGGTGATGGTGGCCTCATAGAATGAGTTTGGGAGTGTTCCACCCTCTGCTATATTTGGAAGAGTTTGAGAAGGATAGGTGTTAGCTCTTGTCTAAATGTTTGCCAGAATTCATCTGTGAAGCCATGTGGTCCTGGGCTTTTGTTTGTTTGAAGATTTTTAATAACAGTTGAAATTTTAGTGCTTGTGATTAGTCTGTTTATGTTTTCTGTTTCTTCCTGGTTCAGTCTTGGAAGGTTGTGTTTTTTAAGAATTTGTCCATTTCTTCCAGGTTGTCCATTTTATTGGCATATAGTTGCTTGTAGTAATCTCTCATGATCCTTTGTATTCAGTGTCAGTTGTTACTTCTCCTTTTTCATTTCTAATCCTGTTGATATGAGTCTTCTCCCTGTTTTTCTTGATGAGTCTGGCTAATGGTTTATCAATTTTGTTTATCTTCTCAAAGAACCAGATTTTAGTTTTATTGATCTTGGCTATCATTTCCTTCATTTCTTTTTCATTTATTTCTGATTTGATCTTTATGATTTCTTTCCTTCTGCTAACTTTGGGGTTTTTTTGCTCTTCTTTCTCTAATTGTTAGGTGTAAGGTTAGGTTGTTTATTTGAGATGTTTCTTATTTCTTGAGGTAGGATTGTATTGCTGTAAACTTCCCTCTTAGAACTGCTTTTGCTGCATCGCATAGGTTTTGGGTCGTTGTGTTTTCACTGTCATTTGTTTCTTGGTATTTTTTTGATTTCCTCTTTGATTTCTTCAGTGATCTCTTGGTTTTTTAGTAGTGTATTTTTTAGCCTCCATGTGTTTGTATGTTTTACAGTTTTTTTCCTGTAATTGATAACTAGTCTCATAGCATTGTGATCAGAAAAGATACTTGATATGATTTCAACTTTCTTAAATTTACCAAGGCTTGATTTGTGACACAAGATGTGGTCTATCCTGGAGAATGTTCCATGAACACTTGAGAAGAAAGTGTATTCTGTTGTTTTTGGATGGAATGTCTTATAAATATCAATTAAGTCCATCTTGTTTAATGTATCATTTAAAGCTTGTGTTTCCTTATTTATTTGCATTTTGCTTTTTCTGTCCATTCGTGAAAGTAGGTGTTAAAGTCCCCTAGTATTATTGTGTTACTGTCGATTTCCCCTTTTATGGCTGTTAGCATTTGCCTTATGTATTGAGGTGCTCCTATGTTGGGTGCGTAAATAGTTACAATTTTTATATCTTCTTGGATTGATCCCTTGATCATTGTGTGGTGTCCTTCTTTGTCTCTTCTAATAGTCTTTATTTTAAAGTCTATTTTGTCTGATACGAGTATTGCTACTCCAGCTTTCTTTTGATTTCCGTTTTCATGGAATATCTTTTTCCACCCTCTCACTTTCAGTCTGTATGTGTCTGAAGTGGGTCTGAAATGGGTCTCTTGTAGACACCATTTATACGGGTGTTGTTCTTGTATCCATTCAGCCAGTGTCTGTTTTTTGGTTGGAGCATGTAATCCATTTACATTTAAGGTAATTATCGATACGTATGTTCCTATTACCATTTTCTTAATTTTTTTGTGTTTGTTATTGTAGGTCTTTTCCTTCTCTTGTGTTTCTTTCCCAGAGAACTTCCTTTAGCATTTGTTGTAAAGCTGGTTTGCTGGTGCTGAACTCTCTCAGCTTTTGCTTGTCTGTAAATATTTTAATTTCTCCATCAAATCTGAATGAGATCCTTTCTGGGTAGAGTAATCTTGGTTTTAGGTTTTTCTCCTTCATCACTTTAAATATGTCCTGCCAGTCCCTTCTGGCTTGCAGAGTTTCTGCTGAAAGATCAGCTGTTAACCTTATGGGGATTCCCTTGTGTGTTATTTGTTGTTTTTCCCTTGCTGCTTTTAATATGTTTTCTTTGTATTTAATTTTTGATAGTTTGACTAATATATGTTTTGGCATGTTTCTCCTTGGGTTTTCCCTGTATGGGACTCTCTGTGCTTCCTGGACTTGAGTAACTATTTCCTTTCCCATATTAGGGAAGTTTTCAACTATAATTTCTTCAAATATTTTCTGAGTCCCTTTCTTTTTCTCTTCTTCTTCTGGTACCCCTATAATTCGAATGTTGGTGCATTTAATGTTGCCCCAGAGGTCTCTGAGACTGTCCTCAGTTCTTTTCATTCTTTTTTCTGCTCTGTGGTAGTTATTTCCACTATGTTATTTTCCAGGTCACTTATCTGTTCTTCTGCCTCAGTTATTCTGCTATTGATTTCTTCTGGAGAATTTTTAATTTCATTTATTTTGTTGCTCATAATTGTTTGTTTGCTCTTTAGTTCTTCTAGGTCCTTGTTAAATGTTTCCTGTATTTTCTCCATTCTATTTCTAAGATTTTGGATCATCTTTACTATCATTACTCTGAATTCTTTTGCAGGTAGACTGCGTATTTCCTCATCATTTTTTTTGGTCTAGTGGGTTTTTACCTTGCTCCTTTATCTGTTGTGTATTTCTCTGTCTTCTCATTTTGCTTAAGTTACTGCATTTGGGGCCTCCTTTTTGTAGGCTGCAGGTTCATAGTTCCCAGTGTTTTTTGTGTCTGCTCCAGCGGGTAAGGTTGGTTCAGTGATTTGTGTAGGCTTCCTGGTGGAAGGGACTAATGCCTGTGTTCTTGTGGATGAGGCTGGAATTTTCTGGTGGGCAGAACTGCATCCAATTGTGTGTTTTGGGGTGTCTGTGAACTTAGTATGATTTTAGGCAGCCTCTGTGCTAATGGGTGGGGTTGTGTTGCTAGTTGTTTGGCGTGGGGTTTCCAGCACTTGAGCTTGCTGATCGTTGAGTGGAACTGCGTGTTAGTGTTGAGATGGAGATCTCTGGGAGAGCTCTTACCAATTGATATTACCTGGGGCCAGGAGGTCTCTGGTGGAAAAGTGTCCTGAACTCGGCTCTCCCACCTCAGAGGCACAGGCTTGGCACCCGGCCAGAGCACCAAGACCCTGTCAGCCCCACGGCCAGATTCATGGGGATTTTCTTGCCTTTTGGGAAGTCTGAGGGCTTCTGCCAGCATTCAGTAGGTGTTCTGTAGGAGTTGTTCCACATGTAGATGTATTTTTGATGTATTTGTGGGGAGGAAGTTGATCTCCACATCTTACTTCCCTGCCATCTTGAAGGTCCTATGGTTGAGACTTTGATATTATTCAGACGTGGATTTAAGTTCTGACTTAATAACTTGTGGGTTGTGTGATCTTGAACAAGGTATGTAACCACCTGGTGCCTCTTTCCTCATCTGTGAAGGTGAGTGTGAGTGTTGTCTACCTGGCAGAGCTGTTTTGAGAACAGATTGGATTGATGAATATGAGGCACCTACTCTTTGTAGGGATTCTATAAATAGTAGGTGTTGTTACTATCCTTATTTCCATTCTCTTTTCTCTCTTACTGTTTATCTTAAACACTCCTTCCTTTTCCAATCAGAAATCATGCATTTCTAACCCTGGCTATCTGTTAGCAGCCACTGGACCACTGGGAGTTTCTGGGGAATGGAATATTATGAACTCTCAAAATTTCATTTCATCAGGAACCTTATATCCCCTTGAACAGTGATAAAAGCCTTAATAAGAATAACCACTATTTGGCCCATTAAAATAATCCAAAGATAAATGTGAGTTTGCAGAAAAACCCTTAAATTATAAAGCAAAGAATTGGAGAGTTAAATGGCATGTGAAGAATCTGAAGACATAACACATATTTAAATTTATGATTTTTTATTCTCTCTCTCTCTATTTATTACAACAGATTCTAAAAGATTGTTCTCATAACAAGACCATTATCCTGAGTAGATTTAAGGACTCTTTTACCAGTATTTTTTCTTGAAATAATTGAGTTTGCTGAAATAAACAATTCAGCTCAATATTTTTCATCTCCCTCTAATACAGATGTATTTGATTCCTATAAATCTGGGTGAAGTCAGTCATGATTTTATTCATATTTGTTTTCCACAGGGTATATGAGCTATTAAGTCATGTTGCATTTATTATAGATCATGTTTGCTTTTTGGCAAGATAATTTTAACGATTGAGAACAATATTTTAGTACATGTAACACTGGGAAAACAACCAGAAAGGAGTATTGAAGCAAAATGTTCCTTACAATAAATACTTTAAGTAAATAAAATATTCCATTGTGAATCAAGCATACATTTACATATGAAATGTATAAAAATCATTTAGTATTATGCATACTGTTCATTCTTATGGTTCATATATGTATATATATTCCTCTCATATAAGAATATATCTATATCACTTTGTCTTTTTGTTTGTAATATATGTATATATTCCCATTATATCTTTCTTCCAGCCTCAAATATGTGGATATTTTCTTGGTTTTGTGCCATTTTAATTATCTTGGCTGTTGCTGGTGTGGACACAATAGTAAAGACCACACCATATACCAAATTCACGAAGAAGTCTGAGGGAAAAGAGATGCCAAAGGGTCCAAAGCCATCCAGTGGCCAACCTCCAGAAGAAGAAGAAACTCCCTTCACAGAAGCAGCTGAAATGGCAGAACCAACCCCTGACCCCTCAGCTTTCAATTCTGTCTTTGGTGCTGCCACCCTCTTCCCCTCTGAAAACTTCACTCTTGACACGGCTGATTTCTTCTTGAATTGCTGTGATTGTTGTTCATCTGGACCAGGGCAAAAAGGAGAACCTGGAGAGACTGGAAATCCAGGTATTTGAAAATATACGAGGCCCTATATTTCTCACTTGTACATCCTTAGAGTTGAGAGGTGGTGGATTGGTGGTGGAATTGCCTCAAGGGTTTCTACATTGTCATGCGAATGGGACAAGCCTAGGTGTAACACTGTGACAAATGCAATGGGTTCTGTTGCCCAGTGGGGTAGCCAGAGTCCCATGTATGGCTATTAATATTAAATGAGATTAAAAATTCAATTTCTCAGTCACACGGGTCCCATTTTAAATGCTCAGTAGCCACGTGTGGCCAATGGGCAGCACAGATATAGAGCATTTCCATAATTGCAGGAAGTTCTACTGGATGGTGCTGGTTAGAGCGGAGACTGGCCTACCAACCCTAGCACTGGTGTGTAGTCCTTCCAGTTACACAATCTTTTCATTAATGGCTGATGTAAGTAGGGTAAGTGAAAATTCTGTGGTCTGGTAAGAATGCGTACTGACTGATGGGGTTTTGGAGTGCTACTTGTAGTTAGGATTAGAAATGGAATGCCTGTGAGGTGGAGAATAAAGGCAGGATTCAGTTCACTTCTCATTGAAATTCTGAGGCAACACAGTCCCCTTGCCCAGCAATTTTCTCCATTGAACGTCATGGTTAAATATTTCAAAATTTCAGATGTCTTTCATGTATACAGTATGAATATACTCTCACTTTTATTGTAATACAGTTCAGCTTTCACATGTCCTACAGCAGAGAATTCAAGGAAAAAGTGAGATCAGAATGTCAATTTCAAATCCACTATTCCCTGAAAGAATTACATATAAATATTTGTTGTGTCTTGCCTGAAGAATTTCAAGTTATAAAATCAGGAATTCTGCATCCTCATTAAGCTTTTCATTCATTTCATCCCATTTCAGGAAGCTTTTGGGAAATGTGATCAGTGTTTATGTGGAGGTGGTATTGAATGGGAAAGAAGCTGGGCAGGGGTCTGGGGAACCAAGATTTCAGGCTTGCCAAAACATTACCGGAGATCTAATGAGACTGAGAAAATTATATTTACCAGGGTTTCTCTTAGTATCATGTCTGGCAAGCTGCTAGCGGGGAGCGGGAGGGGGTCATGTAAACACAGCTGGTTGCTAAACTGTCTTATAAGTCATAGCATCAGGGCTTTTGTCTTACCCAGTGGTGGATTTAGCTGCACTGTTCTTAGAGCTCAGCTTATTACATACATTAATTAACACACATAGTACATACATCACATTTGTGTTATCTACTGTAATGTGAATAATAAATGTAGACTTTAAAAGTTATGAGCCTAATGTTACAGAGTTTCTGAATGAAAGTGTTTTGAAGTATACAGCTCAGCTCTATCTAATAGCTTGTAAAGGTAAAATTCCATTTGAAATTTTATCTCCAGCTTCTCTCATTAATTCAGTTATATAATAGCTACCTACTATGTGCCAAGAAATGTTAAGCACTTTATGTTGTTTCTCATCTTTGTAGAAGATGATTAAAATATTATTACATTTCAGTGCATAATTTAATTGCGTTTCAGAGAGTTTCAGGTAATTCTAGAGGTTATAGCACCTGAGAGTATAGAACCTGGTGTCAAACTCGGTTTGTGCACCCTCCAGCCCCAGCTCTTCCATTAGGTCCAGGCTTCCGATATTTACACTAAACTAACCAAGATGTACACCTTGCCTAGATGGAAGGGGCAGCCTGCCTGCCCCTTGTGCCCTTGCAGGCAGTTGCTGTGTGCTCCCTGTGCGTTTCCCTCATAACCACATTGGGCATTTGGGGGTCGTGAGGAAGGGGGGTCACTGCACAGTGAACTGTAATTGATCATTTTGCTTGCTTCTGCCTCCCCTGCTCTTTGTTCTCCATTCCTTTCCTCTCTGCTCTTCCTTCTTTTTTAGACAGAAGAGCTTAACCACCACTTTGGCTTCTTAAGCTTGCCTTCAGCCTTAACCTCCATTGCATGCAATTTATTAAAGCTTTTCATCTAAACAAATACAGCGTTCTTTCAAAGAGGAAATTCAACAGATTGAAAATAATTTTCTCCATCCCATCAACTTAATTATAATAATTAAGATGAAAGATTACAATTTAATTGAGTGTACTTATTTATATGGTTAACTTTCAAAGAACCTGGCCATAAATTATTCCAATCAAGCTTGAACAGGACTGGGGTTGCAGGAACGATAACTGTCCTAGGCTTGGGTGTCTGTGTGGCCCAGGTAAGTGGAAGGGACCTGGGCTGCTGGGATGAGCGAGGACACCAGTGAGGTCTCGCCTGCCCCTCAGTCTCTTTTACCCTGATCGCTAGCTCCGCCCATGGTGCTCTTCTTTCAGTTTCTTAAAAACACCATGGTCTTTTCTACTCTTGTGTTTCCTGAAATACTCATCCATGTTTTTTTTTTTTTTCTTTGTCTCAGAAATTTCTAATTTGTTCATTGGGTCTTAGCTTAATGACATTTTTTTCCAGGAGGTATCCTCTGATCCCATAAACCAGTGTTTTTTTAAACCACCATCTACAATAGGAACTTTCTCTTTTCTTTACATAACTAACAACAGTGTGGCCGTTTCTATTTATTTGTGTGGTTATTTGTTCATGTTTATCTTTCATGGACTCTCAGCTCCATGAGGGAAGGGACTGCTGGAATGTTGATGGCTGATTCCTGACACCTATCAGGATGCTTGGTGTGTAGGGGGGCTCAGCAATTTTTCCTGAATGAGTATATAAGTGAAGGAATGGGAAAACCAAAAGTGCTAGGTATTGTGGTTTTACTTCCAATTTGAAAGTGTGGTCCACATGAGGTTAAGAGTCAGATAATCATCTTTTCTTGTTGTTTGATATAGTACTGCTTCTCTGAATCATTTGATCACTGCCATGAATTCAGTGACAAGTACTAATGGGCTCAATTTATCTATTCAGGTAGTGAAAAATTGTAAATCAGACAAAAATATTGTCCTTAGAACTCTGTAATAGTTTATTCTCACCCAGATTTTATCATTAGGACACTGACAGTCATTGGCCTCAATAAAATGACTGATTTTTTGGGAAGTAATGAATTTCAAAAGAGAATTTTTCTACCCTGATGGTTTTTCAATCTCATTTCCAGGTTTTAAGGGAGAAGCTGGTGATATGGGGATCCTAGGGCCACCAGGAGTCACTGGACCCCAAGGTCCAAAAGGCCAGAAAGGAGAGAAGGGTAGGTAATTATATCCATTTCATGTCAGAACTCAAGAGATGTTCTGCATCATTTTTAAGAAGAGCAGCTTGTTAAGTAAATACCAGATTCTTACAGGTAGATCTATTTTTTAAAATGTAAAAACTTGGTAAAGCATATTGTGAGTTATATTTGATATAAAAATGTTAACTTTATAAATAGCCAACTGAGAAATTTAAAACTTGCCTGGTAATATACTCGCCCCCACACACATACCTTTTCTGTTTCTTATAGTCCACCTGGCTGACTCAGTGACTGGGAGCCACAGGGCATAGACTCTGGGAAAGGGTCCTTTCCTATATACTCCTGTTTGAGTTCTTCTTTATGATGCAAATTAATCTCATACTACACAAAACTAATCAGAGCAGGCAATCCTCTAGAATATTCCATATAGATGGATAGACTACCTACTAAGGAGAGTATGACATATCCTTTGGCTTACTCTCAAATCAGGGGCAGTGTCAACGGTGGGAAGAGAACTGAATTAAAATGGAAGAAGTCAAGCTATTTGCAGTGACCCTGGACCCGTCACTTTACCTCATCTGGAAATTGAGAGGACTAGACTAGATATTTATTTATACTCTGTTTAAGGAAGATTTGTCATTATGGGGCCTTTCCTAGATCTTTTCCAGCTCAGAAATTCTGTAATTCCATAGATGTATCAGCAAAGAGGGTGCTCTGCTCTGGGAAATCCCTGGTTCTATAAGTGCTTCAAGGTATTGAGGGAAGGTTATAGATTCACTGGGACATTTAGAAATTCCTCAGGGAATACCACCAGCCTGTAGAAATACTATATATCCGTCAAGTTAAATGTTTTAGCCTTAGTGTCACGTGTCAAAAGACATAATATCATCTATACATCACCCTCTGCATGGCTCAGGAACCGCCTAACTCATTTCTGGTAGAACATTCAGTGAAGTAATTACTCAAAAAAGATGCTAAGGTAAGAGAGAGCCACTACACACTTGTCAGTTATGCGATTTTCATTCTTGGAAGCATTTAATCCTTTTGTGGCTGAATTATGTTAGCAGAAGGCCCTGTGAAATAAAGATGAGTGATGAACCTCCCCAGTGTTTCATACATTTTGAAAGTTAGACTTCTGGAAGTAGAAGAAAAAAACAGGGAAGTATTATAAAATGGGGTTCTTAAGAATATGCCTTGATGAAGGATCAAAAGTATAAAATCATTTAACCAGTCTCTATAAAGTGACAACTGTGTTTTCCTTTTACTTCAACTTAACTTGGACTCTTGTTTAAGACTTAAAGTTAAAAAAATAAATGAGTAGAATGACTGTAGTTTTTACTCAATCATTATCTGATTGAGTAAATTCATTATAAGCAGTTAAACTCTTTAAATGAACTCGAGAATCAGAATAACTGTGCAGTGAAGGTCAGGATATGAATATTGACAAGGACTGGGAATAGAATTATTCCTTCACTTCCATTCATAGTTATGTTCTCTTCAAAGGTATACAGATGTTCTCCCGATGGCCTATGGGTTAATTTCCAATTTTTTTTTTTTTTTTTTTTGCGGTACGCGGGCCTCTCACTGTTGTGGCCTCTTCCGTTGCGGAGCACAGGCTCCGGACGCGCAGGCTCAGCGGCCATGGCTCACGGGCCCAGCCACTCCGCGGCATGTGGGATCTTCCCGGACCAGGGCACGAACCCGTGTCTCCTGCATCGGCAGGTGGACTCTTAACCACTGCGCCACCAGGGAAGCCCTAATTTCCAAATTTTAAGTTTTAAATGGAATGATAAAGAGGAGCAAGCTACTTAGAAAACTCAGTTGAGCAGCTTATGGTGGGATTTCTCTAGCTAGTCTTATGAAATTTGGCTGAATTGCTTTTCATGACTTTTATTTATGTATTTATTTATTTATTTACAGCCATTGTGCTTTTATTGTAAAATTAATAAATTCTTTATAGTAGATTATTAAATACTGGCATATTTATACAATGATAATGAGAACCAACAAACAACTATATGCAACAGTATAAATCAATTTTACAAATATAATGTTGAGTGAAAGAATTCAGACACAAAAGATTATATACTCTACAACTTCAATTATATAATGGTTAGTACAAACCCCCTAAAGTCTATGATGCTAAAAGTCAACTGTAGTTACTCTCAAAGATTAGGCTGTGACAAAAAGGGGACACATTAGAGTCTTCTGGGACTCTGATAATATTCTGGTTTCTTACACAACATTGTAAATCAACTATACTTCAATTAAAAATAAAATAAAAGAGATTAAGAAACTAAAAAAATTATTTTGGTTTCTTCTTTGAAAAATTTTTATTGGGATATAGTTGCCGTAAAGTGAATCAGCTATACATATACATATATGCCCTCAGTTTTGGATTTCCTTCCCATTTAGGTCACCACAGAGCACTGAGTAGAGTTCCCTGTGCTTTACAGTACATTCTCATTAGTTATCTATTTTATATATAGTATCAATAGTGTATATATGTCAATCCCTATCTCACAATTCATCCTACCCACACCCTTTTCCCCTTTGGTATCCATACGTTTATTCTCTACGTCTGTGTCTCTATTTCTGCTTTGCAAATAAGATAATCTATACCATTTTTTAAGAATCCACATATATGGGATAATATACGATATTTGTTTTTCTCTTTCTGCCTTACTTCACTCTGTATGACAGTCTCTAGGTCCATCCACGTCTTTACAAATGACCCAGTTTCATTCCTTTTTATGGCTGAGTAATATTCCATTATATATATGTACCACATCTTTTTTATCCATTCCTCTGTTGATGGACATTTAGGTTGCTTTTATGTCCTGCCTATTGTAAATAGTGCTGCAGTGAACATTGGGGTGCATGTCATGTGTCTTTTTGCATTGTGGTTTCTCTCGGTGTATGCCCAGTAGTGGGATTGCTGGGTCATATGGCAGTTCTACTTTTAGTTTCTTAAGGAACCTCCATACTGTTCTCCATAGTGGTTTTATCAATTTACATTCCCATCAACAGTGCAAGAGGGTTCCCTTTTCTCCACATCCTCTCCAGCATTTATTGTTTGTAGATTTTTTGATGATGGCCATTCTGACTGGTGTGAGGTGATACCTTTTTGTAGTTTTGATTTGCATTTCTCTAATAATTACTGATGTTGAGCATCCTTTCATATGTTTGTTGGCAATCTGTATGTCTTCTTTGGAGAAATGTCTGTTTAGGTCTTCTGCCCATTTTTGGATTGGGTTGTATTTTTTTTCATATTGAGCTGCATGGGTTGCTTGTATATTTTGGAGGTTAATCCTTTGTCAGTTGCTTCATTTGCAAATATTTTCTCCCATTCTGAGGGTTGTCTTTTCGTCTTGTTTATGGTTTCCTTTGCTGTACAAAAGCTTTGAAGTTTCATTAGGTCCTTCCCATTTGTTTATTTTTGTTTTTATCTCCATTTCTCTAAGAGGTGGGTCGAAAAGGATCTTTCTGTGATTTATGTCATTGAATGTTCTGCCTATGTTTTCATCTAAGAGTTTTATAGTGTCTGGCCTTACATTTAGATCTTTGATCCATTTTGAGTTTATTTTTGTGTATGGTGTTAGGGAGTGTTCTAATTTCATTCTTTTACATGTAGCTGTCCAGTTTTCCCAGCACCACTTATTGAAGAGACTGTCTTTTCTCCACTGTATATTCTTGCCTCCTTTATCAAAAATAAGGTGACTGTAGGTGCATGGGTTTATCTCTGGGCTTTCTATCCTGTTCCATTGAGCTATCTTTCTGTTTTTGTGCCAGTACCATACTGTCTTGATTACTGTAGCTTTGTAGTATAGTCTGAAGTCAGGGAGCCTTATTCCTCCAACTCCTTTTTTCTTTCTCAAGATAGCTTTGGCTTTGGGGTCTTTTGTGTTTCCATACAAATTGTAAAAAATTTTTGTTCTAGTTCTGTGAAAAACGCCATTGGTAATTTGATAGGGATTGGCATTGAATCTGTAGATTGCTTTGGGTATTATAGTCATTTTCACAATATTGATTCTTCCAATTCAAGAACATGGTATATCTCTCCATCTGTTTGTGTCTTTTTTTATTTCTTTCATCAGTATCTTATAGTTTTCTGAGTACAGGTCTTTTGCCTCCTTAGGTAGGTTTATTCCTAGATATTTTATTCATTTTTTTGCAATGGTGAATGAAATCGTTTCCTTAATTTCTCTTTCTGATCTTTCATTGTTAGTGTATAGGAATGCAAGAGATTTCTGTGTATTAATTTTGTATCGTGCAACTTTACTAAATTCATTGATTAGCTCTAGTAGTTTTCTAGTGACATCTTTAGGATTCTCTATGTATATTATCATGTAATCTGCAAACAGTTACAGTTTTACATATTCTTTTCCAGTTTGTATTCCTTTTATTTCTTTTTCTTCTCTGATTGCTGTGGCTAGGACTTCCAAAACTATGTTGTATAATAGTGGCGAGAGTGGGCACCCTTGTCTTGTTCCTGATCTTAGAGGAAATGCTTTCAGTTTTTCACCATTGAGAATAATGCTCGATGTGAGTTTTTCATATATGGCCTTTATTGTGTTGAGGTAAGTTCCCTCTATGCCTACATTCTGGAGAGTTTTTTTTTTTATCTTAAATGGGTGTTGAATTTTGTCAAAAGCTCTTTATACATCTCTTGAGATGGTCATATGGTTTTTGTCCTTCAATTTGTTAATATGGTATATCACATTGATTGATTTGCATGTATTTAAGAATCCTTGCATCCCTGGGATAAATCCTACTTGATCGTGGTGTGTGGTCCTTTTAATGTGTTGTTGGATTCGGTTTGCTAGTATTTTGTTGAGGATTTTTGCGTTTATGTTCATCAGTGATATTGGCCTGTAATTTTCTTTTTTTGTGTGATATCTTTGTCTGGTTTTGATATCATGGTGGTGGTGGCCTCATAGAATGAGTTTGGGAGTGTTCCTCCCTCTGCAATTTTTGGGAAGAGTTTGAGAAGGATAGGTGTTAGCTCTTCTCTAAAATTTGATAGAATTCGCCTGTGAAGTCATCTGGTCTTGGACTTTTGTTTGTTGGAAGATTTTTAATCACAGTTTCAATTTCATTACTTGTGATTGGTCTGTTTATGTTTTCTATTTCTTCTTGGTTCAGTCTTGGAAGGTTATGCCTTTCTAAGAATTTGTCCGTTTCTTCCAAGTTGTCCATTTTATTGGCATAGAGTTGCTTACAAAGGATCTCTTATGATCCTTTGTATTTCTGCAATGTCAGTTGTAACTCGTCCTTTTCAATTTCTAATTTTATTGATTTGAGCCCTCTCCCTTTTTTTCTTGATGAGTCTGCCTAAAGTTTTATCAATTTGGTTTATCTTCTCAAAGAACCATCTTTTAGTTTCATTGATCTTTGCTGTTGTTTTCTTTGTTTCTATTTCATTTATTTCCTTCTACTAACTTCTTCTTTCTCTAGTTGCTTTAAGTGTAAGGTTAGGTTGTTTATTTGAGATTTTTCTTGTTTCTTGAGGTAGGATTGTATTACTTTAAACTTCCCTCTTAGAACTGCTTTTGCTGCCTCTCATAGGTTTTGGTTCATCGTGTTTTTATTGTCATTTGTTTCTAGGTATTTTAATTTTTTATTTATTTATTTTTGGCTGTGTTGGGTCTTCACTGCTGCATGCAGGCTTTCTCTAGTTGTGGCGAGCAGGGGCTACTCTTCATTGCAGTACACGGGCTTCTCATTGTGGTGGCTTCTCTTGTTGTGGCTCTAGGTGCGTGGGCTTCAGTAGTTGTGGCACACAGTCTCAGTAGTTGTGGCTCGTGGGCTGTAGCATGCAGGCTCAGTAGTTGTGGTGCATGGGCTTAGTTGCTCTGTGGCATGTGAGATCTTCCCAGACCAGGGCTTGAACCTGTGTCCCCTGCATTGGCAGATGGATTCTTAACCACTGTGCCACCAGGAGCCCCCTCTTGGTGTTTTATGATTTCCTCTTTGATTTCTTCAGTGATCTCTTGGTTGTTTAGTAGCATATTGTTTTCCCTCCAAGTGTTTGTGTTTTTTACTGTTTTTTTTTCCCTGTAATTGATTTCTAATCTCATAGCCTTGTGGTCAAAAAAGATGCTTGATATGATTTCAATTTTCTTAAATTTACCGAGGCTTGATTTGTGATCCAAGATGTGATCTATCCTGGAGAATGTTCCACATACACTTGAGAATAAAGTGTATTCTGCTGCTTTTGGATGGAATGTCCTATAAATATCAACTAAGTCTAGCTGGTCTAATGTGTCATTTAAAGCTTGTGTTACCTTATTAATTTTCTGTCTGGATATCTATCCATTGATATAAGTGGAGTGTTAAAGTCCCCACTATTATTGTGTTACTGTCAATTTCCTCTTTTTTGGCTGTTAGCATTTGCCTTATGTATAGAGGTGCTCCTATGTTGGGTGCATAAATATTTACTCTTGTTATATCTTCTTGGATTGATCCCTTGATCATTATGTAGTGTCCTTCTTTGTCTCTTATAATAGTCTTTATTTTAAAGTCTGTTTTGTCTGATATGAGTATTTCTACTGCAGCTTTCTTTTGATTTCCATTTGCATGGAATATCTTTCTCCATCCTCTTACTTTCAATCTGTATGTGTCCCTAGGTCTGAAGTTGGTCTCTTGTAGACAGCATATACATGGGTCTTATTTTTGTATGCATTCAGCCAATCTGTGTCTTTTGGTTGGAGCATTTAATCCATTTACATTTAAGGTAATTATCAGTATGTATGTTCCTATTACCATTTTCTTAATTTTGGGGGGTTTGTTTTTGTAGGTCTTTTTCTTCTCTTGTGCTTCCTGCCTAGAAAAGTTCATTTAGCATTTGTTGTAAAGCTGGTTTTGTGGTGCTGAATTCTGTTAGCTTTGCTTTTCTGTAGAGCTTTTGATTTCTCCATCAAATCTGAATGAGATCCTTGCCAGGTAGAGTAATCTTGGTTGTAGATTTTACCCTTTTTATCACTTTAAATATATCCTGTCACTCCCTTCTGGCCTGCAGAGTTTCTGCTGAAAAATCAGCTGATAACCTTATGGGAATTCCCTTGTATGTTATTTGTTGCTTTTCCCTTGCTGCTTTTAGTATTTTTTCTTTGTGTTTAATTTTTGTTAGTTTGCTTGATATGTGTCTCAGCCTGTTTCTCCTTGGATTTATCCTGTATGGGACTGTCTGTGCTTCCTGGACTTGATTGACTATTTCCTTTCCCATGTTAGAGAAGTTTTTTACTATAATCTCTTCAAATATTTTCTCAGACACTTTCTCTTTCTCTATTTCTTCTGAGATCCCTATAATTTGAACATTGGTGCCTTTAATGTTGTCCCAGAGGTCTCTGAGACTGTCCTCATTTCTTTTCATTCTTTTTTCTTTATTTTGCTCCATGGCAGTTATTTCCACCATCCTATCTTCCAGGTCACTTATCTGTTCTTCTTCCTCAGTAATTCTGCTATTGATTCCTTTGAGTTTATTTTTAATTTCAGTTATTGTGTTGCTCATCACAGTTTGTTTGTTCTTTAGTTCTTCTAGGTCCTTGTTAAACATTTCTGTTTAACAGAATTGGATCATCTTTACTGTTATTACTCTGAATTCTTTTCCAGGTAGACTGCCTATTTCCTCTTCATTTATTTGGTCTTGTGGGTTTTTACCTTGCTCCTTCTTCTGCAACGTATTTCTCAGTCTTCTCATTTTGTCTAACTTACTGTGTTTGAGGTCTTCTTTCCACAGACTGAAGTGTCATAGTTCCTCTTGCTTCTTGTGTCTGCCCTTGGTGGGTGAGGTTGGTCCAGTGGCTTGTGTAGGCTTCCTGGTGGGAGGGACTGGTGCCTGTGTTCTCATGGGTGGAGCTGGATCTTGTCCCTCTGATGAGCAGGGCCATGTCAGGTGGTGTGTTTTGGGGTGTCTGTGAGCTTAGCACAACTTTAGGCAGCCTGTCTGCTGATAGGAGGTAGTTTTGTGTTCCTGTCTTGCTTGTTGTTTGCTGTGAGGCATCCAGCACTAAAGCCTGCAGGCAGTTAGGTAGAGCCATGTCTTGTATTCAAGATGCAGACCACTGTGAGAGGTCTCATCAATTAACATTCCTTGGGGTCAGGAATTCTCTGGCATTCCAGCATCCTGGACTCAGTGCTCCCTTCCCCGAGGCTCCGGCCTGACCCCTGGCTGGGGAACCAAGACCCCACAAGCCACACATCACAGCAATAAAGGGAAAAAAAGGGGTGGGGGGATAAAACAAAGGAAAATAAAAAGAGAAACAAAACCCAAGAGAAATAGCAAATACAGAAACAAATAGCAACAACAGCAATAAAACCAAAAAACAAACAAAACTCCAGACAAATGGTAAAAGCAAAACCAACCAAACAAAAATGAAAACAAACTCATGCACACACAAAAAGAAACAAAAACAAAACCAAAGAAAACAAAACCCAAGAGAACAACCAGGCAAACAGAACCCCAAAATGAAATCAAACAATTAAAAACAAAACTAACACAAACAGAAAACAAAAAACAAAACTTAAACAGAATGCAAACTGAAGAATAAAGCAAACAAAAGCAGACACACAAAAACAATTAAAAAAAGGATAAAAAGAAAAAACAGAAAGAGGGAAAAAAAGATAAAAACAAAATAGAACAAAGAAAAGGAAAAAAACAGAACAATGAAAAATAAAAACAAAAAAATTAACAAAATTATAAAAAGGAAGAAAAGAAAACAGAGAAAAACCAAACAAACCTAAAACCCCCCAAACTACTAAATAAAAATAAAGAATAATAATTACAAAAAACAAAGCCAGCAACAGAACAAATCAAAACATAATAATAATAATAGTAATAATAATATTTTCCTGGGGTCTCAGCTGTCATTGTGCTAGCCCCTGCTCTGAGCCACAGCCCACCTCCACCTCCCCAGTAGGCCCTCCAGTGCCTCTAGGTTGGTCTCTCGACCTGCTGTGGGCACTGTGAGGACAGGTCAGACTCTGATCTGGCCCAGCTCATGTGTGTGCTTGCCCCCAAAGTCCACAGCTGCCAGAGCTAGACCAGTTTCATTTGTGGGAACACTCATTGTCCATTCAGATCCATAGATGCAGGGTCTACTAAGCTGATCACAGGGCCTTAATATGTAGCTTGTGCAACTGATGGAAAGATTTTTGTTCCTCTTCCTTAGTCACCCTGCCCCTGGGGTTCAGCTGTGATTTTAGCCCCACTTCTGCATGTGGGCCACCCACAGGATTCTGCTCCCTAGGCTGCCCTGGAGCACTTGGGCCTGCCCCATGAGGACATGGCATGGAGGTGGCATGGCTGCCTGGGTCGCAGGAGCTCCAGTGGTGACAGATGTGCAGGGAAGTGGCAGCCACAGGCACAAGAGATCTGGCCTAGTGTGAGCATTTTCTAGTGCCCAGTGGCAGGTGTGCGAGGGCCAGCCCTGTCAGGGCCCTCTCCTAGCACCTGCGGGGATGGGCAGGGGCTGGTGCGTGGGGAGAGAGGCTGCAGCGGTGGCTCCATCCCCTGCATGTCACTCAGCAGTGGTGCCTTGCTTCCATGGCAGTCCAGGTTTCCTCTACAGGCATTCCCAGTTGCATATTTCCTCCCTCCCATCCCCATCGGCTGTCTCCTTGCAGCCAACAATAGTACTCCTTCTGGGTTTGTACTCCAGTCCCCACGCTCCAGCTCCCACCACCGTGCGCACCAGTGGACACACGTCCCAGTGTGGGGCATGCAGTGCTGTTGCATGGACTGTCTGTGTAGGTCTCACTTTGTGCTCTCTGCCACAGACTGGCCGTTCCACCCTCCTCTGTCAGCCTCAGGTGCTTCCCTTCTGTCCCAACCAATTTCTCTGTCGGTGAGGGGGCTTCCCCAGATGTGGGAACCTCTCTTCTGCTTCAGCTCCCCAACTGGGGAGCAGGTTCCATCCCATTTCCTCTCCTCTTCTTTCTCCCTTTCTTTCATCTTGCCTGGTTATGCAGGCATCTTTATTGTCCTTTCTGGTGTCCAAGGTCTTCTACTAGTGTTCAGCCCGTGTTCTGTGAGAATTGTTTCATCTGTAGATGTATTCTTTTTTTTTTTTTCATGGTACACGGGCCTCTCACTGTTGTGGCCTCTCCTGCTGTGGAGCACAGGCTCCGGACGCGCAGGCTCAGCAGCCATGGCTCATGGGCCCAGCTGCTCTGCGGCATGTGGGATCTTCCCGGACCGGGGCACGAACCCACGTCCCCTGCATCAGCAGGTGGACCCTCAACCACTGCGCCACCAGGGAAGCCCTGTAGATGTATTCTTGATGCATTTGTGGAGAGAGATGAACTCCATGTCCTCCTACTCCTCCACCATCTTGAAAAGCCCCCTCTTCTCATGACTTTTAATTTGACTTAGGGTTTCTTTTTCCCTGGAAAAAATGAAACAAAATATGTTGGTTATATCATAAATAATATGGCTGGTAAGTTGATGCCAACCAATATTATATACAGTTATGTTTGACTCTGTACAGATTGCTAAACTTTTTCATACCTCAGTTGCTTTTGTGATGAAAGTGGTAACAAAAATATGTGCTCTACCTTTCTTGATGGGAGATGCTACAAACTTTTGTAAATGAAAAATATTCCAATTGATGAAATGTGCTCTGTTATGTGAGCCTCCCTGTTATATGAGAGGCTGTTTTATTATCAAATAAAAATTAATATTAAACTAAAAGTTTGAAATTTAAAAATTCATGTTAAGAGCTTGGAACATTACCTGGTGCAAAGTAAGTGCTCAATGAGAGTTAGCTATTATTGTTACTGTTATTTTTGCTATTATTAGTTACAATTAAAATAAATCTAGAGTGGCTGCACTGTAACAGGATGGGCCTTTGGCCAGGCCCAGTATAAAAGTCCATTTTGTGGTAATATTGCAAATATCTAAAAGCCCAGATATTTTTATTTTTTCAAACATGAATTTTCATAGCTTTATAATTGCCCAAAGAGTGTATGAAAAAAATTCCAAACAAAATGAAAATTAGCTTTTCCTTGGTGCTTTATGTATATCAAGGACAATATTTTTTATCCTGTGTGGGTTTTTTTTTTTTTTTTTTTTTTCGGTACACGGGCCTCCCACTGCTGCGGCCTCTCCCGTCGCGGAGCACAGGCTCCGGACACGCAGGCTCAACGGCCATGGCTCACGGGCCCAGCCGCTCCGCAGCATGTGGGATCTTCCCGGACCGGGGCACGAACCCGTGTCCCCTGCATCGACAGGCGGATTCTCAACCACTGCGCCACCAGGGAAGCCCCCTGTGTGGGTTTTTATCATGAATAGTTTTAGCTGACTGCAGAGTGTTGTGCTCTGTGTTTTAGCTTATATGGTGCACGGTACGATCTCTCACACACTGTGAGGGATATAAAAAAAGAGGACCTTTTAACTGTCATTCAGAATTCGTAATAAGAAGAGCACAAACACAGACATACATAATGTAAGGCAGAATGTCATAGGTTTTGTAAGAGATTTGAAGAGCTACAAGAATGCTGAGGGAAAAGCTGAAATCTGTTTGAAGAGATTTGGCACTACCTCCAAATATACTTTAAATGGTTCACCATCAATTGGAATAAAATATTCCTAATGTTGCTCAATAAATTCTTTTTCCATATTGTTTTACCTTTACACATTTTGGTAAAGGAAGCATTAGAATGTGACACAGTTGTGAAATGGGTGTTTGTTATATCATAGCTAATATAGTTAGAAAAAAGTTAATCTTGGTATCATTTTAGGACTTAAGGGAGAACGTGGGGAGCGAGGAACAAATGGAGTTCCAGGATACCCAGGAAAACCTGGAGTACCAGGTAGTGTATAAAGTATATCTACTGTGTGTAGTCACATGTGCAGTATGGCCCTTAATTTTCTTCCTGTTTGTATTTAAAGTTATCAGGGAGGTAAGATGGAAATATCAATTAGTAATAATCTTCTAATAATTTAGTGTACTGATTGGATGGAGTGTTATCAGCACTGGTGTAGGAATCTGGAAATGGTAAAAGTATCTGAACTCTGCACCTCTTTCTCGCTGTCCTTGGGAAAAAGATCTCTAAATCTTCCTGGGTTGCAGATTTTTTGCCTGTAAGATTTTGGGTTTGGATGGACAATATGGAGATTTAGGAGAATAGCTCGGTTGGGCCAAAATGCAAAGTATAATGGAACACAACGGGCAACTATAGTTCTAATATTCATTATCTTAAAAGTCAAACAAACAAACAGACAAACTAGATATATAAGATCTAAATATAAGCTGTTACTTCTCAGTAACATTAACTCTTTCCTTTATGAGGGAGTCTCTTGATTTGAATGGCTCAGTGTAAGAGTCTGCTCTGCATGGCCATTGCTCAGGCAAGAAGCAGGTTTCCAGCTCCAGTTAAGAGGTTTTGTTTCATTTTGTGAGCTCTCTGATAATAGCATACTGCTCATACCATATGTGAGCCTTAACCATTATTTTAATTTTTCCATTTCAGGTGGACTTGGTCCTAAGGGGGATAGAGGAAATATTGGCCTGGCAGGAGTGAAAGGACAAAAAGGCTCGAAGGGGGACACGTGTGCCAATGGTACCAAAGGAGATAAAGGAGACCGAGGGGCTGTGGGTGCACCAGGCTTGAATGGAGAGCCTGGGGCCAAGGGAGACAAGGGGGAGATGGGGGATAAGGGCTACTGTGGAGATTCTGGGGAGAGGGGGGGAAAAGGAGAAAAAGGCGAGGAGGGCATGAAAGGAGAAAAAGGTAGCAAAGGAGATATTGGAATGGAAGGGAAAAGTGGTTCAGACGGGCTGCCTGGGCCCCCTGGGCCCCAAGGTGATCCAGGAGTTAAAGGAGAAAAGGGAGAGTTGGGTCCTCCTGGTCTTGTGGGACCTGCAGGGCCAAAGGGTGAACTTGGGAGCAAAGGGGTCCGAGGGTCTATTGGGAAGAAGGGCTCTCGGGGCCTCAAGGGCTCCAAGGGGGAGATGGCCAGAGTCCCACAGTCAGCTTTCAGTGCTGCTTTATCCAAGCCTTTCCCCCCTCCAAATGCCCCTATCAAGTTTGACAAGGTTCTCTATAACGACCAAGGGAACTACAGCCCTGTCACTGGGAAATTTAACTGTAGTATTCCTGGGGCATATGTTTTTTCCTACCACGTCACCGTGAGGGGCCGACCTGCTCAGATCAGCCTGGTGGCCTGGAATAGGAAGCAGTTCAAGTCCAGAGAAACGCTCTATGGTCATGAAATAGACCAGGCCTCTCTCCTCATCATCTTGAAATTAAAAGCAGGGGACCAAGTCTGGCTAGAAGTTTCAAAAGATTGGAATGGGGTGTATGTCAGTGCTGAGGATGATAGCATTTTTACTGGGTTCCTTTTGTACCCAGAGGAAAACCCTGGCATTTCACCATAAACTTGTATCTTCAACACTGTAGTTTGGGTTTAGTGGAATAAGTGAGGTAACATTGGGTAGTGCTATTGAAAAAAGTAAGCTTCATTTTTTTTTTCATGATTATAAAAATAATACAGAAAAATTAAGAAAAAATTATATCACCTAGAGTCAATAATCCTATTTTAGAACATCACCTTTAAAAAATATTTATATGTATTTGAGAGCATGTGTCTATTAATTTTGTAGCTAGCCTTTTTCATTTAGCATTTAATGGCATTTCTCAAGCCCTTCAAATAATATTTGTATACAAAAATATGAATGAAATTTGTAATAAATACATATATTCTAACTAAATATTTTCTGTCTCATAAAAACGTGTGTAACTCTTTTCAGTGTGAATGTGAGGCTAACAGCTGACATATGATGGGTAGGTATTTCTCAAAAGTTTCTAATTCTGTTGGGAGGATTGCCTTCCCACAAAATAGGACGATTCCCACGTTAGTTTAATTCAGGGAGAGTACACAGAAAGAATAGTAAAGACTAGCTAAAGTATTTTTAAGATCAATCAGTGTGTAAGGGTTTGCTCATAAAAAACCTGTATTATATGGACTTCTGTGTTGGGTAAAAGGTAAAAAGAAAGTTGATATAGATATTGCTTCATCATAGCAAAGATCCAGCGGTTCATCTAATTATTGTGCTTAGAAGAACTGAATGTCCCCCAAAGATTTCAGAGTAAAATTAAATCATTATTGATCTAAAGTTTCAGCCCTTTCTTCATGGAAGAACATGAAGGTAATGTTAATTCAATTTGGATAAATTCTTTGGCTTCATTATCATCATCTCTAAAATAATTAATTCTAGTTATTCAGTGATAACATTGCTGTAACAGGTGGGTATTTGGGAATTCACTTGCAATGTGAATATTTAAAGCTGTGAATATATAATAACTCAACAGCCTCATTTACTAAGAAGTGAATTTGTTGACTCTTGAATTTGGTTTAATGAAGCATATAGTTATGCAGATTTGCAAATCTTGGTGAGTCAAATCAGGGCGTGGGTGATGGGAAACATTTTGGCCTTGCTCTGCCAGATAAACAAGCTCTGAAAAACATAATTTATTTTTGATCTTCATATATATGTATATATATATTAGAATAGTGCTTCTCAAACTGTGTTCAGAGGAAAACCATTACTGGAAGTTGTTATTATGAGCTACTGCAAAGAGTGGGTTCTGTGTCAAACAAATGTTGGAAATGCTGTATTCTATCTCCCTTTTAAAGATTCATAGAGCATGTTAGTGTAGTCCCTGATATTCCTACAGAAAAGAAATTTGTTTAATTTTGCTTTGTCCATTTATTTTGAGTATAGAACTCATCAAGCAGCATCCCATGGAACAGCGTTCTGTAAGATGCCAATTTTGGAAATGTTGCATTAGTGTCTCATCCAAAGATTACCCAGCAGGCTGGGATAAAGTTTACTCTTGACATTTAGCCCTTGCTTCAGCAATTCTTCTCTATTTAGATTGCAATATTGCTTTAATTGTGGCTTTGCTTGTATTTGTCACAGGGAGAGTAAGAATTCACAAATGATTAAGGCAGCGATATTTGCACTTAGACTTTTCTTTTCCAGTTTGAGGACGGGATAGTGAAGAGATTCCAGGAACTTAGAGTTTTGTCTCTCTGTATTGTCTTATAGATATATTTCTTTCTTTATGCCTTCTCCATCTTTGGGTCATAGGGATTTGGGAGGCTGAGACCAACTAACCTAGGAAGATGGAAGATAAACCATATCAAAGGATGTGATGTAAAAGGCAGCTGGGCAGAGGGCCAGTAAGAGAGGAAAAATTCACATGGAGGATATATGATATCCAGCGGTGTCTTACATGTGTGTTTGTGGTAAACATTTTGTAGGAAGTCTGAAGTTAAGAGTTTAGGGTTAGGATCCAGGGTTGGTGGTTAGTTATGAATTTTCCTCAGGGCATCCCAACTAAGGAAGTTCTTAGCCTTTGGGATGGCTTTGGGAGGTGACTTCTGGGTTCTGTATGCCACTCTCTGCTACAAGGGTGAAGTGGCACAACAATGTCCCTTCTTTCAACTATACCATGTCTTCCATCTCGTTGAAAGCCCAAAAACAAAGAGTGGATCTCTTGCATCCTAAGGATTTGAATGTAACCCATATCCTGCTCCTACCCTAATGACTGTCGCATATCCTGACCTCTCCCCTGAATGCCTGCCTAGAGTATTAAACTGCTGAGAGGACTTCCCTGGTGGTACAGTGGTTAAGAATCCACCTGCCAAAACAGGGGACACGGGTTCGATCCCTGGTCCGGGAAGATCCCACATGCCGCGGAACAACTAAACTCGTGCGCCACAACTACTGAGCCTGCGCTCTAGAGCCCGTGAACCACAACTACTCAGCCTGCGTGCCACAACTACTGAAGCCTGTGCACCTAGAGCCCATGCTCTGCAACAAGAGAAGCTACTGCAAGAGAAGTCCACGCACTGCAACGAAGAGTAGCCCCCACTTGCCGCAACTAGAGAAAGCCTGTGCACAGCAGTGAAGGCCCAATGCAGCCAAAAGTAAGCAAGTAAGTAAGTAAATAAATAAATGTATTTAAAAAAAAAAAACTGCTGAGAGTTAAAATACATCTCAGGCTTAACATGACAAAACAAGCTTCTGAAAGTCTCCCCAAGCTGCTCTTCCTACATCCTGCCCTAGCTCACATAATGGCAGCTTTTTATGGAGATGCTCAGGCTAAAAACCTTGTGTCATTTGATTCTTCCCTTTCACACTTAAATCCAGTCTGTCAGGAATCCTTCTGGTGCTTCTTTCAGAAAGAATTCAGAATTTGATGACTTCTCACATCTCCGTTGCCATCACCCTGATGAGACCATCATCATTTATTGCCAGGATTTTTTTATTGCAGTAACCTGCAAAATGGATTTCCCTAAGATACAAGGGGCCAAAATACAAATGGGACCCAACATAATAAATATCTAAATATTTGAACTTTATGAGTCAATCTAACAAAGTTATTTAAAATATGTTCTACCCTCCTACTTTAACGTATACTCTTATGTTGAAAAAGTAAGAAACAATTAATGATTTTTATATGACCAACAGTAAGCAAAACATAACAGATGACTGAATTACTACTGTGTGTGTCTGGGTGTTCTCTTAATGGGTAGGTGACATTTGGATGAGTATAGAAAGAGTTTAAGTTATGAATTACTATATGTCTATCCTGTAGATGTTATTTTTAAAACTTAATTTCAGTAAAATATATGCCACATAACCAAGATTTCCATGTAGTTGATGTTCTATTGATAGTTTTATCAAATTAGACCACTCTTGTTGAGTCCTTGTATTTTAAAAATTAATTAAACATATTAATTTCAATTCAGTTTGGAGAAACTTTGCTCATCTGAACTAGCAATAAGAACCACAACATCTACACATCATGTTCAAGTATTGTAATTGGGGTTGCAGATGATACATTACGACTATTGTAAACAATATTTCAAAATATTTAAATTTCATCCTATAAACTATGATCACTTATATTGCCATTTTCGTCATCTCTTGAAACAATATTCTAGAATTTAGCTCCAGCATGAATTTTGTTTGGACCTGCATAAATACAAATTTAGAGAGATATGAATTGTTTAATATTTCTAGCCATTAAGTATGCAACCATTGCAAACCCTGGGCCATTCGTGAATATCTCAAGAATGCTGAATTGGAACACAAAGAGAAGCACAACTGAGACATAATATGTTGTTATCTATGGCACTTATGCTCTCCAAGAGGAAGTTAGTAAGTGACGTCGTACTTCTCTTAATTAGGCACATCCATTTCTCAAATCCTCCCCACATTCCTAAGCAGTGTCCAGCTCCCATGTTTGCAGCCTTGATGGCATTTGGAGGCAGTCACCTTTTGTTTGATGCACACATGGCAGGAGGTGTGGAGAAGAGTCTAAAAGGGTCTAAAATGTGGTAGTCATGGGAATACATATTTAAGACTGCAGGTTGTGCTGTGCCAGAATTGAGCCTGATTGCTAAGAAGGATGCCCTGGGTACTATCATAAATGTACATGTTTTGTGTTTGTTTTATGCAGGACCCCGTACAATATGGGGCCCAGGGCAGGGGCCCCTCTTGCTTGGGTCTAAAGGCAGTATCTCCTATTTCTGTCTCCAACTCCTTTAATCAAAGCAATCCTGTTAAAAAGGAAGTTAGATCATCTTACTCCTCTGCTCAAAGCCTCTTGAAGCTCCTGTCTCATTGGGAGTAGAAGCTGATTCCTTACTATGACCGGAAAGGCCCCTGTGTGATCGGGCCCCTGCTTTCCCTCTGACTCTGCCATCTCCTCCACGCTCACTCTGGGCATTGCCCTCAATGCTATTTCTCCAATTCACTCACATATTTCCACTTAGGGCTAGGGCTTTGCACGTGCCATTCTACCTAAATGGCTCTTATCCCAGGTAACTGCATGACTGGCCCCTTCCTCTCTCTAGAGCCTTTATTCAAATATCACCTTTTCAGTAAGGTCTTTGACTACTTGATTTTAAATTGCATTCCCATGTCCTATTTCTCATCCTCTCATCCTTGCTTTTTTCTCCACAGCACTCACCACATCTAATATATATTTCCCTTACTGATCTTTATTTTCTGTCTTCCCACTAGGAAGTAAGTTCCAGGACTCCAAGGATTTTTATCTGTTTATTGCCCTTTCCCCAGCACCAGCACATTAATTCAGTGAATGAAGATTGATGGGGTCCAAGCTGCTGTGGTGGTTGTAAATCTCTCTACAAGGTGATGCTCACAGGTTATCTTGCTTTTGGTTTCCATCTTAATGTAAAACAACAATGACAAACTACTAGTCTAGTTGCAAAGCAACTAAAACTGTGACTTCTTAGATTTCATAATTAAGAAACTGGCTTCATGAAATGCCATGTTTTATGTTTCATTGTGTTTCAAAGAGCTACAGAATTTTTTTTTCCTGTGGGGACAGGGGACTACTGGGCGGTTCCACAGGGTTGCAATGAGGAGCTTACAAGTATGGAAGGGGAACGTGTCTCCTGTTGCTGGCGATGATGCTCCTTTTGAGTGGGTGTCTAATCCATTTTTATCTCTTAACCCAGCCCCAAATGGGTCATCCTGAGTCCTGGGAATTACTATATTCTATATCTGTGAAGCCACTTACAAAATGATTTTAAAATGAGGCAAGAAGACTGTAAGACTTTAAGATATAAGGATGCTGTAAAACTTGGAAGAAGGACTTAGGGAGAAGGAAAAATTGAGAGCAATGCTGTTACCAGTGACAAAGATGGGGGTGGGGCAGGCAGGAGAGAGAGAATTATGGAGTCATAGAAACTGCTATTTCCTAGGTCCCAACAACGTGCCAGGCACCGAGCTTTATGTGTCTAAAGTGCCTTAAGTGATAGATCACGTGGGGAGAATGAGGCATGGGGTTATTAGGCAATGTGTCAAAGGACACCCTTCTGGTAGGTGGGGGAGCCAGGAACCCACACTCTTTTTAAAAAATTTTATTGAAGTAGAGTTGATTTACAATGTTGTGTTAATTTCTGCTGTACAGCAAAGTGATTCACTTACACATATACATATTCTTTTCCATTAGGGTTTATCACAGGGTACTGAATATAGTTCCCAGTGCTGTACAGTAGGACCTTGTTGTTTATCCACCCTATATATAACAGTTTGCATCGGCTAATGCCAAACTCCCACTCCTTCCCTCCCCCACTCCCTCCCCCTTGGCAACCACAAATCTGTTCTCTATGTCTGTGTGTCTGTTTTTGTTTTGTAGATATCATGAACCCGCCCTCTTAACCAATGGAGCAAAGCAGTGTTTACTAAAAAGCTTAACTGGTAAGACCTGGTATTGATATAATGGGAAAAAGAATGGTAGTAGCTCAGTTTCTCAAGGCTATCACCCCAAGTGGGAAAGGGAATGAGAAGGGGATAAGAATCCACTGATATTTCAGCAGGGGATACAAGAATGGGTTTCATGCAAAACTGCAGTTGGAACTGATGGGGTTTACTGATAATGGAGTGTGTAGTTGGGCGCTCTGATCAGCCTAGTGAATAATCCATGTGAGTTTGGTGGGAAAATTTAGTAGGAGTGCTTGATTGTTCTAGGAACTAGAATTAAAGCATATTTATTGTTGCTTGAAGTATAAGAATTACCTTGTGTCTAATAGAGATGACATGAGAGATTTGCATGTTCAGGGTTCCTTGCCTCTAAGGTAGGAAATGCATGGAAGGCATCTCTCTTGTCCTGAGCTTGTGGAGGACGCTGAGGAGACAGAAGCTTCCTTCTTCTACTCTCTGTGTAGTCATTCATTGCCTTAGGGTTACTGTGTGCCAGGCACTGTTCTTGGTACTGAGGATAAATCAGTGAGCACAACAGGGGAAAACATCCTCTGTCTTCATAGTGCTTATGAAGAGAAAGAATTAAAAATATATAAGCCATCAACTATATATTATGTCAGAAGATGATAAATGGTATGGAGAGAAATACGGCAGGAAGAAGGATTGGGAGTATCAGAGTAGGGTTGGGGGGTGGTGAGAGAGATTTAAAATAGTGTTCAGAAAACGCTTCACTGAGATGTAATATTTGAGCTAAGATATGAAGAAGCCAAAAGAGCGAATCATGTGGACATGAGAGCAAGCAGAGGGAACACAAGGACAAAAATCCCTCAGGTAGGGGCTTGCTTGGCAAGAAGACCAGTGAGACTGCAGGAAGCGGGGGGTGAGGTCAGAGAGGCAATGGGGTCACAGATTGTGTAGGACTTTGGTTTGGTACATGTGGAGTTGCGCCACCCAGACCTCACCTCCTTCAAGGAAAGTCTGGATGCCCTCCTGAGGGACTGTGCTCCTTCAAGGTCTGCCTTGGCTGCAGAGCTGCCTCTTTTGAGACTGCCCTTCGTGGGGCAGCCCCAGACCGATAACCGAGCAAGGTGGGTGGAAAAAGGCCCAGCTGCTCAGCCCTTGGTGGTTACCTGGATGACCCATATGTGCTCCAGACTCTCTGCTTCCTGACTGAGGCTTTGCTGGGCCTTCCTTACAGTTGGGCTCTTCCCTGCTCAGTTCTGCCTCCTTTCCCTTCCCTTCACAGGGGTTGATAAACATCTTGTGCCTCAGATTCTCTCTGAACATTTGCTTCTGGAGACCCAACTGGTGACCATGAGATGGAAAATGTGAGAGACAGTGGTAGAGGTACAATTTTGTGGACCATTTGTTCACTGTGCACTCACACATGTGCACACCGCCCCCCCCGCCCACATACCCACACCCACACCTACACATACGCCTCTCCTTTGTTCTGAGCCAGGGCTGAAAGAATTGATTAGGTAATTAAGTAATGTTGTCAGAACACTACTGGAAGCTTTGGGCCTGGCCTTTAGGTCCAAAGACCTCCTATTGTCTGACTGTAGTGATTGATTAAGTGCATGGACTCAGGAATGGGATGCACTAGGTTAGAGTTTCATTTACTAGCCATGTGACCTTGGGCAAGATGCTTAGTCTATCTGTGCCTCCATTTCCTCATCCATAAAATGAGATTTTGGTGTTATAAATGAGTTTATATTTGCAAAATTCTTAGAACTGTGTCTGACACATAGTGAATGCTAGACAGATGTTTGTCAGATGAGAAAGCCAGTTCTATTCAAGTCAAATGTGAGAGGGTGCATTTTGCATATGGTTCCGATTCCTTTTTGGGGTCAGGTATGTTTCAGTTTTTCAGCTGAGTGGAGGGGGAAGAGGACTGATTTGGGTCCAGGGTAGTAACAGAGGTGAGAGCGTTGGTGGAATTGGAGCTATACTATTTTTTTTTTTTTCTTTCTTGCGTTACGTGGGCCTCTCACCGTCGCGGCCTCTCCCGTTGCGGAGCGCAGGCTCCGGACGCGCAGGCCCAGCGGCCATGGCTCACGGGCGCAGCCGCTCCGCGGTATGTGGGATCTTCCCAGACCGGGGCACGAACCCGCGTCCCCTGCATCGGCAGGCGGACTCTCAACCACTGCGCCACCAGGGAAGCCCTGGAGCTATACATTTAATCAAGGCCTTTCCATAGAATATGTGAGTTATTAAAACAAATACAAAAAATATGTTCTATAAAGGATATATAAAAATAAAGTGTTACTCCTTTAAAGTGAGACTGAGGTTCACCCTCTCCTCAAAATTACTGTTGATAGAGTTAGTATATCAAAGTGCATGAATCCACCTTCATACTGAGGCACCGAGGACCACTGTCCTGGATTGCCATTGCTGACCATAAGCTTCCTATATACCTGAACAAGGCATTGAAGGAAGGCCCAACTAAAGATGGATGTTTTGCTGATCTGAAAGGTAATGACAGTGACAAATGAGACCTCCCAGTGGACCATAGCGAGGGTTAGCAGCAGGAAATTGCATCGGCTCGGTGATTAAGGCAACACCAGCAGTCAGAAGACGGCAGGGCAGGTGGCCTTGGTCTTGCTGCTGCTTCATGTGATCTGTCACACGGGGTGATGAGTCTGAGATGTGTCTGCCAGGCCCACAAACATGATCTTCCCCTGCTTCCCTTTTTCCCTGAGGATAAATGAGCAAGAAGAAATTTGGAACATCCAGATTATTCAATGTCAGAGCCAAAGCAGCACACCCACTCTCCTTGGATGTTGAATGCAAGTTAAAATTGCCTCTGACAAAAGATTTTGTGAAGGTCTTACTCATTCATTTTAATTCAAGAAAAATTAATAAGCACCTACTATGTGCCAGGCACTGGGCTTGATGCCAGGGATACAAAGAAGAATGAGATAATTTCTTGTCTTCAAGGAAGTCACAGTCGAATGGAAGAGGTGACTAAGTAAAGACAAGGGTTGTTCCATCCTTTTGTCTCAGGGATGACCAAGAACCTAAATGCCATAGCTATTCTAAGAGAACTGGAGAAAACACTTAATCCAGCAAGTTGGTTGATTGATGTTCTTATTTAACTACTCCATGGAGTACTAGATAAGCAATTTATTTCAAAAAGTTCAGTCTTAGTAGGAAAAAAATGTTAAACAAAAACCCAAGAATGACATTTTCACATTTGGGTATTACAATCTGGGACCCTAAGTCTTGTTTCTAAGATCCTGGACTGACAAGCAGGAGAGGGCTAAAGACTCTGTGGGGAAATCAGAAGTTGAGCTGGCAAAGTCCAGAACCAAAGGAGGCAGAAGCTTTCACCCAGGCCTGGAAAGGATCTCTATATTCACCTTACCAACTCCTCATGAGGGAAGAGAGTCCAAAGCCTGGATTCTGCAACTCAAGATGTGTGACCCAAGGACCCAAATATTGCAGCATTCATATTGCAGCCAAAGGCTTCTGATTTGAAAAAGAAAAAAAAATTATTGGTATATTATATACCTTCAGAAAAGTGCAGCTGTGTTGAATGTATAGCTTGGTGGCTTTAAACAGATGGTGATACCCATGAAATCACCACCATGTCATGATATGGAAAATTTCCAGTACTTGGAAGGCTTCCTTGTGCCCACTTCCAGTCAAATCACCCCATCCCACAAACATGACCATGACTCTAATGTCTATTACCATAGATTCATTTTGCATGTTATTGAACTTCATATAAATGGAATCATGCAGTTTAGAGTTTTTCATATCTGTCTTCTTTCCTCAACATCTGTCTGGAATATCATCTATGGTGTTGTGTGTATCAGTAGTACTTAAAATGTTGAACATCTTTCCGTATACTGATTCACCACTTGAATATCCTCTTTTGTGAAGTGCCTGTTCAACTTTTTGGCCAAATTTTAGTGGGTTGTCTTTTTCGTTTTGATTTAGAGGAGTTCTTTAGACTGTCTGCATGCAAGTCTCTGGAGTTTTAATCTACTTCTCTTTTTCTACAAGTGGGTCAGTTTGTTTCCTGAGCCCCCTCCTGCTTTTCATTCATTCCTCTTAGATTTCCAGAACTCTCAAATGTAAGCTCCCCTAGTGGTTCTCTACTTTTGTGGGACTAAAATTGCTCCCAAAAGTGAATTCATGCTTAGATATAAGTGAATTAATGCTTAGATATTAATGAAAATTCTTTGTTACTTTAACCCCTAGATATTTATCTTTTGAAAGGAAATGAAACAAATCAACAGAATACTGATGGTGGAATTTCAGAAACTGGGAAGCTGATGGAGAATTTTTTGAGGGAAATTGCGGGGCAAGAATGACCAACAAGAGGTATTTTTTATATCTCTGAAATCCAACATTGCTGTCATTTCTTAAACTTTTCTTTGAATGTGGGCCAATTAAATGTTGGACAAAGGAAAAAGACACTTATTCATCAACAAATGATTGCTTCATTAAAAAAAGAGAAAGGATTAAGGAACATAGGGCTAAACCTAGATCACTGGTTTCAGGACTATTTTCAAAGATTGGGCATCAGTGGTTAACACCAACCTGGGAACCTTATGGTGTGATGTTCCAGGGAGGCTTGTTGTCCTAGAAACCAGGCTTCATGTTGCAATAATGACTTGTTAGGAGATAATAAAACATGCTTATTAAGTTAATGAGCCGTGTTACATTGGGAAGTGGAGTCTAACACCTTATAGACAAGAAAATGATTTAAGATAATTTGAAAGTGAAAGCAAAACTCAGAAAAAAATAAGAAATATCATTGAAGGCAATTTTAGTGATGACAAAGAGGGCCAAAAATAGTGAAAAAAATTAAAATAAAGGTGTGTGTGTGTGCCTAGCCAGACCCAAAGCAGTCTCTGGTCATCCTCAAGCTGAGAGTTTGCTAGAAAAGAAAACAGGGTTTGGAGATGACCAACCTAAGCAAACTGTATTATTTAATCTCTCACTAGAAAACCAGTTCTCAGTTATGTGTGCTAAAAAAAACCCCCCACAGGCACAGATTTGAGAATCTTAGTCTGTTTCTGCCATAAATATTTCACTCCTCAAATATTTATTGGTCATTAACAGTTGGGTACTGTGATAGATAGTTATCATACAGTTTTGTCAATTCCTTAATTAAAGTATTTATTAACTATAATAGGAGACCAGAAGAGAGGTTCAAAGCAGTCTGTGAGGATTAGGGGAGCTTTTGCATTAATTTTAATTTATTTCCCCATTCAAGAAGTATTCATTGAGCATCTACCTCATACCAGCATCAAGATAGATGCTGAAGATACAGCTTTGAATAAGAAAGATGAGCCTTTGTTTTCATGGAGCTGGCACTTTAGTGGGAAAGACAGAGGAGATGACTTTAAACCGTGTCTTGAAGTATTTTTTTGGTGAAAAGGGAGGAAAGCCATTCCTGTAAGGGGCTCCTGTAGATAGAATTACAGTTTGGAAAGAGATTGGTGAATTTTCAGAACTGCAAACAGGGGGGTGTGGGCTGACATCATGTGGAATGCATGCGATGAGAATCCAGTGAAGTAGTTGCTTCTAGTAATGTTGCAGTTAAATCTACCAGGGGCTGGGATAGCTAGCTGCATCTAGCTGTCTCTCTGTTTATCATCCTATCTATGTAAGGCCTACTCTACGGATGGCACTAATAAACACTGGGGGAATTCATACAGCAATGAATATGACAGGGTCCCTATCTTATCCTTAAAAGTTCTTAGAATGTAGGAATGTCATATCCCAATGACATGAAGGTGACAGTAGCTGAGAGGTAGATGAAAATGGAAGGAGCTAGATTCAGGGTTTGACCTGGCTCCATTCTATCCTAATCAAGATAGAATTTTAAACTCTTTCATAGGGATTTCCCATCCTTTACCCTCAAGTGTTCAAAGACTTGTATAGCAGTTTTGGGCTATTTGTCTCTACTGAGAGGTGTCAGAGCAGACAAAAAATAAGCCTATTAAAGTGAGAAGAAGAAAATGGCCCTTTGGTTTTCTAGTTGACTATGTTCTGGTCAAATAACTTTTAAGTATCTGATTCAAAGGGGTTAATTTAGGGTTACATTTATTATATATCCTCTTAAATGCCCTTCAGAAGCATTGGGTATATATTAGTGAGCTTTTCCTGCAGTAACAAACAACCGCCAAATTTCAATGGTTTATAATATTTATTTCTCACTCATGTGTTTACAGGTTGGTTATAGCTTTGCTCAGCTCTGCTTGGCTGCTCTGGGCTGGGCTCCAGGCTGTGGACTGGGTTCAAGTCTGTTTCATATATTCTTTCATTCTGGGGCCCTAAGTGAAATGAGCAGCCATTATGTAGGGAAAGTTTTCTTCATGGTGGAGGGCTGGAGCTCAATGAGTGATAGAAACTTGTACTAAAAGTTTCTGCTTGGACATAAGTCATATTCACTCAAATTCCATTTGCAAAGAAAGTCTTCTGAGCAAACCCATAACTGGGCTGAGAAGTATACTCTTCCCACAGAGCAAGGGTGGGAGTAGGTAGCGTGAATGTTTGCTGATAAATACAAGCTACCACGATGTAAGTATATATGTATTGTACTTTTTAAAATAAAATAACTTCTACAGATAAACTGAAATCGCTTTCAGAAGTGTTGTGATCAGAAGTTATTAGAAAATACTACAGTGCAAAGGAAATGTTCTAAAATTTTCTTTCATGCTATATTAGATGAGTTGATATTAGAAGGATATGCATTGTCATGATCTGAAATACTTGACTTGGGGTAAGATTGCCATGGGGGAAAAATTAAAATTTAGACTGTAATAATTTGGAGGTATCCATGTGTGAGAAATATCTGAGCAGTTATTCATTAATTTAGAACTGATGTAATAGTACTCATCATCCAGCCAGGATTAGAGTGATCCATAGGTCTTTAAACATAGGAACACATTTTTTTAGGGGGGAGGTTGGGATGGACTGAGGGATATGGTGAATATTTTACAGTGTAGACTAAGCTACATATAACTGCAATGTTACTGATACAGTCTTTATGTTTTGTTTGCCTTACAACTGATTTCCCCTGCAAAACCGGGTGGTATATTGTATGATTTCTGTTTTAACGAGTGACAGAAGTCGTCATTTTCCTGGTGTGTGGCAAAAGCATAAGTTAGTCCTTGTAATGGGACTGTAAATATGGCTCTGGCTGAGGTATGAACTTATGAGTTAAACTTGGTTATAGAATTAGGGATTAAAACTTAGAACAGCTTAACGGCAGTGTGTGCTGTGTGGATATTTAAGTAATTGCAGGGCACTACATAGCATGATGAAAACACTGCATTTTCATTCCTTCTTGTACTTTTATGCTTTATGCTGACATTAGGTGTTGTTCTTAATGTGCAATGATGATGATTTTAGATTATTATTCACAAGTCTGCAGCTTCACTGAACGCTGCTTACAACTAAGCCACTGAGCAATTTTAATTGACTTAGAGATTACAATGACCCTCTCTAATTAAGATGTATCACTGTGTACCACACTTAGAGAGACCTGCAATTCAGCACAAGGCAGCCCATCCTGTCAGGGGCATCAAATTAGTTCTGTTTTCAAATACAGATGATGTACAACATTCCTGTAGAAAACTAAGAATTTACTGAGAGGATAAAGTAAAAAGCAGTAGAGAAGTTTGTTCTTATACCTAAAGAGAAATGAAAGCCCTCATTAATTATTATGAGGTCACTGGGATCCAACTGCTACTCTCCTTCCCTCCTCTTGTTTGTCTTTTGGCCATTGTAGTAGTTAGATTCCTTTCAGCTGCAATTAATGGGCAACCTAATTCAACCAATAAAGAAATTTATTATCTCACCTAACAGGTGGTTAACAGGTAGCATGGACCTCAGGCATGAGGAAATCAGGATGCTTGCTCTGTTTCTCTGTTCTCTTGGCCTCTTCCCTCTTCTCTACGTTGTCTTTATTCTCAGGCTGGCTTCTCCCATTGTGTTGACATGCTTGCCAGCAACATCCAAGGAAGCATGCTTCCTTGGTCACGTCCAGAAGCAAATATCTCTTCTTGAATATGTCAGACACCTTAGTTATAACCCAATATCTATTCTTCCTTGTGATGGCTAATTCTATGTGTTAACTTGACAAGGCTAAGGGATGCCCAGATATCTGGTAAAATGTGTCTTCTAGAAACACACATTAGAAGAGATTAGCATTTGAATCAGTAGACTGAGCAAAGCGAATAATCCTCACACATGCAGGTGGGCATCATTCCGTCTGCTGAGGGCCTCAATAGAACAAAAAGGAGGAGGGAGGGTGAATTTGCTCACTGTGTTGAGCTGAGCACCCTCAGACGTCAGTGTTCCTGGTTCTTGGGCTTTAAAACTTGGACCAGGACTTACAAAGTTGGGCCACGCCCCGCCGCCTTGGGCTTTGGGACTCCTAATGGGACTTACACCATTGACTCCCCTGGTTCTGAAGCCTTTGGACTTGGACTGAATTAAGCCATTGGCTTTCCTGTTCTCCAGCTTGTGGGACTTCGTGGCTTCCGTAATCACGTGAGTCAATTCCTATAATAACATTTCTCTTCCAATCTCTCTCTCTCCTTGTCTCTGTCCGTGTGTGTGTGTGTGTGTGTGTGTGTGTGTGTGTATATATACACACACACATACATGATGGAATGAGGGTTTGTTGGTGGGCTTAGTCCTTGAGATGGTCTGTTATGGAAAAGGGCAGAGCAGTAAGGTAGAAGTAGCTGGGACATCTGACAGTTCTGTGGAGGAGAGCTACCTTACCAGCTTGAATTTTACATTAAAGAATAATAAACTATCGGTTTTACTTCAAGTTTTTGTGAGTTAGGTTTAAGTCTTCTGAAAAAAGTTCACTCTCCAGGTTTTGTGAATCACTTTAGATCACTCCTCATCCTTGGGGCAGAAATTGTCTCCAAGGGAACCTATGGAGTGTTTTAATTGGCTTAAACCTAGGTTGCTGAACCAATCACTGGCAAGAGGGATGGGATTACAATGATTGGTTAAGACACTAATTGCACAGAGGTGAAGAGATTGGGCTCTGAGTTCCTACTCGTGGTGTAAAAATTTTGCCTCCTTCACTGACTAGTTGTATGACTTTGGAAAACTGCTTTATCTTTCTCTGTCTCAGTTTCTTCACTCAAGAGCAATGATGATAGCACCTACCATGTGGGTGACTGGAAGTTTAAATGAGAATAAGGTATTTAGCTCAGGGTCTGTTACAAAGCAGAGCTGACATCACAAAAGTCACTGCTGGTCACATGGGTCCCCAGCTTCTTTTCCAGCAGTGTCTTCATTTCGAAGAATGTGCAGGTGACACAGAAAAAGGGATTTTATTTTTTCTCATAAGTTGAGGACATCATTTTTTTAGATACCATCTCTCAGCAATGCTGATCAAGAACGTTCTTTATCCCAGGTTTTACTCATAAAGAAATTAAACACACACACACACACACACACACACACACACACACACACACACACACATGCACTTAAAGTTTTAAAGCACACAGGCAACTTTAAAAGGGATCAATTTTGATGCCATTGGCAACAATTATAAACTGGCTTAACTGTAGCATGCCACCATTTGGGCAGCATTCATCTTAGATGACATTTTAGCTGAGGTCTCTGGGTGGGCAGATAAAATTGGAATGGCTGTGTACATAGGTATCAGGTGGCAGTGACTGGAGGGATCTCTGCTAATGAGCCAGTTGGTTTAGGTTGATATAAGGAAACAGTCTCTAAAACTTACACATGTTTTAAAATTTAATCAGATGCTCATGGTCATGGTGAGTTGTTTTATTGGAGGTTTCCAAGCAGAGGGGGGACAATCATTTATCAGCAATATAGTTGAGAGGTTCACACACAGAATGCATGGTTAGACTAGGTAACTGCTTTTATGTGAGCTGCTCTGATTATGTCTTAATTCCTAGTCATGTCAACATAAATATGACCTTCATTTAGAATTTGATCTATCAACAGGCCATTGTAAATCTTCACTTGGTGAGTTGTCAATGCCAGTCAAGAATGTGTAATTCCTCAGAAAAGCCAGCAGTTAAAACTACTCATTCAAAGACAAAGCTTAATCACCCTGAAGCTATAGTTATTGAAATAGTAATTGAAAAGGACCTTAATATGACAAAAAACAAATAAAAATTGATGAGGCCAAGTGAAAGGTAAACAGTCCTTTGGAGAGAATTTTAAAAATTTCATACATTTACCTTTACTCCCTGCAAAAACAAGGCAATTACAAGACTTTTGACTTTTTAATTATATTGTTGCCACATATTTTAACTTTAATGTTTTGAAGAGTCTTGGATGAAATTGTTTTAATTGAGGCCAACTCAATTTTTGGTTATTATTTATAATTAGGTGGAATTTTCTCTTAATGTAATTTTGCTATAAAGCCTTCAAAATAGCTAAAAGAAAAGCTAGCAGTATATGCAATGAACAGTTATTTATACAACCCTATTTTCTCATCTAATGGACTTAGCAATAAAAAGTAAGGGGAGGAAGGAAGCTAATATTCATTGGGCCATCACTCTGTGATAGGTGACTTGCACCGCACACAGTGTCTTATTTAGCTTCTAAGTAACTGATGAGATAGATATTGAACATATTTTACAGACAAGACCTTTCAGAAACATTAAATATCTTGTCCAGGATAAGCCAATACACGCTGGAGCCAAGATTTTGACTTAAGAGTTGCTTGAATCTACATAAAATCCATCTCTGTTACTCTAAGGTGGAGACCTTGCCGCCTGAAACTCAAGTGTGTTCACCGACTAGCCAGGGACATAAATGAGTGACTGTGAGCGGTCGGTGGTAGGGGACGTGAGTCATGTAGAGGCTGAACTGGGGGGTGCCAATGGCACCTGAAGGCATTCACATTAAATTAAAAAATCACTTCAGCAGCTAGACACACTTATTTCCTAGACTCATCAAGCATGCATGCCAAGAGTTTGCAACCTCTGAAATGCTGTTTCATGCTATAGACTGAACAAATAATTTGAGAGACACAATCAAAATGCAGTTTTGTTTCGGTCTCCCCTGATTTCTCTAAAATTGCATTTAATGGAAGAGACTTTTCCACTGGAAACTGTAGGCAGGTTCAAAGGACTTTTGGTAAGTAAAAGACCTGCCCACAATGGATTTAAGGCATAAACATTTTCAGTTCAGAAATTAGAGTCTTCAGTCCTCCACAGTAATCAAAATTTCATAATTGATCTGTCTACCATCTTCTCTTTTCCCTCAGCTGGTCCCTTGCTCTGTGAGAGAGTGTCATGGTCCTTCTTTCCTTTCTTCTTCACCTCTTCTCTCAACTCGCAGGTGAAGGGTGTAAAAGCTATAATAAAGTTCTTACCTGAAATGGTGCTGCTGTGAGCTGGCTCAGGTAGACTTGAAGTTCGTTCTCTGTGAGGTTCTTTCAAAACTCCTTCCGTGATCCCCATCTCTAGGAACTTCTCACCTGCATCTGCCTTGGAAGGAGGAGGGGGGATGCAAATTGATGTCAGTGGATGTTTGAGCCTCCATCTGTAAGCCCTAGGATTTCTGACTTTTACCTGAGCTTTCTGTTGCTGAGTCTTTCCTCACCTACTGACCCCACACTGGTTCTTAGTGGTGCACAGCAATTCCCCTCTGTAGTAGTTGGTCACTTCTCTGCCCCTCTGGATCTCCCAGGTTAGGAGTCAGCCCCCGGTCCACTCTGCTGCAGAGTAAGGGAGACATACATCACATGTAATGGGCTCTCCGACTGTCCCACTGAAGCCCCCTGCCCCTGCTTACTAGGCTTTAGGTGAGGGTGCAGTTAGGAGAGGGGTAGTGGAGGCTGAGACTGTTGTTGGGTTCAAAAAAAAAAAATCCTTCCTTTGACCCCCTTTAAAAAGAATCTTTAACCTGGTTGACTGGTCCAAGAGTCAGGGGACTAGTTTTCATAATTTTCTCTGTAAATTCTTCATTTTGCTTTATTGCATCTCAGTGCCTCAGGTGAAACATCAATTTGGTAACACTCAACTGTCTCTCTAGGTAAGGCTGATGCAGGCTGAACAGAACAAAAATAGTTTCATAGATTCATTAATCTAGTAGAACCTTGGAAAACAGGATCTAGAAGAGATTCAAGGAGGACCCTTAGGTGGGCTTTGTGGGATCTATAAACCTCCCGGAACTATGTGCAAAATTTCAATGTATGTGTGCAAATGTGTGTTTTTAGAGGGTTTATGGCCCCAAACAGGTTAGAAAGCTGTGGGAAAAAATGTGGTAGTGTTTGTGCACATAAAGTACTTTTTTGGGGGGTCGATATATCCATACAGGAGTACAGGAATAACTGGACTGCTTACTCAAGTTATGCTGTAACTGAGTGAAGTCAAGGAGGTTGTGGATGTCAGTAACTTTGGACCCTACTCCATTCTTTTCCTCAAAACTTATGACTTAATTCCCTGGTTGTCAAAGTTAAACTAGTTTTAATATTGTTAATATCAGCCTCTTTCCTCTTGCTTTAAAAAAAAAGTAACATGGTGGCAGTGGGGAAGGGAAATTAAATCATACTTTTTACACTAAACACCATTATCTCTTACATGTGTATTTTTGGTAATATCCATTTTTTTTTGGTTATTTTATTCCCAAACTGCTACTAAGGAATTTACAACCATAGAATCTTTTAATGCAGTTAAGGGAAGAAACTATTAAGGCAGCAAAAATAGAATTAGGAAAAGAAAATCCTCATCAAGTGATGGAGCAGTTAAGATGTTCTAATTAAAATTATAATTAAATTCTTCATTTTGCTTTATTGCATCTCAGTGCCTCAGGTGAAACATCAATTTGGTAACACTCAACTGTCTCTCTAGGTAAGGCTGATGCAGGCTGAACAGAACAAAAATAGTTTCATAGATTCATTAATCTAGTAGAACCTTGGAAAACAGGATCTAGAAGAGATTCAAGGAGGACCCTTAGGTGGGCTTTGTGGGATCTATAAACCTCCCGGAACTATGTGCAAAATTTCAATGTATGTGTGCAAATGTGTGTTTTTAGAGGGTTTATGGCCCCAAACAGGTTAGAAAGCTGTGGGAAAAAATGTGGTAGTGTTTGTGCACATAAAGTACTTTTTTGGGGGGTCGATATATCCATACAGGAGTACAGGAATAACTGGACTGCTTACTCAAGTTATGCTGTAACTGAGTGAAGTCAAGGAGGTTGTGGATGTCAGTAACTTTGGACCCTACTCCATTCTTTTCCTCAAAACTTATGACTTTTAATTCCCTGGTTGTCAAAGTTAAACTAGTTTTAATATTGTTAATATCAGCCTCTTTCCTCTTGCTTTAAAAAAAAAGTAACATGGTGGCAGTGGGGAAGGGAAATTAAATCATACTTTTTACACTAAACACCATTATCTCTTACATGTGTATTTTTGGTAATATCCATTTTTTTTGGTTATTTTATTCCCAAACTGCTACTAAGGAATTTACAACCATAGAATCTTTTAATGCAGTTAAGGGCAGAAACTATTAAGGCAGCAAAAATAGAATTAGGAAAAGAAAATCCTCATCAAGTGATGGAGCAGTTAAGATGTTCTAATTAAAATTATAATTGTAAGTGGAGTGCATGAAGATAACTTAAAATTTTTTCTCATTTGTGCATTTTTGGTCTATATTTTAATTCACTATACCTTATACCTAAATTTCCATATCTTATTGAATCTATGCTGACCCCTAAGTAAACTATCAAGGAGTTTTAAAAATGAAACTTCAGCAATACCAGTAAGCAAGGTATTAATGAAGGCATTATTTTTATATAGATTTTTCTCTGCTGTCACTTTAAAGTGCTTTTAAAAAGTCTTCTGAAACATAACTTCTTCTTTGAGACAGGAAATAAGTTGCAACACAATTCAGGAATCCTTGGTGTTACCTACACTCAGCCTCCTTTCACAGACCTTCACTATTTCTTTCAAACACTTTTTGCTCCCTCCCCACCTCATTCTCTTCACCCTTGGTACATAATTTTGCTGCATTGCGGCTTAAGAAAGTACAGCCCTTGAGGTAGCAGCTTTATCACCTTCTACAGTTAAAAGCACATAAAACTCTTCCATACTTTTCCACTGTTTTAGAGACAGAGATAGCTTCTTTTCCTTCCATCTCAGCCCTCACTTGTGCTGGGCAACCTGTGTCTTCCTGTCTCTCCTCACTGACTTTACACATCAATTTTCCTGTCTCTCATCTCTTCTAATGCTCCATCTTTTCCAGTGCTTTCATTTGAGCTTACGAACATGTTTCTGTATTCTCCATCCCAAAAAGGACTTATTGGTCATCCTAATGTCTCCTTACCCACTTCTACACCATTCGTGTCATTCATTCTCTCCACTTTTTTCAATTCACATTTACTCCTTCATCCTTTGCATGCCACCGACCTACAAACTTGGCAGGTGAAAGCCATTTTAAAGGAAAGACAAAACAAACAACCAAAATAAAGACAATGTATGGCATTAGCATCCTTCCTAGCCCTTCCCATATATGTCATATAGTTTACAACTTTATCCTCACAGAGTAATACAATCCTGTTTCTTTTTGCTGAACATAAGGCCTGGTATATTGTAGATGAGCATCAGATATTAAATAAAATTTGTTTTTTGCATTATATCAGTTACCTATTGCCATATAAATACTGTGTAACGACCACAAAACCTCTTGTGACATGCAGCAGTAAATATTCCATGAGTCTGTAGAGTTCAGCTGGTCTGGGGTGGGCTCAGTTGATCTCATCTGGGCTTCTTTATGTGGCAGTCATGGGCCATCTAGGGCAGCTCTGCTGATCTTGGCTGGGCTCTCTTATTTGTCTGAGAGTTGCCTGGCTGCCAGATGGCTTAGAATAGCCTCAGCTCAGACAACTGGGGAGACCTGGCACTACTCACACGTCTTGGCCTTCAGCAGGCTCTCCTGGAATGATTTTCATGAAGATGGCCGAGGTGCTAGTGTGAGGACAAGTACACCGCAGAAGTACTTTTCAAGACAAGTTCTGCCATGGGTTGCTAACATCCCATTGTTCAAAGGCAAGGGCCTTGGCTGAACTCAGAATCAAGGGCAGGAGAGTCATCTTGTCTCTTTTTTGAGAGTAACTGCAAAGCCTCATGGGAAAAGGTGTGACTCTAGGAAAGGATAAAAAATCGGAGTCATTAATACAGTCAATCCACCAAACACATGATCTTCAGATTGATCATCTGATTTGTTTGCATCACTATTCCTAAACATCTCCCAATTAGGAAGCAATTGGTCGCTTTCCTTTTTTCACTCATATAGAAAAATCTTGAATTAGTCAGAAGCACGTTAAGCAATTCTCTTATTGAATTTATTCCTTTGTATATCATTAAGTGGCTCAAACAAACCAAGGTTTATTTCTCCTACATAGCAAATTCGGAGGTTATGTGCTGGTTGTTGGCATTGATTCGGTGGTTCACTGATTTCAGGGCCAGTGTTTCTACGATCTTTCTCTTATGTCCGGAAGATGGCTGCTACAGCTTCAACTACCACTTTCCCATTTAAAGTAGGAGGAAGGAGAAAGAAAGGTGCTCCCAGTAGACTTGCTCTCACTTTCCTTAACTAGAACTGTGATATGTGGCCACACCTGGCCAGAAGATGGCACACAGGAAAGGGTTAAGGATGAGTCAGTGATTCTGCAGTGTCTGCCGCATCTAACATACAGTCCCAGGAGTGGGCTGATCAGGTCAAGGTGCCATGAATTTATTTTTACCTTCCTTACTACATATTTTTATAGTCCTTTTCAAATGGATTTTCCAGTTCACAGTGCCTTTGGCAGCACCTTTACCATGCTTTCATCACAACCTGGCCAACATGCTTTGACCACTAATGAAGTTGAACATATACAACACGCTATTCAATAATTTTTTTCTGAAATTTTTCCATTTATATTCTTTTTCTTTTTAGAAATTGTTTTCTTATACATTTAAACGTGCTCTTCAAAAATTAAAGGTATTAACTCTTGATGTGGAGGAGAAAAGCTTCCACTCTAATATTTAAACTCTAAGTCTTCTCAAAAATTATTTAATTTGACTGTAAAATAAAGGATACAAAATCTAGTACCTCTTTACCCTCTGGTTTGGTTTAGATCCAGATTTTCTTTCCTCTACTCTTAGCTGTTGCAAACATTATCCATTGGCTGGTAGAATATGTAGAAAACATATTTGTTGAGACATTTGGGGTTATAAGTACAAACAGTTTTGGCTGGATTTATAAAGAGAAGCCCCTTTGAAAAAATATTTAGCAAGTTAATTAAAAAAACATATCCATCTAAACTTGTTGAGTCAGAGATTTTAATTCCACTATGATTTTCTCAGGGGCAATCTCTGCGAGCTACTTAAAATGACAAGAAATAACTTTTCAGAAACATTTCTTCTTTAATTTTTGCAGAGATCGCTTTAATAATCCTATATGCTGTGATGGGCTGGGATATATAGTATAGTTTTAGATGCTAATCTTTTCCTTCCTTCTCAGCCAGACATGAAAAAGGGTCCAGATTTTCCCAGTGTTTGACCCTCCGCAGAGGGAGGAGACTAACAGACTCAGGGGTGGGGAAGATTGGTAGATGCTGCAGCTGGGAGAAAAAGGGCCAGCCACTAACTAGAGCTTGACAAGTAACTTACAGAATCCTGCCTTTAAAGGCTATTATCATTATAGACTTGTCAGTGGCTTTTAGTTTTTATAATACATAAAAGCTTAACAATGATTTTACTTTGAGCAGTGACAGTCATCACTGTGGAGATAAACTCTAAGCTGATAAATGCTCTGCTTAAAACCAGAGGATCTGATTCATTACCTAGTTCCAAACCCCAGTGTGACATGGTAGCATAATATTTTAGCTTTAGGGGTAGTGTTGTTGTAGTTTTATTGGTATGATGTTTTATTTATAATCTTAGCTACCATACCCCTTCTCTCTAACTATCCATCAACTTTTATATGTACAGCTAAAGAGCATAGAAATCATCTTTCATAAAATTAAACCTAAATCCCTTAAATTTATTATATACAATCTAGCTCATGGCAGCCCTTCCATACGGTCAACTAAATATTAGTAAACGGAACACCACATAAGAAAATTAGATTCTGTTATGAGTTAGACAAGGCTAATAAAAAAAAAAAAACCCTACTGGTTTCTATTTTAGATAGGTTGGGATTTAAACGAGGATTACTAAATTTTATTGTATCTTTAGAGTACTATTCTGACATTTCTAGTGATCTCCATAAACTTTCATTGCCCTATAACAGTTTATTAAGCTACTGGGTCTTCATAAATATGCAAACTACCTTACTAAGATTGTTTGCCATGATTGCCCATTAATTTGGTATTGAAAGGGCACTAACCCAGTCAATAGAAATGTCTAGTGGTGGAATGGTCTGTGGCATTCCTAATCTTGAAGCTTATTTGTCTTGAAGGGGGTCATAAACTATTAAAATAATAGAATCACATTGTTTGCATAAGTAGGATTACTCTTTTGTTCATTGCGCTTGATATCTTTTGTGTAGTTACGTTTCATAAACTGTAAACAGTCCTAATAGATGTAAGTTTGCCTCCTGGTAATTTTATTTTATTACATAGGCAGTTATTGTTTGGGAAATAAATTGCTGGCAGATTAAATGGACAAAAAAATTGGTCTTAGAGTGGATCAGGAAAAATGCATGTTTATTAAAGAAACTCTAGAACGAAGAATTTATTTAGAATAAGGTCTAATTTCCTAAAGAGAGAAAGTTTATATGAATATTAAAAAAAGGTGTTTTATTAGTTTATTTAACTTTTAATTTGAAGTAATTATAGATTCATAGGAGGTTACAAAGAAATGTACGGGGAAGTCCCACGTATCCCTTCTAAACATCCAATGCCAATATCCCACACAACTACAGGATAATATCACAGCCAAGAATATGACATTGGCACAATCCATACAGATTATTCCAACCTCATCAGTTATATATGCACAATTTGTGTGTGTGTATGTATGTAGCTCTATGCAATTTTGTCACATGTGTAACTTCTGTAACCACCACCACAATAAAGATACTCAACTGTACCATCACCACAAAGCTCCTTTGTATTCCCCCCTTATAGCGTTCCTATCTCCTCCCCTTTTCCTACCCTCTGGCAACCATTAATCTGTTCTCCATTTTTATAATTATGTCATGTCATGATTGTTACAGAATGGAATCTTGCAGTATGAATCCTTTTGAGATTTACTTTATTCACTCAGCATCATTGTTTTTTGGAGGTTCATTTGGGTGGTTGCATGTAGTAGATCATTGGTTTTTGTGGCTGAGTAGTATGCCATGGCATGGATATACCAGTTTGTTGAACCATTCATCCTTTGAAAGGCATCTGGGTAGTCTGTAGTTTTTGGCTCAGATAAATGAATCTGCTATGAACATTTATGTATAAGTTCTTCTGTGAAAATAAATGTGTATTTCTCTGGGATAAATGATCAATAGTACAATCACTGTATCATATAATAATTCCGTTTTCAGTTGGGAAAGGAACTGCCAAACTATTTCTCAGAGTGGCTGTGCCATTTTACATTCACCAGTAATATGTGAGTGATCGTTTCTTTGCATCCCTGCCAGCATTTGACATTTTTCATGTTAGCTATTCTGATAGGTCTGTAATGATATCTCACTGTGGTTTTAATTTGCATTTTTGCTGGCTACTAGTGTTAAACACATGAGTTTCTTTTTTTTTTTTAAAGACTGCTTCTCTTTAAGATTTTTAGATACTATGTTAATCAAGGATTTGCAGAGGAACAGAATCAGTAGAATATGAGAGAGAGGGAGAGAGGCATTTAGTTTACTTGAAGGAATTGGCTATGCAAGTGTGGGGCTGGCAAGTGTAAAATCTATAGGACAATCTGCAGGTTGCAGATTCAGGTAAGAACTGATGTTGTAATCTTGAGTCTGAAGGCTGGAAACTCAGGTAGAATTTCTATGTTGCAGTATGGAGGCAGAATTTTCTCCTTTGGGACACCTCCGTTTTGCTCTTAAGGCTTTTAAATGATTGTATGAGGCCCACCCACATTACAGAGGGTAATCTGCCTTACTGAAAGTCAACTGATTGTAAATGTTAATCACATCTAAAAAATACCTTTACATTAATATCTAGATAGTATTTGACCAAACTAGTCTAGCCACCATAGTCTAGCCAAATCGATGGATACAATTAACCATCACAGATACTTTTCATTGAAGGGATGCTTTTTTATTAGTACAATTTATTTATTTAAAAATTATGGAAAATATATTTGCCATTTTAACCAGTTTTAAATGGATAGTTCAGTGACATAAGTATGTTCACATAAGTATTTCACACTGTTGCACAACTGTCACCATCAACGGTCTCCAGGACTCTTTTCATCTTGCAAAACTGAAATTGTATTCATTGAACAATAACTCCCTGGTTCTCCTCCCCTGCAGTCTCTGGTTATCACTATCCTACTGTCTGTCTTCATGAATTGGACCACTCTAGGCAGCTCATAAGTTGAATCATACAACATTTCGTCTTTTGTGACTGGCTTGTTTCACTGAGCCAAATGTCTTCAAGGTTCACTCATGTTGTAGTATGTGTCATAATTTCCTTCTTTTTAAGGCTGAATTATAATTGTATGCCACATTTTGTTTATCCATTCATCTGTGGATGGACACTTGGATTGCTTCCACCTTTTGGCTATTGTGAGTAATGCTACTATGAATATGGGTTGCAATGATCTTTTTGCACCCTGCTTTCAATTCAGAAGTGGACTTTTCAACCCCGAAGTGGAATTGCTGGATTGTATGGTAATTCTATGTTTAATTTTTTGAGGAAACTCCATTCTGTTTTCTATAGTGGCTGTACCATATTATATTTGCAGCAGCAGTGCACAAGGATTCCAATTTCCTCATCCTCACTAACACTTGTTATTTTCTGTGTTATTTGTTCTTAAAAACTTTTTACTTGACTTTGGTCATTTAATAGCAGCATCTAGCTTCATTAACAAATTTGCTTGTTAAATAGCACTTTTTGGAAAGAGCATATGAGGACATGTCAGGAGACTGGATTTCAGTCTTGGCTCTGCAGTTTAGAGCTGAGCTACCTTGGGCAGGTGGCTAAATGTTTTTCTTGATTATCAAACAGGAATAATATCCACATTGGGAAGGTGAAGTGAGGTTTTAGTTGTTTAGCATACAGATGCAAAGCTTATTATTATCATTGTTGCTGTTGTTATTACTGTGTTTCCTGAAACATTCTACTAAACAGAGTGCATTGTCCTAGTTTTTTGTAAATGATAATATGACAAAAATGTAGCTTCTAATAAGTCTTTGCTCCTTTATTTCAGTTTCTCACCCAGTATTTAATTACCCGCATATCTTAAGAATGGTTTTATCTTTGATAATTATATTAATACATAATAAATAGTGACACATAATTTTCTAGATTTCTATATACTTTCTTAACAAACTATTTTATTTTTAACCGCATGACAGTCCCAGGAGTTGTACTGGGTTGCTCTGTCATTGTACAAATGAAGACACCAGCCTTCAGCCAGGACAGCATTGTGGAGGGGAGCCAGGCAGAGGGAACCTGGGCTGGGATGGTGTCCTCTGTCTCCCCAGTCTCAGCACATGTAGTTTCATGCGTGCCATCTTCCAGAAATGTAATCTTATCCTCTTGATCTGATAAAGTTTTTATTTTGGCTTTATTCATACTGATTGTCAGAACAATTGCTAATAGGGGCTACCTTTACATGATGTCACATTTTATTCAGCTAATTACTTTTAGGGGAATTTTTGACCATACCATAAAATCATATGATGTGAAAACATTTACTACTGTCAGAATATATCCCAAGAATCCATACATTTTATTTTTCATGGCCACTCAATATATTTGTATTACATTTGTAACATATCCACCTAAATATCTTATCCGTGAAAATGTAAGGGGCAACTTAAATGTGCTTTACATTTCCGACTCTTGATATAAAATGAAAGCAAAACCAGAATAAACCAATCCCACTAAATCAATCACCGCTTCCACCAATACCACACCTGGGCAGCTATGCACACTTCAGAATGTGTGTGTGTGTGTGTGGGGGGGGTGGGGAGGAGCAGGGGGAATTGATAAGTGGGCAGGACCCTGCAATTTTATAGCCACTTTGAAAAGTCCAAGTTTGGTTGGAGTTCTTTTTATGACATTTTCTTGGGGCTAAAATCTGACACTACATTGTTCTTGATTCTGCTGGAAACTTCAGTACTCTGGTTTCCACATCTCTTTCTCTTTCTCTCCCCCACCCCATAGATTCAGCACAAACTCTGCTAATCTAACTTCCCAGATGGTTTGTGGGGTGGGGTGGAGCGCTGTGGGTAACCTATGGAAATGATAGCGCTGTCAGAAGTGTAAGGAGTCAGCTATGCCCACTAGGAAATGTCCTGCATTTCTATTTGGTCTCAGTAGAAGACTGCAAGAGAAATTCTGGATACCATTGGCACCCACCCTTCTGTACTCCAAGGTTCTCTTCTCTTCTTTTTTGGCGGTACGTGGGCCTCTCACTGTTGTGGCCTCTCCCGTTGTGGAGCACAGGCTCCGGACGCGCAGGCTCAGTGGCCATAGCTCACGGGCCCAGCCGCTCCGCGGCATGTGGGATCTTTCCGGACCAGGGCACGAACCCGTGTCCCCTGCATCGGCAGGCAGACTCTCAACCACTGCGCCACTAGGGAAGCCCTCTCTTCTCTTCTTTACCTCCTTTCTTTACTTCATCTCTTCTCCTTAGTTTGTGGGCACAGGAGCATGTAGTAGTAATGAAGTCAGTTGACAATGAAGGTTTTATCACTGGAAGAGGAGGCATCCTCATTCTTTACTTGGCCTCAGAGAGTGACTCTGTGACAGATCATCCATCCTGCAAATGCAGGCTCTTCTTCAGTGGAAAATGAGAACATAAAGAATCAGCACAAGTCAATCACCTCTAAAGGGAAAAGTAACTAAAGGGGCTACGTTAGGTGGATTAGGACAACACAGCACTAAAGGGGAAAACTATTTCTAATAATTCTTGTTCCTTCCTTTTTGATTTTCTTATCCTTTTATTCCTAGCCTTTCCTAGCCTGATTTGTTCTGTTTTCTCTGGGGGAAAAAAAAAAGGAAAAATTTGCATTTGTATTTATTCTTGTCAACTGAAAAATAAATGAAAAAAACAGTTGGATATCTATAACATACATTGGTGAAAATTTTTACTTAATATCAGAAGGACTGATTTTGGCCCAATTATTCAGAGCGTATATTGTGTTATCGACTTTATTTAGTTTTCCATAAACTTTCTTTCGTTTGGTGGTTATGAATTAGAAGCAGGGATGTTGACACCATTCTAAATAATCTGATCTTTATTCGCACTGGTGCCTCTTGGGAGGTGACTATGATCTGGTGGTTAGAAAATCCAATTTTTCTTCTATCCCAAAGGAAAAGCAATTGGTAAGTGATCACCTCAGCGGAAGACAGGAGAGTCTTGATAAAATATTTCATTTGTACTTTAAAAAACTGCTGTAAGAATGTGACTGTCAGATTTTTACTGACAAAAATGGAAAATCAGTGAAGTAGAAGGCAGGGTAACTGGGCACTGTTCCTACTTAACTAGCTGAGTGACCTTGGGTAGTCATTCAAACTTTCTCCTTTTCATCTATGAGATCAGGCTAAGAATATCTTCTCTACCAGTTTCTTATAACATTTTTAAAAAAGAGGATCATAAAAAAAAACTACTTGAAAGCAATTTGAAAAGTAATTATAAAGTATACTGCTTGTGTAAAATAGCATAATAATATTATTGAGAGGAAAACAGTGAATTTACTTTTACTCTTGCCAATGCTAAATAGGTTTAAGTGGCAGATTTTTATTGCATATTAGAGGTTTATTTTGGGAAATATTCACGTCTTTAATAATGCTAGGGAAGAACTGAATGTGATATGTTCCAGGACGGAATGTGTTTGCATGTGGAAAAAGATTAATTAACCAGGAAGTCTTTCCTACTTCAAAAATAAATGAAAATGCTTCTTTTCAGGTTTTTTTTTTAATGAAAATATAATAGGTCAAGATTTCTTTATATTCTCTTTTAAAAATGTTACTTCATTATGAAAGCTATTAAAATAACAAGAAATCTGAGACAAAAATTACCCATTGAAACCTAGTCAACATTTTTATGTGGCCAAGTTAGTTCATAATCATTGATCATATCTGTTTAAAATTTTTACACACTGCAGTAATAATATAGATAGGGCTCTGTAGTCTATACTTTTACTTAATGTTACATCAGAAGGCTTTTTTCCATTTTATTAATCTTTTATTATTATTTAAATTTTTTTCTCTTCTCTTCCTCAAGGTATCCAATGTACCAAGTCTGGTACATACCATGCTATCCCTTCTCCATCATGAACCTCTTTGAAATCAGCAGATAACAGATGTAATTCATGTTTTTTGAATAGCTTCATGACATTCCATAAGAAATTTATTCTATTATTTCCCTACTGTTGGCATTCAGTGTTTCTCAAGGTTTTTTTGCCCCTACAAAAATGCTCCAATAAATATTCATGTATTTATTTATTTAGTAGATATTTATTGAGCATCTGCTATGTGTCAGGCATTGTTCTAGCTCCTAGGAAATGCCTGTGGACAAAACAATATCCCAGCCCTCATGGAGCTATGTTTGAGCCAGGGAGACAGTCAGTAGATAATAAACACAATAAAAATTGGATTATAGGGTGTGTTAGAAAGTGATGTGTTATGGAAAAAAGATAAAGTAGAACAGGGAAAGGGGTTTGGGAGTATCAGGGGGTGAGTTACAATTATTATTTTTTTTATTGGAGTAGAGTTGATTTACGATGTTGTGTTAGCTTCGGGTGGACAGCAAAGTGAATCAGTTATACATATACATATATCCACTCTTTTTTAGATTCTTTTCCCATATAGGCCATTCCAGAGTATTAGGTAGAGTTCCCTGTGCTATACAGTAGGTCCTTATTAGTTATCTATTTTATGTATAGTAGTGTGTGTATGTCAATCCCAATCTCCCAATTTATCCCTCCCCTCTTTTTCCCTCCTGGAAACCATAAGTTTGTTTTCTACATCTGTAACTCTATTTCTGTTTTGTAAATAAGTTCATTTGTACCATTTTTTAAGATTCCACATGTAGACGATATCATATGATATTTGTCTTTCTGTGTCCGACTTACTTCACTCAGTATGACAATCTCTAGGTCCATCCATGTTGCTTCAAATGGCATTGTTTTGTTCTTTTTTATGGTTCCCTTGTATATATGTACCACATCTTTATCCATTCCTCTGTCAATGGACATTTAGGTTGCTTCCATGTCCTGGCTATTGTAAATAGTGCTGCAATGAACACTGGGGTGCATGTATCTTTTCAAATTGTGATTTTCTCTGGATATATGCCCCAGAGTGGGATTGTTGGATCATATGGTTGCTCAATTTTTCCGTTTTTTTTTTTTTTTTGCGGTACGCGGGCCTCTCACTGTTGTGGCCTCTCCCGTTGCGGAGCACAGGCTCCGGACACGCAGGCTCAGCGGCCATGGCTCACGGGCGCAGCCGCTCCGCGGCATGTGGGATCTTCCCGGAACAGGGCACGAACCCGTGTTCCCTGCATTGGCAGGCGGACTCTCAACCACTGCGCCACCAGGGAAGCCCAATTTTTACTTTTTTAAAGGAACCTCATACTGTTCTCCATAGTGGCTGCGTCAGTTTACATTCCCACCAACAGTGCAAGGGGGTTCCCTTTTCTCCACACCCTCTCCAGCATTTATTGTTTGTAGATATTTTGATGATGGCCATTCTGACTGGTGCGAGGTGATACCTCACTGTAGTTTTGATTTGCATTTCTCTAATGATTAGTGATGTTGAGCATCTTCTCATGTGCTTTTTGGCCATCTGTATGTCTTCTTTGGAGAAATGACTGTTTAGACCTTCCATCCATTTTTTGATTGGGTTGTTTGCTTTTTTGATATTGAGTTTCATGAGCTGTTTGTATATTTTGGAGATTAATCCCTTATTGGTGGCTTCATTTGCAAATATTTTCTCCCATTCTGAGGGTTGTCTTTTTGTTTTTTTTATGGTTTCCTTTGCGTGCAAAAGCTTTTAAGTTTAATTAGATCCCATTTGTTTATTTTTGCTTTTATTTTCATTACTCTAGGAGATCAAAAAAGATCTTGTTGCAATTTATGTCAGAGAATGTTCTGCCTATGTTTTCCTCTAAGAGTTTTATAGTATCCGGCCTTACATTAGGTCTTTAATCCATTTTGAATTTATTTTCATGTATGGTGTTAGGTAGTGTTCTAATTTGTGAGTTACAATTATAATTTGAGTGATTAGGACAGGTCTCATTGATTAGAAGGAATTTGAAAGATTAATCCCTTATTGGTGGCTTCATTTGCAAATATTTTCTCCCATTCTGAGGGTTGTCTTTTTGTTTTTTTTATGGTTTCCTTTGCGTGCAAAAGCTTTTAAGTTTAATTAGATCCCATTTGTTTATTTTTGCTTTTATTTTCATTACTCTAGGAGATCAAAAAAGATCTTGTTGCAATTTATGTCAGAGAATGTTCTGCCTATGTTTTCCTCTAAGAGTTTTATAGTATCCGGCCTTACATTAGGTCTTTAATCCATTTTGAATTTATTTTCATGTATGGTGTTAGGTAGTGTTCTAATTTGTGAGTTACAATTATAATTTGAGTGATTAGGACAGGTCTCATTGATTAGAAGGAATTTGACCAAAAATTTGAGGATGAGGGAATTAGAGGGGAAGAGAGTTCCAGGCAGAAGGAACAACCAGTGCAAAAACTCCAAGGTGGGAATGTGCCTGGGGGTGACCAGGAGGCCTGTGTGGCTGGAGCCAACTGCATGGGAAGTATGGTCAGAGACGTTATAGGAGTACCGGGTCGTATAAGGCCTTATAGGCCATTGTAGAGTCTTTAGCTGTTTTGAGTGAAACAAGGAGGTATGTCTGGGTTTTGAACAGAAGAATGAAATAATTTTTTTCATTCAACATTGTTTTGAAGAACTAGTTATATGAAGCTTTTTAAAAAATTAATTACTGCTGAATATTTCATCATGTGATGTTTCACATTTGATTCATCCATCACCCTATTAATGGATATTTAGGTCATTTATAATTTTTGGTTACTACAAATCTTGCTGCAGTAAAAATAATGGTACATGTCTCCTTGTACACATGTGTCAGAATTCCTCTGGGATATATTCTCAGAAATGCAAATGCAGGGTCATTTTGTGACTGCATTAAGGATCATTTCTCTAAACAAATTTTTATTCCCCCATCCCTTTCCTAATAGATTTAGAATTTTATTTTCTGCATTCCTGTATTCAGGTTCTTCAGAAATCATTTTTGGTTATGGTGCATGATAGCAATCTAGCTTTAATTTCTCTCTCATGGAGGTTTTTGCTACAATATGACTTTTGAATAGCAAATGTGTGTGTGTTTGTATGTTTGTGTATGTGTGTGTGTGTGTATAAATGTAGTGGGCAGAATAATGACCTCCAAAAGATATTCAAGTCCTAATCCCTAGAACTTGTGAATATGTTATCTTACAAGGCAAAGGGACTGTGCAGACATGGTTAAATTAAGGATCTTGATATGGGAGATTATCTTGGGTTATCCAGGTGGGCTCACAGTAATCATAAGGGTCCTCATAAGAGGGAGGCAGAAGAATCAGAATCAGAAAAGTTGTGATGATAGAAGCAGAGGTCAGATTGATGCCAGGAACAGGCCATGACCCAACGTATGGAGGTGGCCTCCAGAAGCTGGAAAAGGCAAGGAAATGGACTCTAGAAGCTGGAAAGGGAGCTTCCAGAAGGAATGCAGCCTGGCTGACACCTTGATTTTAGGATTCCTGACCTCCAGAGTTGTAACTGAGTTGTTCTAGTAAGTTTGTATTCTAAGCCACTAAATTTTTGATAAGTTGTAACAGCAATGGAAAATGAATACCATATATATATAGTGTGTGTGTATATATATATATATGTGTAGTAATACCATACACATATATTTATTCATTGTTACTTTTTAATTTTTTCTATAGAGGTGAGATTTCTGGAACGCAGGAGGTATATATTTATAATTTTAATTAATATTTCCAAATCACTTTCCGAAATTGGTATAGCACTTCATACTTCCACTGAGATGTATTACATTGGCACTAGATATTAATATTTTCTTAATTTTTTTGGTCTTATAGCTGAAAAATAGTGTTTCAGTTTAGCTTTAGTTTGCATTTCTTGATCACTAGTGAAACTGAATACATTTTCCCATATTTATGGGTCATTTGAATTTCCTCTATGTGACTATTCATAACTTCTGTGCATTTTTTAAAGACTAAATTATCCTTTTGCTATAAATTGGTAGGAACTCTTTGCACTCTGTAGTTGACCCTTAACCTATTCTATGGGTTGTAAATATTTTTTCTGTTTATTTCTCCTCTTTTAATGCTAGTTTTGATGTATTTCACCTAGAAAATTATTTAAATTCTTATATAATCAGAAATGCTTATTTTTCCTTTAATTTCTTGGTTTCCTTTCATTTTTATTTTGATGTAGAAAAGAGGCTCATTTATCTTAAGAATCATTCTTAGTTTTAACTAAATGATGACAACCTTGCTATTAGAGAAGTATTGTGTTAATATGAAGAGGAAAACTTCTGTCATTATTTTCAGTCTCTATCAAAGCCTTATTCAGGTTTTGTAGTTTGGGAGAGCATATATGATAATGAATTTAAAATGATTGTTCTGGAAAACAGTATGGAGCTTCCTTTAAAAACTAAAAATAGAGCTACCATATAATCTAGCAATCTCACTGCTAGGCATATATCTAGAAAAGACGAAAACTCTAATGTGAAAAGAAACATTTCTCCAAAGAAGATATACAGATGGCTAATAGGCACATGAAAAGATGCTCAACATTGCTAATTATCAGAGAAATGCAAATCAAAACTATAATGAGGTATCACCTCACACGGGTCAGAATAGCCATCATCAAAAAGTCTACAAATAATAAATGCTGGAGAGGGTGTGGAGAAAAGGGAACCTTCCTACAGTGTTGGTGGGAATGTAAACTGGTGCAGCCACAATGAAAAGCAGTATGGAGGTTCCTCCAAAAAAAAAAAAAAAAGGAGTTGCCATATGATCCAGCAATCCCACTCTGGGGAATATATCCAGAGAAAACTCTAATTAGAAAAGTTACATGTACCCCAATGATCATAGCAGTACTATTTACAATAGTCAAGACGTGGAAGCAACCTGAGTGTCCATTGATAGATGACTAGATAAAGAAGATGTGGTGTAAATATACACAATGGAATACTACTCAGCCATAAAAAAGAATGAAATAATGCCATTTTCAGCAACATGGATGGACCTAGAGATTATCATACTATGTGAAGTAAGTCAGACAGAGAAAGACAAATATCATATGATAATATGATATCACTCACATGTGGAATCTAAAATATGATACAAATGAACTTATTTACAAAACAGAAACAGACTCACAGACATAGGAAACAAATTTATGGTTGCCAAAGGGGATGGCAGGGATAAATCAGGAGTTTGGGATTAGCAGATACATGCTACTATATACAAAATAGATAAACAACAAGGACCTACTATAGAGCTACTAGTAGTTACTACTACTAGTAGCTACTACTATATATTACTATTATATATACTTGACAAATATTATATGATATCACTTATATGTGGAATCTAAAAAATAATACAAATGATTCTATAAATAAAGTAGAAATAGACTCACACACATAGAAAACAAACTTACAGTTGCCAAAGGGGAGGGATAAATATAGGAGTATGGGATTAACAGATACAAACTACTACACATAAAATGGATAATCAATAAGGATTTACTGTATAGCACAGGGAACTATATTCAATATCTTGTAATAACCTATAATGGAAAATAATCTGAAAACAAATATAACTGAATCACTTTGCTGTACATCTGAAATGAACACAATATTGTAAATTAACTACACTTCAATTAAAAAAAAAGTTGTTCCCACCAGTGTCTGAGATCAGTGTTAAAGTGCTCGGGGAAACTTAGACTATTGCTATCTTTCTTTGTGTACAAATGGAATAGTGTGTTTTACTGGCTTTATTGGTCAAACTAGTCAGATATCAGTCAGATTATCTGGAAACACACATCATGATTTGAATAGTTCAGTCTAATGATGGTGTAATTTTTTGCTAGACCAACTTGGTTTCTTTGCTTTGACACAATTAGTCAAATCAGTTAAGACATTTAAAGTGACCTGCTTTGAGTATCATATAGTTTTATTGTATCTACTGGGATACTTGATCATGAAATATGAAATAATCTGAATAACTCTTAGGACTTTATTTTGAGATTAATGCTTCTGCCATATAAGAAAGTGATAAATAATAGCAATTTAAGTAATGCCTGATATCTACTGATTACTTATCATGTACCAGTTACTGTTTAAAGTGCTTTGCATCAAACTATCCATTAAATTCTGCAACAGCTTTATGCAGTAGATACTATTATAATCTTCATTTTACAGATGAGAATCCTGGAGCACAGAGAGGTTAAGGAACTTCCCCAAGATCACACAGCTCTATAGTCGTAGAGCCAGGATTTATAGGTAGGAAGTCTGGTTCTAGTCTTTGTGCTCTTAACCACTACACTACATTTTGTTAATTTATTTTCTGGTCTCCTTGACAACTCTACTGGATCTGTTTCAATTTCTTTACCATGAGGAAAGAGAAAGTTCGGGTCAGCATTTTTCAGGCAGTTTCTCTATTCAGCCATAGAAAGTAATTTGAAGTTCTTTCTGTAGTAATAGATGTAAGAATTGGGTTGGGTTTTGCTTTGCATAAGCTACATGTGTAATTAAGGAATCTTTCAGACACAGGGGTTTTACAAGGAAGTAGAAGTCAGATTGCCACTGCCAGTACTTTGATGAAAAGGTAATTAACTCCCTTATGACTAATTTTGATGCTTTTATTTGGCTAAAGAAATGAGAAATATAAAAATCATTTTTAATTGATTTTGTTTCTGGTTGAGAGCTAACAGTGATAATGACGTGAGCCATTATTAGACCACATTTTAGTATTCCAGATTTAAAGATACATCTCCATGCTTTGTATTTCTAATGCACAATTCTGGATAAGTCCATTAGAATTATTTAAAATAATGCAGTGGTGTATCCTCTAAGTATTATTAATCACTTACTTTCTTCGGTCCTTCATTCTCTAGATCTAATTCTTTTCTTTCCCCTTGTTTTAACATGTGGTTGGATCAGACAACAAGCCCAAGAGGCTCTTTCTATCCTGACAGAGCAAAGGGACAGATGAATCGTCACATTCATGTGCTTGGCAGCAACTGTGGGTCAGTTCTAGTTCTTTTTTTTAAACTACTTTACTGACATCTGACAGTGAAAAGCTGTCCATATTTCATGTATAGAGCTCAGTGAGTTTGGGGATAAGTATACAGCCTTGAAACCATTGCCACCCTCAAGGCCATGGACATAATCATCACTTTCTAAAATTTCCTCCTGCCCCCATTATTTTATTATTATTATTTTTGGTAAGAATACTTAACATAAGATGTACCCTCTTAGAAAAATTTCAGTATACAATACAGTATTGTTAGCTATAGGCACTATGCTGCATAGCAGATCTCTGAAAATTATTTATCTTACATGATTGAAACTTTATACCCTTTAACCATCACCTTCCCACTCCCCCTCCCTGCCACTCTGGACATCCACCATTCCACTTTCCTCTATGAGTCTGACTATTTTGAATTACACATATAAGTGGGATCTCACAGTATTTGCCTTTTTTGTACTTGCTATAGGTCAATTCTAGTTCTTTCTCCTCCTATGCAGAGGATATTTTTCTTAATTATATATATTCTTATTTTTCTCTTTTTTTAGTTAAAAATATATTTTAAAATAATTTCAAGGGCTTCCCTGGTGGCGCAGTGGTTGAGAGTCCGCCTGCCGATGCAGGGGACACGGGTTCGTGCCCCAGTCCGGGAGGATCCCACATACCGCGGAGCGGCTGGGCCCATGAGCCATGAGCCTGCACGTCCAGAGCCTGTGCTCCGCAACGGGAGAGGCCACAACAGTGAGAGGCCCGCGTACTGCAAAAAAAAAAAAAAAAAAAACTTAGAGAAAAACAACAATCATCAAGAAACTTTTTTCCTTCAACCCTTTTCAGAGTAAGTTGCTGACATGATGCTTCACAATCCTAAAATACTTTAGTTTGTAATCCCAACAAAAAAAAATACTCTTCTATATAACCACAACACAATGGTCAAAATCTGGAAATGGACCTTGGTATATTACTGTCATCTAATTGTCTGACCCCCTTCAAATTTTCACCAGTTGTCCTAATAGTGTCCTTTATAACAAAAGGATCTAGTTCAGCATCATACATTGCATTGAATTGTCATGTTCCTTTAATCTACTTTCATCTGTAATCCTCAGTAATCCCCCTGATCCTGACACTTTTCAAGATTATAGGCAGGTTGTTTTTGAGAATATCCCTCATTTGGATTTATCTGATGGTTCTTTTTGAAAAAATTCAGTTTATGTGTTTTTGGTCAGAATATCACAGACATGATTCTGTGTTCTTTTCATTGCATCTAGTCAGGTGTTAATATGATTTTTATTTGCTCCTTTGCTGGTGATGTTGACTTTAATCACTTCATTGAGCTGGTGTTTGTCAATTTTATCCAATGTAGAGTTTCTCTTTTTTTTCTTTATACTTAATATGTATTTTGAAGGGTGGTACTTTGAGATTTTGTCAATATCACATTCCTTATTAGATTTCACCCACTGGCTTAGCATCTACTGATGTTTAACTAATAAATAGCTAAATAGATTATTACTATACAGTTGCCAAATGATGATTTTTATAATTCAATTATTTTTCTGCCTTTATTGGTTGATATTCTATTGTAAGAAAAAAATTTCCTTCTCTCCATTCGTTTATTTATATCAATATAGTCACATAGATTCTTATGTTATTTAATGTAATCTTTTACTATCATTATTTATTTTGCTGCTCAAATTGACCCAGATTTGGTCAGTGGGACTCCTTCAAGCCTACTTCTCTGTTTTCTTAACATCTCTGTCATTTTTAAAGCCCTTTTAAACTTTTTTGACACAGAATTTCAGGATTGTTTTGTACTATCTCTGCTCCAGCTAATTCTCCAGGGAGCCCTGCTTCCTTTTAGTGAATAATACTGTTTAGAAACCAAGATCTGGCAGTAGGTGTGCTCAGTGTTCTTGAGGTATCTTGCTCTCAGCCTCTCATTGTATAGAGCTATGAAATATGTGTTTGTGTGTGTCTGTGTGTGAAAATATATACAGCACACACATTTATTTCTATATTTATCAATGTGATTGAAAACTATGAGTTATGCTAATATATTCCATCCCTGACTTACAATGGTTTGACTCAGGATTTTTTAACTTTACAATGGTGTGAAAGTGATATGCATTCAGTAGAAACCTTCCTTTGAATTTTGATCTTTTCCTGGGCTACCATATGTGGTACGATACTCTCTCATGATGCTGGGCAAGGCAGTGAGCTAAATTTCCCAGTCAGCCACGTGATCACAAGGAAAAATAACTGATACACTTACAATCATTCAGTACCCATACAACCATTCTGGTTTTCACTTTCAGTACAGTATTCAATAAGTTACACAGGATATTCAATAAATTATACAGGGTATTCAATACATTATTATAAAATAGTCTGTTAGTTGATTTTGACCAACTGCAGGCTAATGTAAAGGTTCTGAGCACGTTTAAGGCAGGTTAGGCTGAGCTGTGATTTGGTAGGTTAGCTGTACTAAACGTGTTTTTTTTTTTTTTTTTGCGGTATGTGGCCCTCTCACTGTTGTGGCCTCTCCCGTTGGGGAGCACAGGCTCCGGATTTGCAGGCTCAGCGGCCATGGCTCACGGGCCCAGCCGCTCCGCGGCATGTGGGATCTTCCCGGACCGGGTCACGAACCCGTGTCCCCTGCATCGGCAGGCGGACTCTCAACCACTGCGCCACCAGGGAAGCCCCTAAACGTGTTTTTGAATTACAGTATTTTCAACTTAAAATAGGTTTATTGGGACAAAACCCCATTGTAAGTCAAGGAAGATATGTAGTTGAATTCAAATCTAACATTACAAAGTTGATTTCTAGTTTTGTCTCCTTCCATATTGTAACTTCCTTCTCCAACAGTGAAAAACTTGCCTTCCATTATTTTAAATCAATCAATCTATCTATCTATCTATCTATCTATCTATCTATCTAATCTATCTATATTTTTTTTGCGGTATGCGGGCCACTCACTGTTGTGGCCTCTCCCGCTGAGGAGCACAGGCTCCGGACGCGCAGGCTCAGCGGCCATGGCTCACGGGCCCAGCCGCTCCGCGGCATGTGGGATCCTCCCGGACCGGGACACGAACCCGTGTCCCCTGCATCATCAGGCGGACTCTCAACCACTGCACCACCAGGGAAGCCCGGAATCTATATTTTTATTTGATCAATCTCTTATATAGAATCACTGTTTCCCCCACTCCCAACCCTGCATGAATGTTTACTTCTCACCCCATTCAGGTACCAAACCTCCGAGTGGGCCACTGCCATCACCTGCTGGAGCACTCTTCCACTCTCTGCCATGTCCCATGGTCTCCCATCTCACCACTCAGGTTCTGACACTCTGAGTAGGGCTGTGCCCACCTCCCATCTTCTCTGCCCCGCCCCTATCACACCTTGCCCTACCTAATTGTTTTTAGTTTGAATTATCCAGGAAGGGAAGCAGATCATTACATTCTTTTGATATTTTATTTGTTCCCTATGATACAGATGGAGTTATTACCACCTCTTAAAGAGATAAGGACATACAGAGATTGTTCAAAGTCCTAAGACTTTGGGAGCTTAAACTCAGTTTGTTCTGACACCAGCTCCAATGCCTTTTATTAGGACTAGCCATGATATCTAAATGGGTTCTCCAGTTCAGTGGTTCCCATCCAGCAGCTCAGCAGTAACTCACAGGTCTGAACGACTCTGCTTGAAGGATGGATGTGCACCTCCAAGGGCCAGGATTACCTCAGGAGTAATCACCGGATTGCCCTCTCTAAGTCTCAAGGAAATAGCTGGGTGTAAAATTTAAAACATAAAACAACTGGTCAGGCACAATGATTGACCAATAAGAATGAACACTAGGTATAGGCTGGAGCAAGAATCCTGTAGCCCCCCAGATCTGCCAGGTTTTATTCCCTTGGATGTTCAAGCATTTCTGGTAGAGAGGCTGGGGCTGACAGGGTAGCAGTGGCAAAACTCGTAATCTCGGACAGCCTCTATTTATCACCCAATATGGAACAATTTCAGTATTTTAACAATCAATATGGCCTGTCCAGCGCTTACTGGATGGAAATCAGGCCTCTAGTTGCTAAGGCAGACACCATCATGTTCTTTTCACTTGGCAAGGTTTGGGAAAGGAAGGAAATAGACAAACTCACCCGGGTATATTCAGGGTAAAGCCAATGAACTGAATGTTAGGGTGGGAGTGTTTGAGATATGAATTCATGTGTTTTCTACTGTTCCTTGTTCCTTTCTATCTGATCAAGAGACATCCATGGCCATTGTTAGGCATGTTATAGCAGAAACAGAAATTCCAGGCTCTGAAGGGCCTCAGGGTGAATTAGAGAGAGTGAAAGAATATGAGGGGAAGTGAAATGATACTAGAATTAGGTGTGTACCTGAAAGATGAGCCCTGTGTCCTTTGTCATCCCTCCTCACTTCCAGGGTAGGGCACAGGACAGAAATGCGGATAGGATTGGGGACCTGAGAGGAGCGGGGTCTTGTGCCTGCTTACTCAGATGGACCCTTAATTTTCCCTCGTGCCTCAAAGATAGTGGAACAGTAGAAAGATTTCCTTGTTCCTAAATGATGCCCAGAAGAGGTGAAAAGCATCAGACAGCCTCACGGAACTGCTTATAACAGCAGAATCGTGTGTGTTCATGCCCTAGGGGGACCATACAAGGAGCCATGCATTAAGGAACAAGGGACAACTCAACAATGACCACCTGTCATACATGACAGGAATCACAACGTCTTAGGAGATGCCAACATACAGAGATGGTGACTCAGACACAATGGCTATCCCAATGCCTTGTTGCAAGCCATAGAAACAAACTGATAGCTAAATGGCATCACAGGGAAAATGAGGACAGTCCTTGAACTGCCCTCTCTCTTTCCTTCAGGGAATAGGGATTTCAATAGGAATTGAGTTCAGTTGTAGAAAAATGAAGTTGTAATTCTTGCACATCTGAGGTGGTGGCCTGCCATTCTTCCCCTCTACCCCTGGTATATCTATACTGATCAGTACCTCTACCTGGTACTGATCAGTATAGATACCCCAGGATTTTATACTTTTCTTTCCAAGATGGCCCAAAGTAAACTGCCCAATGTGAGAGACAGGCAATTGTGACTCAGCAGTATAACAGCTCAAAGACACTCAAGGCAGGCAGGAACTTCTGAACTCCACTATTTTGCACGTGACAGTGACTCGGGGGAATGTAATTATCCAGGACAGTTCTACCCACATATAGCATCTGTTTTTCAGTCAGCTCCTGCTGCTTGAACACACTTTGGCAGCAGGCTTCACTGAGGCACAAAGGAGACAAAGTGGCTTGACTGGGCCACATGGAGAGGAAGTGGCTTGGTCTACCTTGGGATCTGGGACCATTATGGCATTCAATTATCTGCTGTCAACACTGGGGCTTCCTGCCTCCTGAATGCAGCTGCAGTCTCTTGCTGAAAAATTCGCCTCCTTTCACATAGAAGGCGTAATTAAGAGCACAGCTGCAAATTGGCTCTTCTCAACAATTTTCCCTGCTGTCCCATAAAATGTGAAAAATACGGGCCAGTACATTGATTAGACAGATTCTTAGGATTGAATTGTGTGTAATCTATCCACTTCTGGCACTTTGAAATAAGTTTTTTTTTTTTTGCTCTCCCACTGGAATTTAAAGGAAGGAACAGAAAATAACAGTAGCCTGGGTGTTTCTTGGTTGGACACTTCATGGACACAGAGTGAGAGGATGTAATCAGCTCACATCTTCATGTGAGTTTGTAACACACACACATACACATACACCCCCCACCCCCAAACACACGCACTTTGTCTTGATGATGACACAGTGTATGTTTCCTGGCAAATATTGATCTATTCATTTCCTCTGTGAATTTTTTGAGTGAAGAATTCTTGAAGCAGCTCGTCATTTTTTTTGGCTCTGCCATCTCTGTGAGATGAAGGAGAGGAAATCTAGGTTGGGTGTACTGTACTTCCCAGGTGTCTATGCTTTTCTATTCTAGTGGTGTTGCATAGAGGAGTGGACTTACTATGTGCATTGGAATCAGGTTCAGTTTCCAGACTCACCACTTAAGCCCTGAGAATTTAAGCAGTTAGTTTAGCCTCCAGGAGCCTCAATTTTCTTCACCTGTGAAGTTGCAGTGATTGTGCTTGTTTAACAGAATTATCATGAACATTAAATGTAGTTGCAAATTTATGCTTTCTAGCATATTGCTTGGCCTATAGAATGTGCTCAATAAATTGCATGATTGTCTAAATCTTCACTGAGATTTAGAAACAAGAAACAAGCCTGTTAAAGGGAAAGAGGGTAATCTAGCTTTATTTTCATTGAATCATCATGACATTTATACAAAATAATATGGATTAGAATGGGGTCAATAAACTCAAGGAAACTATGGAGAATATTGTTTTGATGTAAGTTCTCTGAGCAACCTGTATTTAGGGGAAAATGCCAACAGTGAAACCACTTATAACCTAATTCTAAAAGAAAAAGGAGAAATGGTACTGCTGCACTGACATTTAAATCAAGCCACCTACGGAGGACAAGGTACAGAGAAGGCACCACAAAGACACGGGCTACATGTTCCTGGATCTTTATTCACTTCACTCTGGTTCTTTCCCAAATAATGAGTTCAATAGAGTTCTTGGCAGTTTCACAGCAAGCTCCCAGTTGAATGTTCCCACTTGTACTCTGTTTGCTACAGACCACGCACAGCTGCGCTCTGTGCAGATTCGCCCTGATATAATGGCTGGGCCCCTACAGAATACGTGGCCTCAGATTGTGGGATGAAACAGTCGTCAGTGAGGGGATGCTTGGTCTTTACATGGCCCCCAAAAGGAGAGGAAATATGGCAAGCATATACAGCAGCTTCAATGGAGGGAATTTAATACTCTTCTTACCTGGCTGCTGCCCTACTTTCGCTCCTGGGGAAGATCCTGTAGGAGGAACAGCGAAGGTTCCGTGGTTTGCTCAGCCATAGTTAATGCACCTGTATCCTCCTGAAGATGAAAAGTCAGATTCTTTTTTTTTTAAAGGGAATATAGTTGATTTACAATGTTGTGTTAGTTTTCTGGTGTATAGCAAAGTGATTCAGGTATACACATATATATATAATCTTTTCCATTAGGGTTTGTCGCAGGATATTGAATACAGTTCCCTGTGCTATACAGTAGGACCTTGTTGTTTATCCATTCTACATATAGCAGTTTGCATCTGCTAATCCCAACCTCCCAATCTATCCCCCCGCTGTGCCCCCTTCTGCTTGGCAACCACAAGTCTGTTCTCTACGTCTTGAGTCTGCATCTGTTTCATAGCTAACTTCATTTGTGTCATGTTTTAAAAGTCAGATTCTAAATCCGTGGAGGACATCTCAGATCAGAAAGTAATGCATTCCTCTAAGTGCTTTTGCAGCTATTCTCTACCCTCTCTCACCCACCCACTCCGGTCCTGCCCACCACATTTAATCATAAAGAAATGAGCTGGAGAAATGAAAGCTCATGCACCTAAATAGCATTCTTTGTAGAATAAAACAGTTGTGTAAATCTCTTCGCTGGTACTTATTCTAATGAAGAAGATTAAATTCATCTTAAGTATTCACCTTTATATAGAGGAAGAGAGCTTTTAAGATGTGAACGAGCACAGGTGCCCTGTGGTAAGAAAAGGCAGCTGGATTTGCCATGTCAGGGAAGCATGACTCCACAATTTAAGTCCCCACAAATGCCGTTCAGAGCCACCGTACTTACATCAGAAACAGATGAATGCAGGATGCCTGGACGGGGGCAGGGAAGGGAGCAGCGTTGTTTAACCTTGTTCTTCACACCCCTCAGGAGAGCAGAAAACACCTCTATTTTCAATGTTTCTTCTGGATGATTTCCCTCCTGGTGGATTGACAGGTACTCTGATTATCTGCCTAAGGAAAATGAAGGGATAAACAGCTGGGAGATGAAGATCGACTTGAAAGGACTATATCAAGGAGTGTATGTTACACTTGGATAAAGCAGAGTATAAAAAGGGGACTTGTGGAGAAATGTCAGATTAGCACCTAAATATATTTTGGAGAAAAACATAGCATCTTGCCAAACTGGTCTTTACTTGAATAGTAACGATTTCAGATTGTCACTGTCATAGCTTAGGGATTTATTTGAGGAAGAGCAATGCCTTTCTCTTTTTACCATCTAGAACAGGCTTGTGTAATGGAGATATTGAGGCATCTCATTCAGTTGTCTGGGGTCGAGGCTGGGAACCTTTATTTTAGAAGCTTCTCCTTTCAGGTGGATCTGACGGCAGTCAGGGTGGGGACCATACTAGTAGAGGTGGGTGGCATGTTCTGAAATGACTTCTTTGCTGCATTTGATTTCCTCCCGCTGGAAATTGTCTGGCCCCATTTCACCCATCTTCTCACCCTTAACCCAACTTTGAATAGTCTTCAGGGCAGATGTCATGTAGCTGAGTATCACTACCTAATAATGGATTTTTCTCCCAGGTGCTTGCTCAGCTGACTAGGGGTCACCTTAAAGACAGAGAAGATGAGGTTAGAAACAGGAGAGTATTGCCTACCCAACCTTCTAGTTCTGACAGGTGCTTTATAATGGTGTAAGAATGAAGTGTTTTCCTTGAACAGAACAGTTTTAGGGGGGATTGTCTAATGTCATATTAGAAAAGATCACAAGAACTGAGGAAAGAAACACTGTAGCCACGGTAACCAAAAAGAACAGCCAAAGCAAGTGGTCCATGGCTATATAACATCAATGTTTGCCAGCTCTGTTATCATCTCACAGAGTTCAATGATCTGGTGGGTGGCAGGAGAATTTTCTGTCAAAACCAGTTGTATAAGGGAGTGATGAAGCCTTTGGAAACATCCCTGCATTATCTCCTTCTCACTGAATTAGAAAACAGAGCCATGAGCAGAGGCTATCTTTATGACCTTCTAGTGGTGAGATCTCTGCTTTTGCCCACTTATGTCGAGACTGGAGCAGGGCAGGGGAATTCCCTTGTGGCCTGGACAGATGGGGTCGTTAGGCCTTAATCTCTTTATCCTTGGCCACGGTTTGCACTGCTTTAATCCCCAGGTTCACATTGCTGCTGAGGCAGGGCATAATTCTTGTCATTAAGAGGGTGCACAACGTGGCATGTGTGTTTGAATGTGAATTTGCATTCTCCCAGCTCACACTTCACTTCTTTTTTTGGAAAACGAAATACCCTAAGTCCCTGATGACTGAATATGAAAAATGCTCTGTAGGCTTTGCTTCAAAATCTGCTCCCCAGCTGTGTTTATATTTATCCTAGTCTTACTCACATGTCCCCTCTTCCTGGGGCCAGGACAGGCAGAACATTTGTGACCGTGGACAGAGCACGGCACTTGGTTGCAGAACCCGGAGTTTCCAGGACTTGACCTCTGACCTTAATGAACACATTCAGCCCTTCCCTAGCCCAGCTCACATTCACAGCCTGCCTGAGTTCATTTATATACTTTTTTCACTGCAATTCTCTGCCCTCCCTGTCCCTACAGGCAACAGGGTACTCTTGTCATCTTTTTGCATGTGGAGGATTTGGAATAGCCAGTAACATAAATGATGAGCGCCCAACCTCAGAAGAACTTGGTGTCCTATTCAGCAGTTTGTTTTTTCATCTGGGCCAGTTAGAAGGGAAGGATTTGTAAAGGTCTAATTGGCTATTGTTGTCTTTTGTGCTGGATACACACGCTCCTTCTTTGCTGTGTTTGGGAATCCGTGGGGAGTGATGGGCACAGCCCACCCAGCACAGCACCTCCCCACCCTGGAAGGCAGCTGTTCTGCATGGAGCTCGGCCTTCTGCCTTCTGTAGTTGACACAACTGGCCAGCTGCCTTGCCTCTCTCTCTCTGTCCCGCTGACTGATGCTCCCAGGTTGTTCAGCCCCATGTGCCGGAGGTTGTGCCTCAGGGCTTCTTAGGGTGCATCGAGGGAATGCCCTCAACTGCTCTCTTCTCCTGCCTGACTCACTCGCCTTCCACATCCCCACTGGCCCTATTTCCCTCCTTTGCCAGATCCAGCTGTGCTGAGTGGAGGGGAACCATGTGTCCAGCCTGGCTGCATTCTAGAAAGGTCAGGAGGATTCCCCAAGAGGGAACAACACCACTTCAGTGACCCCCCTGCACATTCTCCCTAACCTTCCAGATGTCGGCTTGACAACAATGGAGAAGCTGCAACAATACAGACTTCACCCCAACCTCTTAAGAGGCCATTGCCATGCTCAGAGCTGTGGACCCTGATGGCATTTCAACAGGGAACAAGGACTGATCCGGACATCTGCATCAGGCCTCCCTCAGGGGACTGAAGGCTGAGGAAAGAGCCCCAGATTTTCACGATGCCACAGTTTCCCCCCTCACCCCACCTCGAGTTCTTCTAAAAGCGAACATTTGGGGAAGCTGAGTGCAGCAGCTTTGCTTGCTGGCAGATCCCTGGCTGAGGCCTGTGCTGGCCAGAGCCGGGCGTGTGTGGCTTCAGGACTAGCCGAGTGGGTTTATGGTGCAGCTGTGTGTGGCCCAGGTGTCTTGCTGTGGCTCCAGGCACAGGACAGGCACATGCCATCAGCAAAACCTCTGTTTTCTGCTGTTAGTTCCCAAGCACACCGCTCTCTGCAGCGTGGCCAAGGTCCACGGTGGTGGGCCAGGCTGGGCCAGAGCTGTAATATCCAGCACACAGCTGATTTGTTAGGAGACACCTTCAATGTGCAATGGTCGAAAATCAGCTCGATGTCCTTAAGAGACCCAGGCAGCCTGCTGTGAGCGCTGTGCTCGTCAAGTGAACGTGGAATTGTCAGCAGATTCTTTCCCGAGCTGTCACCACTGAAAATTTATGCTGCACGTTAGGTCCTCCCTTGCTTGGAATGCTGACGACGGATGCGGGCACTTGATTTCTCCTCATTTTGCAGATGAGTTGGTTTGAAGACTGGAATTAAAACATGAGTGGCTTCTCAGCAGCAGTGAATGTGGCAGGAAGCCTAGAACCCAGCTCTCATTTTCATTTCCTTTTCCTTTCTCTTTCTTCTTCCTCTGTCTCTGTTTGGTGTTTCAAATCGTTGTTCTTTGTATGGTTCACCTTGATCGACTTGGTCTGTAAAACATTTTTTTGCTAGAAGCATGTAGATTCTCAATGTGAAAGAAATATAAATATTAGCTCTGCCAGTGCCGGCCGTTAGAACTCTCTGCTGTGATGCAGAGGTTCTCTATTCTGCTCTGTTCAGTTCCGTAGCCATGGGCCCCGTGTGACTACTGAGCATCTAAAGTATGGCTAATGTGACTAAGGAACTGAATTTTAAATTTTATTCAATTGTAATTCATCTAATTTGAATTGAAATAGCCACTTGTGACTATTGACTACAAACCCGTCCATTATACAGATGGCAAAGTGAGATCCAGGAAGTTTACTGGAACTTGCCCAAGAGTACAGAGTGAGCAGCTGTCTTAAAGCCATCTAGAACAGGGGTCCCCAAACCCCAGGCCATGGACCGGTACCAGTCCATGGCCTGTTAGGAACCGGGCTGCACAGCAGGAGGTGGGCGATCGAGCGAGCGAGGCTTCATCTGTATTTACAGCCGCTCCCCATCGCTCGCATTGCCGCCTGATCTCCGCCTCCTGTCAGCATCATGGTGAGTTGTATAATTATTTCATTATATATTACAATGCAGTGATAATAGAAATAAAGTGCACAATAAAGGTATTGCACTTGAACCATCCCCAAACCATCCCCCTCCCCACCCTGGTCCATGGAAACACTGTCTTCCATGAAACTGGTCCCTAGTGCCAGAAATATTGGGGACTGCTGATCTAGATTAGTAGGTACATTTTGACTAATAAAATAGTAATTGATATCTTCGGCATAATGTTTTCAAATGCTTCATAATTTACAAAATAAAAGAAATAGGCCACTACTAAAATACCATTACATTTTGTGCCAGGTTAACCCTTTGCGTAATTGCCTTGTATGAAAGGAGGGGTACACCAAGGGGGAAATGGGGCTGGGCAAGCCTGGCCTGTTATTCCACAAAAGGCCCTAGAGTGGCGCTGTTGTATAACTTCTGAGGCCTGCAGACTCCGAAATCAAAAAACCCAAACAAATGAAAAATCTACCTGTTCTTCCTATTCCTGCTCTGCCCACCCCTAACGGTTTATTCTTTTATGTTCAGATCTTTGAATATTTTACTTCCCAGTAGAAAGAGAAATAAAATTCTCTCTGTGAGCCTACAGAAATAGAATTCCATTTGTAGGGGAGGAAAGTACGAAGTTTTGTTCTTATTTTTAAAATGCGTTGAGAATTCTAACTCCTAAAGGAAGTTTGAACACCTGTTTATCCATTTTATCAATAGATAAGGTTAAGGTGGTACAAAGCCATAACTCACCAATACTCTGAGGTCTTGTCCTTTGAGGACACTTTCTTAAATGACGTCTCAGATCACTTAAATGGTCAGAATGTCATTTCTGGGAAAGGTGGGGCAACACATATTTGTAGATGGTGGCAGGATAAGGACATTTGGCAGCTAACGTGCAAGGTTCCAGTGTAAGATTTCTGAAGACCTGACTAAAGGGCATATTAATAGTTTTCTGTGTAAGCTACCTAGTGCTTTAGCATCTGAGGCCCACAGATTCAGTTCCTCCCATCCTATTAATGTTGTTCTCTATCCTGGAGAGAACACTTCATGTAGACATTCAATAATGCCGTGTGCCTTGTAATTCCCTTAAAAGTTAATGAACGTGTTAGAATTAATTTTAATAAATGTTGATTAATTGCAGTTTGCCTTGTGTTTTGAAGAACAAAGGCGTCCCACAGTATTTGGCCGCTTTTCCTCAGTCACTGTGACACTGCTCACAGCAGGTGGCACTGTGGCCCTGCGGATGCCAACAGGAAAGGCTGGTGCAGGACCAGAGGGAGAAACCCTAACAGACGCTTAATCCGGGCTCCACAACTAGAGCTACCCCATGACAATTAGGGCCTGGACAGAGACAGAATGAAGGGCTTAAGGAAAATTTAAAAGGTTCACTGAGACTGCAATTAATTCAAAATATGGGAATCACTTGAGCCTTCTGTAATTTTATTCAATGAAGTTTTATTGAGTTCCTGACAGGTTTGGAATCACATCTGTGAATAGCATGGTTATTGCCTTCCAAAAATATCAGATAATGGTTTGCTCTGTGTGTGTGTGTAAGTGTGTGATGTGTGTGTGTGGTGTATATGCAAGAATGTGTGTGTGTATGGTATATGTAAGAGTGTGTGTGGTGTGTATGGAAGCGTGTGTGGTGTGTATATGTGTGTGTGCATGATGTGTATGTAAGCGTGTGTGTGGTGTTTGTGTGTGTATGCAGTGTGTTTATGTATGTAGCTGTGGTGTGTGGTGTGTGTGTGTGTGAGAGGTGGGGCGAATGGGGGGAGGAAAGATGTGTAACTGATACTACAACATGCTGCCTATTGACAAATATGTTCTAGATACTGCAGAGGCCAATACTTGCTGCTACAGAGTAAAGCTCTCTCATCACAGGTGCGCAGAGAGGGAGTACAACTACATCCTTTTTTTGGCTGGAGAATGAAGAGACAGAAATAGTGACCTTCCAAGGTCACCTCCAGCTCTAACATTCTAGAAGTTTGTGGATATTTTCATAAACTCTGGCACTTTCTAAACCTTCAGAGTTTACAAAACAGACCGTTGTCCTTCAAATCAACTGGGCTAAGGGGAGTCACGGAGCTAGATTACTCTCAATGTCATGTCTTATTTGGCCTTGGGATGCTATTTAACAGGCTCCCTGTCCAAATGGCCTGTGATGGTGACCAAGGCAATTAGGGAGATTGGTTTGGCATGCACCATTTCATGCTTGGCTTCTTATGGTGAGAGATGGCAGAGCCCATCAGGGTCCAAGATAACCAAATTTGATTTTGCCCAAATTAGGACATTAATTTTCCAAGTTGTTTTGGTGGTTGGTGTATTTAACTTAAATCTTATTATTTTTTAGAATAGTGTCTCAGAAAGAGGATTTTCAAAATTATATTAAATTTAGTTGTCCTTCCTAAAGGTCTTTTTGTCTCCTTTACACTAGCTTATGGTTTAAAAATTAAAAAACAAAACAAAACACCAATAACGTTCCAAAATAATTTCATGGTGTTATTTTCTCAGCTTCTTTGTGTATCATGTACTATGTCACTTCAATCTGTTCATTACTTTTAGGTTGCTTTATTTTTTTACTACTGTTTTTTTGCCATTTGAAGGTATTAAAATGCCAGAGAATAATAACCTTGAACAAAAAAGCCATGGCTAAAACAGCTCTGATATTTTCTGGATATTGATTCACTAATTGGATTAGAGTCTCCCTTTGACAGAATTCCAGCGAGATAAAGAACCAGTCCATGATTCACAGCTGGCTGTATCTCGTCCCAGGGACCATGAGTGAAGCTCATTCATTTAACAAACACTGATTAAGAGTCTATGGTGGGCCTGGCTCTGGACGCTGCTGGCCTTGCCCTTATGCTGCTTTCCTGATGTCAGTTATGGGGCGAGTAGGCAGGAAAGGCAGCACGAATTTTGGAGTCTCTTCCAATCTGTTCTCATGTCTGTCTCAGCGGGGAAGAGCCTCTGGGAATAACTGAGGGGAAGGGAAATGGCAGGTGACCTGAGAAGCGTTACCAAGGCTTTTCTCTCCGTGTACCTGGAAACCTAGGTGGCTACTAGGTGACAGTCTAGACTTTATGGGATGCTATTGGACCAGGCTCAAGACATTGTGGCTGCCCCAAGAGCCCAGAGCATGAAGGCAGAATTAGCTTTCCAGTGGGGATTTAAGCCTACAATCCTGGCAGATAGCTTCTGAAATTGCAGCTGATGGGGAAATACATTTTGTGAGATTTTGAGAGACATTGGGAGTCTTGTGGATTTTTCACTGAAATATTCACTACAGATACTCAGGCAGAACTGACCAGGACATGTCTATTTAAAAAAAATATCGATTGATATTACTTTCTTTCAATTAAGTTTTCTAGACTTTTGTGATTAGAATTGCAGGTCGGGCAAGGCAAGTTAGCCTGTAAGGTGCATATGTCCTGCCATGCTTTCTGATTCGCTTACCCTCACCCTAGGGGTTCCCTGGGAGTAGACTGGGCATTTTGTAGCTAGAAACAAAAATTATGATCAGACCATTACCACATATTAAGTGTTTTTAGATGCCTTACTTTATTTAATCCTGGCATCAACACTCTGAAGTAGATACCACACTAGTGACATCTTACTGAGGATCAGAGAAGTTTCCTCTTAGAGGCAGGATTTAAATCCGATTGTGTGAAATTCTAAAGTGCATGTTACTGTGGTCACCAAATGCAGTTGTCTTCCCAGGACCTCAAATACATGGGGGAGAGGTTGGCTGACCAGTTCTCTACAATATTTACTGATATTCATGGAAGCATTGCTTCCATGGATATCACCGCTGAAAGATGCCAAATTGGGCAATCAGGTGTTACTTAGCAACTTCATCCAGACTCACATTATTGTAATTGATAAGGTTGCTAATTCCTGGGTGAGACTGTTGCCCAGTATTAGAGATATCAGCATTTTTGAGAAGCAGCAACTGCACTAGATCTGGTTATCTAAGCTTTTCTCACTGTTGCACTAGTTTCCTTGTTCCTCACCTGCTTTTTTTTTTTTTTTTGAATTTTGTACAGCAGGTTCTAATTTGTTATCTATTTTATCTTATTAGTGTATACATGTCAATACGTTTGTTCTGTACATCTGTGTCTCTATTTCTGCCTTGCAAACCGGTTCATCTGTACCATTTTTCTAGATTCCACATATATTTGTTAATATATGGTATTTGTTTTTCTCCTTCTGACTTACATCACTCTGTATGACAGTCTCTAGGTCCATCCACGTCTCTACAAGTGACCCAATTTCATTCCTTTTTATGGCTGAGTAATATTCCATTGTATATATGTACCACAGCTTCTTTATCCATTCATCTATCAATGGGGATTTAGGTTGCTTCCATGACGCAGCTACTGTAAATAGTGCTGCAATGAACATTGGGGTGCATGTGTCTTTTTGAATTATGGTTTTCTCTGGGTATATACCCAGTAGTGGGATTGCTGGGTCATATTGTAATACTATAACGAGATTGCTTTGGCTATTCAGGATCTTTTGTGTCTCCGTACAAATTTTAAGATTTTTTGTTCTAGTTCTGTAAAAAATGCCATTGGTAATTTGATAGGGATTGCATTGAATCTGTAGATTGCTTTGGGTAGTGTAATTTTCACAATATTGCTTCTTCCAGTCCACAAACATGGTATATCTCTCCATCTGTTTGTGTCATCTTTGATTTCTTTCATCAGTGTCTTATAGTTTTCTGAGTACAGGTCTTTTACCTCCTTAGGTAGGTTTATTCCTAGCTTTTTATTCTTTTTGTTGCAATGGTGAATGGGATTGTTTCCTTAATTTCTCTTTCTGATCTTTCATTGTTAGTGTATAGGAATGCCAGAGATTTCTGTGCGTTAATTTTGTATCGTGCAACTTTACCAAATTCATTGATTAGCTCTAGTACTTTTCTGGGGGCATCTTTAGGATTATCTACGTATCATGTCATCTGCAAACAGTGACAGTTTTACTTCTTTTCCAATTTGTATTCTTTTTATTTCTTTTTCTTCTCTGATTGCTGTGGCTAGGACTTCCAAAACTATGTTGAATAATAGTGGTGAGAGTAGGCACCCTTGTCTTGTTCCTGATCTTAGTGGAAATGTTTTCAATTTTTCACCATTGAGAATGATGTTGGCTGTGGGTTTGTCATATGTGGCCTTTATTATGTTGAGGTAGGTTCCCTCTATGACCATTTTGGAGAGTTTTTATCATAAATGGGTGTTGAATGTTGTCAAAAGCTTTTTCTACATCTATTGAAATGATCATATGGTTTTTATTCTTCAGTTTGTTAATATGGTGTATCACATTGATTGGTTTGCATATATTGAAGAATCCTTGCATCCCTGGGATAAATCACACTTGATCATGGTGTATGATCCTTTTAATGTGTTGTTGGATTTGGTTTGCTAGTATTTTGTTGAGGATTTTTGCATCTATATTCATCAGTGATATTGGTGTGTAATTTTCTTTTTGTAGTATCATTGTCTGGTTTTGGTGTCAGGGTGATGGTGGCCTCGTAGAATGAGTTTGGGAGTGTTCTTTCCTCTGCAGGTTTTTGGATGAGTTTGAGAAGGATGGATGTTAGCTCTTCTCTAAATGTTTTATAGAATTCACCTGTGAAGCCATCTGGTCCTGGATTTTTTTTTTGTTGGAAGATTTTTAATCACAGTGTCAATTTCATTACTTGCGATTTGTCTGTTCATATTTTCTATTACTTCCTGGCTCAGTCTTGGAAGGTTATACCTTTCTAAGAATTTGTCCATTTCTTCCAGGTTGTCCATTTTATTGGCATAGAGTTGCTTTTAGTAGTCTCTTATGATGCTTTGTATTTCCACGGTGTTCATTGTACGTCTCCTTTTTCATTTCTAGTTTTATTGATCTGAGTCCTCTCCCTCTTTTTCTTGATGAGTGTGGCTAAAAGTTTATCAAAGAACCAGCTTTTAGTTTTTTGATCTTTGCTATTGTTTTCTTTGTTTCTATTTCATTTATTTCTGCTCTTATCTTTTTGATTTCTTTCCATCTACTAACCTTGGATTTTGTTTGTTCTCCTTTCTCTAGTTCCTTTAGGTATAAGGTTAGAATGTTGATTTAAGATTTTTCTTATTTCTTGAGGTAGGCTTTTATTGCTATAAACTTCCCTCTTAGAACTGTTTTTGTTGCATCCCATAGGTTTTGCATCGTCGTGTTTTCTTTGTCATTTGTCTCTAGGTATTTTTTGATTTCCTCTCTGATTTCTTACTGATCTCTTGGTTATTTAGTAATGTTCTGTTTAGCCTCCATGTGTTTGTGTTTTTTACATTTTTTCCCCTGTAGTTGATTTCTGATCTCATAACATTGTGGTCGGAAAGATGCTTTATACAATTTCAATTTTCCTGACTTTACCCAGTCTTGATTTGTGACCCAAGATGTGATCCATCCTGGAGAATATTCCGTGTGCACTTGAGAAGAAAGTGTAGTCTGCTGTTCAGATGGAATGTCCTATAAATATCAATTAAATCTATCTGGTCTATTGTGTCATTTAAGACCTACCTTGCAAACTTGTACTTTCTTCACAAGCAGGATATATTTCTGTATTTTTGAGGTATATACAATAGTAATGAATACTGCTAAGAAGGGAAAATCCTGTGATCAATATCTTTGCAGTGTCTAAAAATATGCAAATACTCTCTGGAACAAAGTCGTTGCTTGGGTGTATTGCTATAAGTAAAATTATTTCCTATCTGCATGACAGTTGAATTTTGGTGGCTGATTTTTCCCACCCAATCAATACCTTTGACCTTTCCTTCCCTGAAATAAGTCCCCCCTATGTAAAAAGTTATATTGGCTCTATGATATAACTGTGAAATCTTAGGCTGGCTTCTAATGCTGGGCTGAATTTCCTCATATTTCTCAAAGTAGGATTGCCAAGTGACACTCCTGACATTCATATCTTTGTGTTTAAACAAAGTGGGGACTAACTTGAAAGTGAAGCTCTGTAATGACTAGTAGATACTTTATTATTGTTTCTGATTGTTATATATAAAAGATAAAAAGAATCTATTAGTTTTATTTTTTCCTTCCTTTATATACCACAAATTTACTAGTTCAAGTAAGTGCCAGGCACTTACAAAGCTCCAAATGATGCTTTTACAATTTATAAAATGCTTTCATGTATATTATAACTTTTAATATTCCAGATATTCATGAAGTAATAGTGAATACCAATGACCCCAAAAAGTATATAGCTAATTAAATAATTATTTGGCTTAATTTTCTATTTTTATTTGTAGTTTTATTTGTGTCTTAATTGTTTATTGCATCCTGGCTAATTTTCACATCTGAACACCTGCTGGGTTGCATATTTGGACATGACTGTGGTCAATTGTAGAGTTGGCAATTTAAAGATTGATATAAAAATGAATAGGATTTCCTCAAGAAGAGGATTAGGATTTTGCCTGAGGGAAATTGGTATTTTCTCAGTCTGTGATTGCACTGGTGAAGCCTAGAAAGTAATTCTAGGCTCCTGAATATATTTCTATATAATTCTTGCTCTAAGGAATAAGAAGACTTTTGTGGGTCCAGATGGATTGTACAGCTGATGCACTGATATGCACCTTCAAGGAAGTAGAAGGGTAGCTGTGGAAAGTGCCCTGTGAACTGTGGTAGAGACAGAGACCCCCAAAACAAGGCCAGAGACATGGGGTTGGGGCCGGTTGGGCAGACTGCAATATTCCACAACAATGCGTTTTACTTCTCTGAAGAATTTGCATTTTTATATCTAAAATTAAGAACAGGAGAAAATGTGATGTCAAACTGTTTTTTCCCTGAAACTGTGAAGGAAGCATCTCCTAAATATGAAAATCATAATAAAGCATACTTTTGCAACAGATAATAATCCAATAAGGAAAAGAGCTTTGATTGCTGGTAATGCTGATAGTTTGGCTTTACTGTACTAAATATTCAGATAGGGATATTTATTTCTTTATAGTGGATCAAGGAATGCATTTGTATGTGTTGTTTCCTTGAGTTCATAAACAAAATACACAAAACGTGACTGTTTTCAAAATATATGTTGGATTCTGGAGGAGTGTTAAATTTATTTCTTTATTTTTCAAAGCTGGCAATGTGCCTATGGCCACCTTGAGTGCCAGTGGAAGAGAACAGTGCTATTTCAATGCCAGGGGCCATCTCTGATGGCTGTTAACTTATGAGACACAAACTAAATAGGTGTATTTTTTTTCAGTGGAGGGGAGGAAAAATGAGTGGGCTAGAACTTCTGTAACCCTCTAGTGCCTTGGCATAATGAGAACTCCCCACTGGAGAGACGATGGTTTAATGCAAGTGGCTAAGCATCACATGATGCTAATGAATTAAAATATTTGGGATTATCTGCTCTAAGTTAACTATAAGAGCAAACCTCGTGTTTCCATAAGAAATGTTTATATGTGTTTCTCTCTTCCTAAATTTTATGACAAGGTGTACAATAAAAAGGATGTCTGCTAGCACATGGGCAGACACAAGGAGACACGGGAAGAGGATACTACAACACAGGTGATAATAGAGACAAAACAGCTCTGTCTTATCAGACACAAGAAAGGGTTCGCCCAAACAATAAAACTGTTTTAGAAAATGTCTGTCGCATTTAAGCGATCATAACTATTACCTATAATATTATTTTCTCTTAGAAACAGATCCCTAATGCAAAACACTTTTTTTTGATACATCCACTTGATAACCAATACATATCATCCATAGTTATTATATACACTTTTGATACAGGAGAAGTGACACTAAATCTAGAAATATAATTTTGACCTGAGCTAAGTCAAGTTTTTCTCAACAGAAGATTCTGGGGGAAGTGTAATTAATAAAAACCAATAAATAAAAAGATGATGTGGCTTAATCAGATCTGGAGAAGGAGTAGGAAGTATTCAGGATGGTTGTAGCCCATAGATGGCAGGAAAATTAAAAATGGAAATACAATACCAGAAAGAGAATATAAAAAAGAGAACATTGTGACCTCATCTATATTAAAATTTTTAAATTAAAATGAAAATAATCTGAGAGGGGGTGTATTTTTCCAGGTGTAGTTTGTGGTAGTGTGGAATACAAAGGAATATTTTGTTTTTTTGATATGTGAAAGAGTTATAGTCATAGGTGTCCATGTGAACAAAAAAATAATTAAAATAGAAAAGTCTGTTTTCCCTATGCAGGCTGAAAAAGTTTTCCCTAGGCCTTTTGTAGTGGACACCTTGAAATTCCAAATCTCTATGCCTGTAAAGCTTTAACTTTATTTCTGCTTATGATTCACTTTAAAAGGTTGGCTGACTTATTGGACCTGTAGAGAGTAGCAAATTTGGTTTGGGTATTACATGTCACTTCTTAAAAGTCCCATGCATCTCATTAGACTTACTTGTGATTAAACTTGAAGAAATATATGTTATGTTTATGCAACTTCAATAGTGAAAAATATTTGTGGGCTTGCCTTAAATTAAGTGAAGTAATGCAAAGCATGAATGGGACATTAATGAGGTCATTAGCATTTCTGGGAATAATGCATTTTCAGTCAATATACGAATGATTATTTATGGTTGGGTTTATCCATGAGGTAAAAGAAGTCAGGGTATCTATTTCAATGGAGGTTATAACTGCCTTAATTTAAAATTTTAAAAGAAATAGAAAATACAGCAACGATCTATATTGAAGGTAAATTTATGGTAGACATGAAATTATTTGGAACAATAATATGGTTATGTGGAAGGGCAGTTTAACTTTTTCCCTCATATTTTCTTTTTGAGTTAATTAGGTATAACAAGTCAGGTGCTAGTGCTTACATTTTAGACTTTAGACAATATATTGGAGTTAAACTAGAGACTGTTACTAGTGTTTTATTTGGTTTTGTAGCAAAAACAAACTTTAAAATGATAGTGTGTTTAGAAGTATTTTTTGTAAACCTAGGTTTTTAGGGTTCAATTCCTAGAGTTTTGGAGATATAACTTTGATCTAGAAAGATGTTACTTTTTTTTTTTTTAGAAAAATGTTATTTGTTCAATTTGACTGATTCATCGTAAAACTGATAAGGAAAATGGGGTTTGTAAGCACATGATCTGTATAATGCCTCAACTTACACTTAATTCTGTAAGAAATATTGGGCCTTTTTTTTTTCTTAGAATATAACAAATTTAATTAAGGTTCTTGTTAAATCTTAGCCTCTTATGGATAAAAAGAGAATGAGAAACTCCAATTACATAAAAGGGTATTTGAGTAAGCTTCAAAAAGTGATTCTAACAGGATCAGCAATGGCTGTGGAGTTGTCAGGTGTCTGGGCCCTCCCCTAAAAGTCAGCCTGAATCACTAATATTCATGATTTAATTGTGTCTAGGAGCTCTTTGGGCAGATACCTCAAGGAGGAGTAGTAATTAACAGTTGGGGCGACTGTTCCCTCTTTATGTTAGTCACTAGTCTTAACCTGGTTAGGAATAGGGATTCATTACCAAGAACTAACCCCAATGTGCCCTGAATTAAGGACCCCTGCAGAAGAAGAAAGCACCTCCTAGTTACAGACAGGACAGACACCCATATGGATTCAGTTGTTCTTGAACTGCTCCAGTGGCTAACAAAGATAATACAGTCAGACAGAAACTTGCAAGTCACTAGTAGTTCTGTTCCTATATATTCAGGGATCACCTTGCAGGGCTAGGTTAACCAAGAGGCAGACAGAGCATGTCCTTGGGGCCCAGAGAGACATAGAGAGAGGAGAACACCTAGGAAGAATTTAAGTTTTGTACCATTTCAAAAAAAAATTATTTTAAAGTTTAGGATTTTTAAATTGCAAATAGTATGGGGAAATAGCATAATGATTTCAGAGTTTGTTTCTCTAATGATCAGTTATGAATGAACAGTTTCGTTGGTTTTTTTCCCCCAATCTGTCACGGACTGACATAACTGTAAATTTAAATAAAAATTAATTACTCGAAAAACAATTAAAAATAGATATATGTAAAATACAAGCCCAAACTTTTTTCATTATTAGATCCAAGTTACATAAAATTGCTCAAATGGCTATAAAGCTCTCCAAACACTCTCACTGCACACCAGAGCTGGTCTGCAGACCCCACTTGGAGTAGGGCAACTCTAAAAAGCTTAATTGAGCTCTGGTCCAGAATAATTACAGCAGTGAGTTGGTTCGATGTTTTTTTCTTTAATATTTTATTAGCCTGATTTTGCTACCGGTAGGACTCAAATCCCAAATCACTAATTTTAGGCCTATTTTTCCCAGAATGCACTCAGCAAAGTAGATTTGTTAACCATACTTGATGCTTCATTTATCTGGTATTTCTCTCCTTCATTCAACATTTACTGAACACATCTCTGTGCCAGGCACTGCTGGGGACATAGCAGTAAATGGTATGGCCACTGCCCTCATAGGGTACTTCATCTAGTCGTCAACAGATGGTTACTAGCTGCTTTTTACTTCTTTTTGCCAGGAACTTTGAAACTTAACCTGCACAAGTTGCAATTAGGTCATCACTAGCTGGTGCTTTGTTAACGTGGTGTCTGGGTGCAGGAATATATAATTTAACATGCAGTTATCGGCGTTTTTGTAATTTTCAGCTCAGGGCCGAATAGTCTGGACTGGAGAGATTCTTTGGATTGCTCTGTCAGATGGGATAAATCTTTTTTTTTTTTTTTTTTTTTTTTGGACACTGCGCCACCAGGGAAGCCCTGGATAAATCTTTTTGCTTGCAAAATGAACAGTGAGCTTAAATGAACACCAGCAGTTTCAGAGCTGTTGCACCCAATTCCACACTTCCGACTCTGTTAGAACTTCCACTGATTTTAATGATGATGTTCAAAGATTCAGTCTGTTACACTTAGATGAGAACTGGGCTTATAAAATGCACCTGAAGCTGGTGGATTTTATTGGTAGGTATGGTAACGCCCATCACCTTGGGGGAAATACTTGTAATTGGCTTAACCCTTGCTGTTTGTGATTAATCACCTCTTCTGAAATAAGATGATTCAGGGTAGTCTGCCTAGTACTTCTGAAAACACACAGAAGGCTAGCTGGCTAGAGAACATAGTAAGTTTGAGTTCTTTATTCTACCTTTCCTTTCCAAAATCAGTAAGCTATATAGTTGTATTTAAGTATTCAAGGATAGTCTAACAATGGAATACAGCATTTTGAGATCGTTATGTACTTGTTTGTACTAACACTAGAGATCAGATCTGGAGCATCTCCTTTACACTGATGTGGGAGATTCGTGATGGCTCCATCTCCTATGGGAGCCACGCTATTTCCTCCATTGGCATCTCAGTGTCCTCACTTGTGAAATAAGGTAATTGAACTTAAACCTTTCCAAGGTCTCTTTTGGTTTTCAGCTTATGAAAATCCCTTTTAAATTACTATTGAGTATCTATTAGATAACAAACAATGTGCTAGATGTTATGGAGAATATGCAAGAGAGGAACAAGATACTTTGATGCATACATAATTACATCCCATCCTAATAGGCATCTCGAGATAAAGATGCAGTATTTGTGCTTTGATTTTTGAGCAAAGTCACAGACATCTCAGAGATCCCTGATACTTCATCTCTTCTCAAGTGTCACAGAATTTCTGAGTGTCTGGGATGAGGCAGGGGATGGGTTAATATAGAGTTGCTAATAATATAGAGTTGCTAAAAGATTAACTTTTCTAGAAAATATAAATTGGCCGTTCCCTCCAAACCCCCAATTTAAAAATAATATGATAGGGTGTGTAAGATTATTAGTAACTAGAGGAATAAGATGGTAAGAATTTTTCACCTTCTAGACAGTTCTGTCAGTTTGGGTAAGTTAGGTTTGCTGAGATAACAGACAATCCCTGAATTTTACAAGCTTGTTACAACATGATTTTTCACTTAGGATGCAGTCCTCTATGGGTCTGGAAGATTCTTTGGGGCATCTGTTCTCTAGGCTGCAACTCAAGGAACCCACCATCTCGTAGAAGCAACATCTTTAAGATTTGACCTCCTTAGATGATGTGGCAGGGGGAAGAGAGAGCAGGCAGAGTTTTGCACCAGTTCTTGAATGCTTTTATCTAAAACCGACAGAAGTCATTTCCACTCACATTTATTGGCCAAAACAAGTCATCTGGCTCCAGCTAACTTCAAGAGGGTGGAAAGGTATAATCCTCCCCAGTACCTGGAAGGAGAGGAGAATTGGAAGTATTGGTGAGCAGTAGTAAGATTTACCAAAATTATCAAGTATTAAAAAAATGGGCAGAGTTATGAGGACACAGGCTCTTTTTGTACACTGATGGTGTATATGAATTGGTTCAGTTTTTATAGGTGATCATTTAAAACAATTAGTAAAATATACCATTGCTTGGATCCAGCAATTTTAGCAATATGACCCCAGCTAAACTTTACTGAGTCTTACTATGCACCAAGTACTGTGTTGAGGAATCTACACACTTTATTATATTTAGTGCTTACTTTTAGGAGATTATCCTAAGAAAATAAGTGGACATATGCATAAAAATTTTCACAGGGGGCTTCCCTGGTGGCCCAGTGGTTGAGAATCTGCCTGCTAATGCAGGGGACACGGGTTCAAGCCCTGGTCTGGGAGGATCCCACACGCCACGGAGCAACTAGGCCCGTGAGCCACAACTACTGAGCCTGCGCGTCTGGAGCCTGTGCTCCACAATAGTGAGAGGCCCGCGCACCGCGATGAAGAGTGGCCCCCGCTTGCCACAACTAGAGAAAGCCCTCACACAGAAACGAAGATGCAACACAGCAAAAATAAATAAATTAATTAATAAACTCCTACCCCCAACATCTAAAAAAAAAACAACATTGGTTGAAAAAAAATGCAAAAAAATTTTCACAGGAACTTTTTCCTTTAAATAAGAAGAGACCTGCATTAATAAGAGGAAACAACCTACATATCCACCAGGAAGGGACTAATTAAATAACATATGTACCCAATGGAGCACTATAACATGCATCTCTGTTCTTGTCCATTATCTATTACTGAGGGAAAAAAATTTACAAGGAAGCAAGTATAATATTGTCATATAAAAATATGTATAGGAAACAGTTTGGAAAGATAAACACTTAATATTTTTTTAAATGTAGTACCCTCAGTGTTGTGAGATTACAAAATCCTGAATCTCTTACAACGAGGATGTGTTTCCTTTAAAATGAATATAAAGCAAATTTTATCTTAAAATAAATTGTAATCATTTGTTTTTTATTGCTTCAGTTTGCAAAAGGCAGCACCAAAACATTATGCACCTGTAAAAGACATATATAAGGTACTTTGCCTTTAAAAACCTGATCATCTTACAAGAAGACAAAGTGTTCATGTGTTTTAATTAGAAAAGAATATAAGATAGAACGGAATATTGCCCAATGTGTATGGTACAAAGGAATATGGTTGGAGGGGGTCAGAAATGAGACTGAATGTTACCTTGAGTTATCGAGAAAAACTTCATGGAAGAAAAACACAGTTTGAGTCTTGATAGCTGTGGTTGAAAAATTGAGGTGAAAGGGAAATCATGCAAAAAAAGTGCTATATAATGGTAGGAATTGACGTGGTGTTTAAGGCCAAATCCAGCTAATTTCAGAAGGTATTATCAGGAGTCAGAGTGAGAAGGGATTCTCCCATTACCTGGAACGTGCTAGATGTTCTACCATTAGAGATATATGCAGTTGTATCTGCAGGGGATCTGTTCTAGGACCTGCCTTGGACACCAAAATCCATGTATGCTCAAGTCCCATAGTTGGCTCTCGTTATCTATGAAAGCCACATCTGCTGATTAACCCATCTTCGTGAAAAATAATTGCATGAAAGTGGGCCTGTGCAGTTTAAAGCCGTGTTGTTCAAGGGTCGACTGTAAATGAAAACATTTTCTTGAAAGAGAAAACTTTAAGACTGATTCTGGTTTGTTAAGAAAATTAATGTCAGGAAGATCTCTCTTTTTTCTCTTTTTTTTAAGCTATTCTCTCAAAGAAAAAATAAGTTGAATACAATATGAGCCTTATATGAGTAAGAAAAAAGAATTATTGGCCTGTTTATTTAAACTAGCTTTTTCTTCTCTCTTCCTCCAGTGCACGTTCCAAGTAATCATATATAAAATACTTTCTGTATTACAAACTTAGTATATTATCTCCTGAAGAATAAAAGTCAATGTAATTTTTTTTTTTTTTTTTTGCGGTACGCGGGCCTCTCACCGTTGTGGCCTCTCCCGCTGGGGAGCACAGGCTCCGGACGCGCAGGCTCAGCGGCCATGGCTCACTGGCCCAGCCATTCCGCGGCACGTAGGATCTTCCCAGACCGGGGCACGAATCCGTGTCCCCTGCATCTGCAGGCGAACTCTCAACCACTGCGCCACCAGGGAAGTCCAATATAATTATTAAGAGTAAATTTCTTTTCACTTCTTGGACTTGGGAAAACTTCTGGCACTCAAGTGGAAAGGATTTATGCTCCTTATTGATTTCACAGAGAAACCACTTTTTATATTAAGCTATATTACATAGGGCCCTGGATTCAACAACAGATTTTATTATTCCTTTGGTTATGGACCTCTCAACTGTGAGTTGAAATCTTGTCCAGGTCCCAAGAGGAGAATTTTCTTGTGTCTTTTAAAGTCGATTTGAAAAAGCTGGAACACCTCCACCATGGAACTAAAATTCCTAAAAACATTTTTATCATAACGTTTATTAAAATGCCTCAGGTCAGAGCATTCTTTGTGGAGGATTTCTTTAAGTAGTAAGATAAATTTACTTCTTTATTTTTAAAATTAAAAAAAAATATTTTATTGAAGTGTAGTTGATTTACAATGTGTTAATTTCTGAGGTACAGCAAAGTGATGCAGTTACATATATATACCTATATATTTTTTTATATTCTTTTCTGTCATGGTTTATCACAGGATATCAAATATAGTTCCCTGTGCTATACCGTAGGAGCTCGTTTATCCAGTCTATATATAATAATTTGCATCTGCTAATCCCAAACTCCGACTCCCTCCCTCCTCCTCCCCTCCCCCTGGGCGACTGCAAGTCTATTCTCTATGTCTGTGAGTCTGTTTCTGTTAAGATAAATGTATATATGTGCCACATCTTCTTTATCCATTCATCTGTTGATGGACAGTTAGGTTGCTTCCATGTCCTGGCTATTGTAAATAGAGCTGCAATGAACATTTTGGTACATAACTCTTTTTGAATTATGGTTTTCTCAGGGTATATGCCCAGTAGTGGGATTGCTGGGTCATATGGTAGTTCTATTTTTAGTTAGTTTTTTTTTTTTTTGCAGTACGTGGGCCTCTCACTGTTGTGGCTTCTCCCGCTGAGGAGCACAGGCTCCGGACGCGCAGGCTCAGTGGCCATGGCTCACGGACCCAGCTGCTCCGTGGCATGTAGGATCTTTCTAGACTGGGGCACAAACCCACGTCCCCTGCATCGGCAGGCAAATAGGGAGGGTGGGAGGGAGGGAGATGCAAGAGAGTTGGGGACATATGTATATATATATATATAACTGATACACTTTGTTAAAGCAGAAACTGACACACCATTGTAAAGCAATTATACTCTAATAAAGATGTTAAAAAAAGATAAATGTAAATAGTGTTCTGGTTGTAAACAAATGTTCTCTAGGCTTGTTCTCTAAACTAAATATATTGTAAATTATTCAGTTTAAACCTCAGCTCTTCTCTACCTGTAGCAGTCACACAATAAACCTTTGTATGTTTCTTCAGTATTTTTCCCACTAGGACCTAATACTTGGCAGAACTGATTTGAAAAATATATTCAAGTCCCATACTTAATAGAAAAATATTCCCCTGTATATCAGAAAACTGCTTAGACCTGAAACATTGAGCAGAACAATAAACAGCTTTGTTTGGTGATCTCACTTTTAAAGATATTGCTGCAATTATTTGAATATATAACTTTTCTTTTTTTCTCTTCTAAAGGAAAAATGAAAACAATACAAGTAACTTGAAATATTAAGTTGAGTGTGATTTTCCTATTCCAATTTTAAATGTTCTCAAGGAAAATTAAATGGTGCTGATTGTAGCCCCAAGTTCCTGTTGTGCTACAGGGATAAATAATAAAAATGAAATATATTTTTATAACTCAGTAGCGTAACAGAGCTGCACTTGGCTCGACCACATACAAAGAAGCCTTGTTTTGGCTGCATTTTTCTGGGGATGCTTTCTCTATTTATAGGCTCTACAGTGAAGCCTTCTGGGGAATGATTACTCAGTGTAGCCACATTTCTGTCAAAGGATCTGGAAAAATAATAACAACAGAAAGAAATCTCTGGCATAAAACACACTAATCAATATGTAATGATATGGCTGGATCAATAACTTCTAATTTTCTAGGTTTGTAAAATGTCAATTGTATGAATGTATTAGCAGGTTAAAAAGTTTCTAAGTAGAACAAATGCGTAAATTCAAGAGAGTTTTTTTCAGTCTGTTTTATTCATGAATATCACTTTTTATTTCAGATAAAGTTTATGGTTAATAGCATCCTCAGTGTGCAAATATCACCCTGTCCGCATTTTTCTTTTCTAACAATAGAAGTCATGATTCCTCTTTCCCAGAGTGAAGAGTTTTCATTCACACTGTTTCATGATCCTGGAGAAAATATAAACATTTATGAGGTAGCAAGTGTCACAGCTTGTGAAGATGCAATGTCTTTTGTTTAGTCATTAAACCTCCCCCACACACTTTTTACATTTATAGAGATCAAACATTAAATAAAACGTTTCATATGTAAAATACTAGAAAACGATTTATCTCTGAAATGCTATAATCTCCTGTCATCTAGGTCCTGAGCTGGGTGCTCTGTGTGCATTTTAATTGGTGATTCCCATATTCTGGTTGGTGGATTTTCCCTTCTACCAGCCCTTCCTTTTTCTCTCCCTCTTTCCTATTTCATTCCTACTTTTTCCTTTCCTTCACCTTCCTTTCAATTTTCTTTTTGAGAACTTTAAGAAATTATTATAAAATTAGTTCATGCTAATTTTGGAAAATTTAAGAAAAATGGAAAAGTGTAGGATAAAAATAGGATTCCTCAAAATCAACCATCATTATACTTTCATATATTTTACTTCAACTTAAAAAAATATATATATTTTACATCTTTATTAGAGTATAATCGCTTTACAATGGTGTGCCAGCCTCTGCCCTACAACAAATCAGTTACACATACACATACGTTCCCATATCTCTTCCCTCTTGCGTCTCCCTCCCCCCCACTCTCCCTATCCCACCCCTCCAGGCGGTCATAGAGCATCGAGCTGATCTCCCTGTGCTAGGCGGCTGCTTCCCACTAGCTATCTACCTTACATTTTGTAGTGTATATATGTCCATGCCTCTCTCTCGCTTTGTCACAGCTTACCCATCCTTCACCCCATATCCTCAAGTCCATTCTCTACTAGGTCTGTGTCTTTATTCCTGTCTTACCCCTAGGTTCCTCATGACATTTTTTCCCCCTGAAATTCCATATATATGTGTTAGCATACGGTATTTGTCTTTCTCTTTCTGACTTACGTCACTCTGTATGACAGACTCTAGGTCTATCCACCTCATTACAAATAGCTCAATTTCGTTTCTTTTTATGGCTGAGTAATATTCCATTGTATATATGTGCCACATCTTCTTTATCCATTCATCTGATGAGGAAACTTAGGTTGTTTCCATCTCCGGGCTATTGTAAATAGAATTTTAATGAACATTTTGGTACATGACTCTTTTTGAATTATGGTGTTCTCAGGGTATATGCCCAGTAGTGGGATTGCTACTATTTGTAGGGTAGTTCCATTTGTAGTTTTTTAAGGAACCTCCATACTGTTCTCCATAGTGGTTGTACCAATTCACATTCCCACCAGCAGTACAAGAGGGTTCCCTTTTCTCCACACCCTCTCCAGCATTTATTGTTTCTAAATTTTTTGATGATGGCCATTCTGACTGGTGTGAGATGATATCTCATTGTAGTTTTGATTTGCATTTCTCTAATGATTAATGATGTTGAGCATTCTTTCATGTGTTTGTTGGCAGTCTGTATATCTTCTTTGGAGAAATGTCTATTTAGGTCTTCTGCCCATTTTTGGATTGGGTTGTTTGTTTTTTTGTTATTGAGCTGCATGAGCTGCTTATAAATTTTGGAGATTAATCCTTTGTCAGTTGCTTCATCTGCAAAACACTTTCAGATTTTTCATCCTTAGTGTATAGGAATGCCAGAGATTTCTGTGCATTAATGTTGTATCCTGCTACTTTATCAAATTCATTGATTAGCTCTAGTACTTTTCTGGTAGCATCTTTAGGATTTTCTATGTATAATATCATGTCATCAGCAAACAGTGAGAGCTTTACTTCTTCTTTCTGATTTGGATTCCTTTAATTTCCTTTTCTTCTCTGATTGCTGAGGCTAAAACTTCCAAAACTATGTTGAATAAGAGTGGTGAGAGTGGGTAACCTTGTCTTGTTCCTGATCTTAGTGGAAATGGTTTCAGTTTTTCACCGTTGAGGATGATGTTGGCTGTGGGTTTGTCATATATGGCCTTTATTATATTGAGGAAAGTTCCCCTCTATGCCTACTTTCTGCAGGGGTTTTATCATAAATGGGTGTTGAATTTTGTCAGAAGCTTTCTCTGCATCTATTGAGATAACCGCATGGTTTTTCTCTTTCAATTTTTTCATATGGTATATCAGGTTGATTGATTTGTATATATTGAAGAATCCTTGCATTCCTGGAATAAACTCCACTTGATCATGGTGTATGATGCTTTAAATGTGCTGTTGGACTCTGTTTGCTAGTATTTTGTTGAGGATTTTTGCATCTATGTTCATCAGTGTTATTGGCCTGTAAGTTTCTTTCTTTGTGACTTCTCTGTCTGGTTTTGGTATCACGGTGATGGTGGCCTCGTAGATGTGTTTGGGAGTGTTCCACCCTCTGCTATATTTTGGAAGAGTTTGAGAAGGATAGGTGTTAGCTCTTCTCCAAATGTTTGATAGAATTTGCCTGTGAATCCCTCTGGTCATGGGCTTTTGTTTGTTGGAAGATTTTTAATCACAGTTTCAATTGCAGTGCTTGTGATTGGTCTGTTCATATTTTCTATTTCTTCCTGATTCAGTCTTGGCAGGTTGTGCATTTCTAAGAATTTGTTCATTTCTTCCAGGTTGTCCATTTTATTGGCATAGAGTTGCTTATAGTAATCTCTCATGATCTTCTGTATTTCTGCAGTGTCAATTGTTACTTCTCCTTTTTCACTTCTAATTCTACTGATTTGAGTCTTCTCCCTTTTTTTCTTGGTGAGTCTGGCTAATGGTTTATCAATTTTGTTTATCTTCTCAAAAAACCAGCTTTTAGTTTTATTGATCTTTGCTATCATTTCCTTCTTTTTCATTTATTTTTGATCTGATTTTTATGATTTCTTTCCTACTGCTAACTTTGGGGGGTTTTTTTGTTCTTCTTTCTCTCATTACTTTAGGTGCAAGGGTAGGTTGTTTATTCAAGATGTTTCCTGTTTCTTAGGGTAGGATTTTATTGCTATAAACTTCCCTCTTAGAACTGCTTTTGCTGCCTCACATAGGTTTTGGGTCGTCGAGTGTATTATTTGTTGTTTTTCCCTTGCTGTGTTTAATATGTTTTCTTTGTATTTAATTTTTGACAGTTTGATTAATGTGTGTGTTGGCATATTTCTTCTTGGATTTATCCTGTATGGACTCTCTGTGCTTCCTGGACTTGATTAACTATTTCCTTTCCCATATTAGGGAAGTTTTCAACTATAATCCCTTCAAATATTTTCTCAGTCCCTTTCTTTTTCTCTTCTTCTTCTGGAACCCCTATAATTTGAATGTTGGTGTGTTTAATGTTGTCCCAGAGGTCTCTGAGACTGTCCTCAGTTCTTTTCATTCGTTTTCCTTCATTCTGCTCTGCAGTAGTTTTTTCCACTATTTTATCCTCCAGGTCACTTATCTGTTCTTCTGCTTTAGGTATTCTGCTATTGATCCCATCTAGAGTATGTTTAATTTCATTTATTGTGTTGTTCACCTTTGCTTGTTTCATCTTTAGTTCTTCTAGGTCCTTGTTAAATATTTCTTACATTTTGCCTATTCTGTTTCCAAGATTTTGGATCATCTTTACTATCATTATTCTGAATTCTTTTTCAGGTAGACTGCCTATTTCCTCTTCATTTGTTAGGTCTGGTGGGTTTTTATCTTGCTCCTTCATCTGCTGTGTGTTTTTCTGTCTTCTCATTTTGCTTATCTTACTGTGTTTGGGGTCTCCTTTTTGCAGGCTGCAGGTTCGTAGTTCCCGTTGTTTTTGGTGTCTGTCCCCAGTGGCTAAGGTTGGTTCAGTGGGTTGTGTAGGCTTCCTGGTGGAGGGCACTAGTGCCTGTGTTCTGGTGGATGAGGGTGGATCTTGTCTTCCTGGTGGGCAGGTCCATGTCTGGTGGTGTGTTTTGTGGTGTCTGTGGCCTTATTATGATTTTAGGCAGCCTCTCTACTAATGGGTGGGGTTGTGTTCCTGTCTTGCTAGATGTTTGGCAATGGGTGTCCAGCACCGTAGCTTGCTGGTCGTTGAGTGAAGCTGGGTGCTGGTGTTGAGATGGAGATCTCTGGGAGATTTTTGCCATTTGATATTATGTGGAGCTGGGAGGTCTCTTGTGGACCAGTGTCCTGAAGTTGGCTCTCCCACCTCAGAGGCACAGCACTGCCTCCTGGCTGCAGCACCAAGAGCCTTTCATCCACACGGTTCAGAAGAAAAGGGAGAAAAAGTAGAAAGAAAGAATTAGTAGAAGTAGAAAAGAAAGCAGGAAAGAAAGAAAGAAAGAAAGGAAGAAAGAAGAAAGAAAGAAAGGAGGGAGGGAGGGAGGGAGGAATGAAGGAAGGAAGGAAGGAGGGAAGGAAGGACAAAAGAAAGAAAGAAGATAAAGTAAAATAAACTAAAGTAAGATAAAATATAATAGTTATTAAAATAAAAAATAATTATTAAGAAAAAAATATATTAAAAAAAAAAAAAGGACAGATAGACCCCTAGGAGAAACTGTGGAAGCAAAGCTATACAGACAAAATCTCACACAGAAGCATACATATACACACTCAAAAAAAGAGGAAAAGGGGAAAAAATCATAAATCTTGCTCTCAAAATCCACTCCCTTAATTTGGGATGATTCGTTGTCTCTTCATGTATTCTACAGATGCAGGGTACATCGAGTTGATTCTGGAGCTTTAATCCGCTGCTTCTGAGGCTGCTGGGAGAGATTTCTCTTCTTTGTTCGCACAGCTTCCGGGGTTCAGCTTTGGATTTGGCCCCGCCTCTGCATGTAGGTCCCCGGAGGGCATCTGTTCTTCGCTCAGACAGGACGGGGTTAAAGGAGCAGCTGCTTCGGGGATTCTGGCTCCCTTAGGCTTGGGGAGAGGGAGGGGCACGGAGTGCGTGGCGGGACTACAGCGGCAGAGGCCATCTGGACGTTGCACCAGCCTGAGGCACGCCGTGCGTTCTCCCGGGGAAGTTGTCCCTGGATCCCGGGACCCTGGCAGTGGCGGGCTGCACAGGCTCCCCGGAAAGGGGTTGTGGATAGTAACCTGTGCTCACACACACGTTTCTTGGTGGTGGCAGCAGCAGCCTTAGCGTCTCATGCCCGTCTCTGGGGTCTGCTCTTTTAGCCGAGGCTCGCGCCCGTCTCTGGAGCTCCTTTAAGCAGCGTTCTTAATCCCCTCTCCTCGCGCACCAGGAAACAAAGAAGCAAGAAAAAGTCTCTTGCCTCTTCGGCAGGTCCAGACTTTTCCCCGGACTCCCTCCCGGCTAGCCGTGGTGGACTAACCCCCTGCAGGCTGTTTTCACGCCACCAACCCCAGTCTTCTCCCTGCGCTCCGACCAACCTAAGCCCGAGCCTCAGCTCCCAGCCCCGCCTGCCCCGGCGGCTGAGCAGACGAGCTTCTTGACCTGGTGAGTGCTGGTTGGCACCAATCCTCTGTGCCGGAATCTCTCCGCTTTGCCCTCCGCACCCGTGTGGCTGTGCTCTCCTCCGTGGCTCTGAAGCTTTCCCCCTCCGCCACCCGCAGTCTCCGCCCGCGAAGGGGCTTCTAGTGTGTGGAAACCGTTCCTTCTTCACAACTCCCTCCCACTGGTGCAGGTACCGTCCCTTTCCTTTTGTCTCTGTTTATTCTTTTTTCTTTTGCCCTACCCAGGTATGTGGGGGAGTTTCTTGCCTTTTTGGAGGTCTGAGATCTTCTGCCAGCATTCAGTGGGTGTTCTATAGGAGCAGCTCCACGTGTAGATGTATTTCTGGTGTATCTGTGGGGAGGAAGGTGATATCTGTGTCTTACTCTTCCACCATGTTCCCCTCGTCCCCTCAAACAAATATTTTGTTTTACAAAGTTGGCACAATACTAAACATTCAATTTTATATCTTTCACTTTTTCACTTATGCCACATATCTTATAGTTTTATTAAACACTCTTTAAAGTGTTACTTAAATTATTTGTCCCCACAAAAATATACCATTTATTAAAAGCTTAGAAAAGCTTGCATCATATCATAGTTTACTCTCATTTCTGTTATAATTTTAATCTTTTCCTCTCACTTCAATCTCTATTTGAAAGTATATACAAGTCTCTCTCACATTAAACACATCATTTTGTAATTGTATACCTCGCTCTAAATTTCTGCCCTTTCTCCTTCTCTTGGGAGTCAACCTCTCAGTCACTTTTAAAACCATTCTATTCAGACTTCAGCCTCCATTGGTCTATACAGCTTGCTCTGGAAAATGGCACCAATGACAGCTGGTTCACCCAACTCACTGGTTTCTTTGCAATCTTATCTGTGTCATATTTTTTTGGAGGGCTGCTCTTCCTCTCCCTACCCCTTGGTGTGTTAGTGCCCCCCAGGGGTCTGTCCTGGCTCTTCTTTTCAACCTTTGCACTCTCATCCTCTCCCGTGATTACTACCACAACCCATATATCCATAACTCTCAATTACAAAATTCAGATCCAACTTTCTTTCTATTGGCTATCACTTATTTGCTCCTTAGGCAGTTCCGACTCTTCATGTCCACATGCTATTATTCTCTTTCTCTCTGCTTTATTTTCTCTTAGATTCCCTTTCTTACCTTCCTGGTTCCAGAGTCAGAATATTGGGAATCATCCTTGCTCCTTTGTTGTACCCATCTCATCCCCTCTGTTCAAATCATAAAGCTCTGAAAGGAGCCACCATCACTTCACCCATGTCTGTTCCTCCTCCCCTCCCCAAAGCTACTGCTTCAACTCAGTCTTGTGACATGTCAGCCTGAGTACTCCCAGCCCCATTGCTTTCTTCCTCCTTTTCACTAATGCTAGTGATCTTTGATCTGTTTGCCAAACACCTACTTGAATTTCAAAACTTAGACTGAAGGTCAACCCTATAAAAATTTTCCTGACTTTCATCTTTCCAAAGTAAAATTGAATACTCTTTCCTTGTTGATATTTTTGCTGTACTGTGCATATACTTTTCCAGGGCAATTACAATCATAGTGTATTTACATTTCTTTGTCTCTGCATTAGATTATAACACATTATAAGGCAGGGATCATGTCTTTAAAAGTATGTCTTTTTTGTCCTTGTATTACTTGTACCTGGAACATAGGAGATATGTAATAAGTGGTAAATGAATGAACAAATGGCTAGGCTTATAATATTTAATCTTTTCATTTATTTATTTAGAATATTTTCAATTTACTGCTTATATTTAATTCTGTAAACCATATCATAAATCTTTATTTGAATTTTGCATTCTTTCCTATGGATAGAAATAATCCCTGAAGTTTAATTACTGGGACAAAGAATAGGAATATTTTGAAGATTCTTGATACATATTGCCCAAATATGTATCAAAATGTTTGATGTTTTTAACAGTTTAATTCCAATTTTAATAAATATTTGTTTTTAAACAATAGCATAGTGAAATCATAAATTAAAAAAAAATTCCTGGTGGGGAGCTATTTTGGGGTTGGGTAATATACAGTTCTTATTTGCAAGCTGACAGTGACATGCTGAAGTTGGTAATATTAAATGATCCTCTGTTTCCCAATGCCATGGAAAGTATGGAAGGTAGCATTTAATAAAAGCCAAATAGGCAATGTACAAAAGCTTAAGTTTTTTCCTTTGTCACAGTCTAATAAATTTCTAGTGGACTTTGATTATGAAGAAACAGTGCAAGGCCTACATTTTTAACCTTCCTTTCTGAATAGACTATGATTCAACTTAAACTGCTTTTTAAAAGTTCAGTATGTGCATCTGGGGAGTTTGTTACCCCTGTGCTTTACAGAAAGGTTGTGGGAATTAATACGTTTATTGAGCATTATGTGCCTTTTGGATGAAAGGTTTGGTATAAACTCTAGTATTGTTATTTAAAAGCAAACTTCTTTGGGGAAAGAAAAAAGGCTTCCACAGTAACTTTTGATTAAAAGTTATGTACTCCAGTACTTTTTTCCAAAGGCGATCTCCAAGGAAGCCTTGAAAATTGTACACCTTGCCATCTGCTAATATGATACAACACAAAAGAGAAGTGATACGGACTCATTTTTGTTCACCTATTTTAAGCCGGTATGGTCTTGATTTGATCTCAGCTCATCTTAGCCACCCTGAGTTTATTGTGTTTTACTTATGGTTTGAATCATTTCTTGATTGATTTTATTGTTTAATTGGAACTGAATTAATGTGGCTAGTTCCCTGGCAGACCTTTCTCTCTCTCTCTCTCTTTTTTTTTAACAGAGCAGATCCCATGTGATCTGGAATGCATGGGGTTTTGGTAGCTATGGTAACCACATCATAAACCTTGATGGATGGCAGGTGCTTTAAGCACTTCCACTATTAGAACCTTATGGGCCCTCTGTGTGTTCAGCTAAGAATGACATTTGCCCACAGGGATTATAAAACGAAAAGAACTTTTACTCTTGATTTGGCAGTGAGGAGATAACAGACACGTACTAACTAGGACATAATGAAACTGGATGAGGATTACTCTGATAACTACTACTAAAAGGGAGAAACTGGGGCTAAAGCAGAGTGTAGTATAAATGGCAAATCAGTGTTACCTCTCTCTACACTGTAAGTGCATCTGGTAACAAACACTGTGTTTGTATGTTATTACCTGTGAGTCTTGACATGTTGAGTCATGTGTGGGTCAATAAATCAAGTTTAGGAAGGAATTATAAGTCCAGAACTTTTGAAAATTGTAATATGTTTACTTGAAAGATGGGAAAGAAGACATTTATTAGGTTTTTGATGACTTGGGGAGTGGGAATGAGGAGATGGTAGATAACCTGTTAGATGACACAATAGGGATTCAAAATCACTCAGATGAACTGAAGGTGGTGTAACCCATGAAAATGTGGTTAGAGTTAGGCATAAAGCTTTAAGTTAAAAGAGAAGAGCACAGTGGTCACACTCAAGGAGAAGCATTTTAGAGAGATATTGAATATGCAAGGGAGGCTAAAAATAAGCAGGAACCCATAACAGAAAATACTGTATTTAGGAGAATAGATCACTGAGTGCTATTTAATAAATCAGGAATTTCAGAAACTGGTGCGATTGAGTAGAGTAACAAATACAATACATGAGGTCGTTCCAGAGGGCTGCAGTAGTACAGGGTTAAAAGGAATATGCAAAAAGGAAAATTAACATTGGCCTTCAGAGAGCGTTCTTTGGTTGCTCAGAATGCCTGATTAGCTGTTCCTAGGTTAAAAGAAACAAACTACAAATGGAGTACGAGAAACAAACTACAGGTTGATGACTCTGGAAAAGTCATCAAGACATTTCTAGGCAGTGAATTCTGTTACTTACTAGAAACCCTTTATTGGGAGAGATTTTGAAATTACTCCCTTTAAGGGTCTTTAAAAGCAAGATGGTAATTTTGTTGTGAGAGGTAGCATGATGACTAAGGCTGTAATGGGCTCTGTGCTTCTAAAATCCTCTTCAATCATCTTGAAAATACGGTTTCCTTTCTGATGGAGGAAACATAACATTCTCAATTATCTCTATGGAGTTGGCCTGTAAAATTCCATGGAGGGCGAATACACTTAGTCGAATCCATCATTTACTCAAATGTTCTAAGTCTCAGGAGATTTCAGTGGACCCCAGCATTGTGGTAAAATGTCCTCTTTGGACATCCTAATTAACTAGAGTTGGTAAATTTTCCTTTTACCTCTCTCCTTATAACATTTTCCACATTTAGTTTAGGCATTTATATAAGAAATACATAAAAATTTCAAGCTCTGTCATAATTTGAATAATTAGAATAGTTTTTCTGGCAGTTTAAAAAGTTATAAAAAAGACTAAGGTGGCTTGGAGTCAATATAGTATTTTACTGGACTTCGTTTTTTCTGTTGCTTACAATTATTCGGAGCATTTTGGTCTTAATTAGCATTATGTTGGCTTATGGAACGTAAGATACTCAAAGTAGCTGAAGTAAAAAACAATAATTTATCAGTAGGCAATGAGAAAACCTCATGGAACTAAAGGGCGACAAGTACAGCTGAGCCTCACTGAAGGGCTGGACTCAGGAACTGGAAACATGTTAGGTACACAGCAATCCCCCTATACTCCCTTTTTTCTATGTACCTAGTGTCAAATGTAGACTCTTTTTATACGACCAAGGTAACTGATTTTGAGTTCCAATGTCAAATTCTTTTGAGAGACATTCTAATAAGATCATTTGGATCAGCTGTGGCAGGAGAGTCCAGGCATGTGGCAGTGGCTTCTCAAAGTGTGGCCCTTGGATAATCACCTGGCCATTTGTTAGGAATGCAAATTCTTGGACCAGATCACAGATCTCTGAATAAAAAATTCAGGAGGTGGGGCTCAGACATCTGAATTTTAGCAAGCCCTACAGGTAATTATGAGGCACTCTGAAGTTTGGAAACCTCTGTAGGGTGACCAGCTTATTTGGTTTTCCCTCCTGGTCTGGGCATTAAAAGTCCATCATGGAAACTCCTCAGTCCAGGACAAACCAGGACAGTTGGCTACTCTGTTCCTTAGTATGGGCTGTAGGAGCAGGTGCTGAGATGCAGGATACACGTGCTAAGGGGGCCTGGGAAGTTCTCTTAGGCAGGGGTGTAGGAGTGGTAGAAAAATAATTATAAATTGGTATTTAAAGCGAACCCCTCATTTTAATTGTATTTGCGCAACCCTTCCAATTTAACTGGAAAAAATTAGTTATTAAAACAACCATCTTTAAGATATTGTAGTGTACCCTAGTGTATTCTCTTAACTTTCCTCTTTTATGTTTTTAAAACATGATGAGCCTTGTGAGAGCACCAGAATCACAACTAACTGCTGAACAGTCATCGACAGGAAGACGCTGGAACTCACCAAAACAATACCCCACATCCAAAGACAAAGGAGAAGCCACAATGAGATGGTAGGAGGGTGCAATCACAATAAAATAAAATCCCATAACTGCTGGGTGGGTGACTCACAAACTGGAGAACAGTTATACCACAGAAGTCCACCTACTGGAGTGAAGGTTCTGAGCCCCATGTCAGGCTTTCCAACCTGGGGGTCAGGCAATGGGAGGAGGAATTCCTGGAGAATCATACTTTGAAGGCTAGTGAGATTTGACTGCAGGACTTTGACAGGACTGGGGGAAACAGAGACTCCACTCTTGGAGGGCACACACAAAGTAGTGTGCACATTGGGACCCAGGGGAAGGAACAGTGACCCCACAGGAGACTGAACCAGACCTACCTACTAGTGTTGGAGGGTCTCCTGCAGAGGCAGGGGGTGGCTGTGGCTCACTGTGGGGACAAGGACCCTGGCAGCAGAAGTTCTGGGAAGTACTTCTTGGTGTGAGCCCTCCCAGAGTCTGCCATTAGCCCCACCAAAGAGCTGGGTAGGCTCCAGTGCTGGGTCACCTCAGGCCGAAAAACCAATGGGGAGGGAACCCAGCCCCATCCATCAACAGACAAACGAATTAAAGTTTTACTGAGCTCTGCCCAACAGAGCAACACCCAGCTCTACCTACCACCAGTCCCTCCCATCAGGAAGCTTGCACAAGCCTCTTAGATAGACTCATCCACCAGAGGGCAGACAGCAGAAGCAAGAAGAACTACAGACTTATAGCCTGTGGAAGGAAAACCACATTCACAGAAATATAGACAAAATGAAAAGGCAGAGGACTTTGTAAAAGATGAAGGAACAAGATAAAACCCCAGAAAAACAACTAAATGAAGTGAAGATAGGCCACCTTCCAGAAAAAGAACTCAGAATAATGGTAGTGAAGATGATCCAGGACCCTGGAAAAGAAAGGAGGCAAAGATTGAGAAGATGCAAGAGATGTTTAAGAAAGACCTAGAGGAATTAAAGAACAAATACTTAGTAGAATTAAAGAACAAACAAACAGAGATGAACAATACAATAACTGGATGAAAAATACACTAGAATGAATCAATAGCAGAATAACTGAGGCAGAAGAATGGATAAGTGACCTGGAAGACAGAATGGTGGAATTCACTACTGAGGAACAGAATAAAGAAAAAAGAATTCAAAGAAATGAAGACAACTTAAGAGGCTTCTGGAACAACATTAAACACAACAATATTTGCATTATAGGGGTCCCAGAAGGAGAAGAGAGAGAGAAAGGACCTGAGAAAATATTTGAAGAGATTATAATTGAAAACTTCCCTAACAAGGGAAAGGAAATAGCCACCCAAGTCCAGGAAGCACAGAGAGTCCCAGGCAGGATAAACCCAGGGAGAAACACACTGAGACATAGTAGTCAAATTGACAAAAATTAAAGACAAAGAAAAATTATTGAAAGCAACAAGGGAAAAATGACAAGTAATATACAAAGGAACTAGCATAAGGTTAACAGTTGATTTCTCAGCAGAAACTCTACAAGCCAGAAGGGAGTGACACATAAGGTGAAGAAAAGAAAGAATATACAACAAAGATTACTCTACCCGGAAATGATCTCATTCAGATACGACAGAAAAATCCAAAGCTTTACAGACAAGCAAAAGCTAAGAGAATTCAGCACCACCAAACCAGCTCTACAACAAATGCTAAAGGAAATTCTCTAAGTGGGAAACAAAAGAGATGAAAAGGAACTACAAAAACAAACCGATAACAATTATGACAATGGTAATAGGAACATACATATCAATAATTACCTTAAACGTAAATGGATTAAATGATCCAGCCAGAAGACACAGGCTTGCTGAATGGATACAAAAACAAGACCCATATATATGCTGTCTACAAGAGACCCACTTCAGACCTAGGGACACATACAGACTGAGGGTGAGGGGATAGAAAAAGACATTCCATGCAAATGGAAATCAAAAGAAAACTGGAGTAGCAATACTCATATCAGATAAAATAGACTTTAAAATAAAGAATGTTACAAGAGACAAGGAAGGACACTACATAATGATCAAGGGATCAATCCAAGAAGAAGATACAACAATTATAAATTTGTAGGCACCCAACATAGGAGCATTGCCTCAATACATAGGGCAAATGATAACAGCTATAAAAGAGGAAATAGACATTAACACAATAATACTGGGGGACTTTAACACCTCACTTACACCAATGGACAGATCATCCAGACAGAAAATTAACAAGGAAACACAAGCTTTAAATGACACAATAGACCAGGTAGATTGAATTGATATTTATAAGACATTCCAACCAAAAACAGCAAATTACACTTTCTTCTTAAGTGCACATGGAACATTCTCCAGGATAGATCACATCTTGGGTCACAAATCAAGCTTCAGTAAATTTAAGAAAATTGAAATCATATCAAGCATCTTTTCTGACCACAACACTATGAGATTAGAAATCAATCACAGGGAAAAAACCGTAAAGACCACAAACACATAGTAACATATGTTACTAAATAACGAAGAGACCACTGAAGAAATCAAAAAGGAAATCAAAAAATACCTAGAGACAAAGGAAAATGAAAACACGATGATGCAAAACCTATTGGATGCAGCAAAAACAGTTCTACAAGGGAAGTTTATGGCAATGCAAGCCTACCTCAAGAAACAAGAAAACTCTCAAATAAACAATCTAACCGCACACCTAAAGGAACTAGAGAAAGAAGAAAAAACAAAACCTAAAGTTAGCAGAAGGAAAGAAATCATAAAGATCAGAGCAGAAATAAAGGAAATAGCAACAAAGAAAATAGCAAAGATCAATAAAATTAAATGCTGGTTCTTTGAGTAGATAAACAAAATTGATAAACCATTAGCCAGACTCATGAAGAAAAAGAGGGAGAGGACTCAACTCAATAAAATTAGAAATGAAAAAGGAGACATAGGATGAACACCGCAGAAATACAAAGCATCATAAGAGACTTCTACAAGCAACTCTATGCCAATAAAATGGACAACCTGGAAGAAATAGACACATTCTTAGAAAGGTATAACCATCCAAGACTGAACCAGGAAGAAATAGAAAATATGAACAGACTAATCACAAGTAATGAAACTGAAACTGTGATTAAAAACCTTCCAACAAACAAAAGTCCAGGACCAGATGGCTTCATGGGTGAATTCTATCAAACATTTAGAAAAGAGTTAACATCTATCCTTCTGAAACTCTTCTAAAAAGTTGCAGAGGAAGGACCACTCCCAAACTCATTCTGTGAAGCCACCATCACCCTGATACCCAAACCAGACAAAGATACTACCAAAAAAAAAAAAAAATTACAGACCAATATCACTGATGAATATAGATGCAAAAATCCTCACAAAATACTGGCAAACAGAATCCAACAACACATTAGAAGGATCATACACCATGATCAAGTGGGATTTATCCCGGGGATGCAAGGATTCTTCAATATATGCAAATCAATCAATGTGATACACCATATTAACAAATTGAATAAAGACCATATGATCATTTCAATAGATGTAGAAAAAGCTTTTGACAACGTTCAACACCGATTTATGATAAAAAATACTTCAGAAAGTGGGCATAGAGGGAACCTACCTCAACACAATGAAGGCCATATACGACAAACCCACAGTCAACATCATTCTTAATTGTGAAAAACTGAAAACATTTCCTCTAAGATCAGGAACAAGACAAGGGTGCCTACTCTCACCACTATTACTCAACATAGTTTTGGAAGTCCTAGCCATAGCAATCAGAGAAGAAAAGCAAAATAAAAAGAATACAAATTGGAAAAGAAGAAGTAAAACTGTCACTGTTTGCAGATGACATGATACATAGATAATCCTAAAGATGCCACCAGAAAACTAGAATTAATCAATGAATTTGGTAAAGTTTCAGGATACCAAATTAATGCACAGAAATCTCTGGCATTCCTATACACTAACACCGAAAGTTCAGAAAGAGAAATTAAGGAAACAATCTCATTCACCATTGCAACAAAAAGAATAAAATACCTAGGAATAAACCTACCTAAGGAGGTAAAAGACCTGTACATGATTGAATTACAATATGACCCAGTAATCCCACTATGGGGAGTATACCCAGAGAAAAACATAATTCAAAAAGACACATGCACCCCAATGTTCATTGTAGCACTATTTACAATAGCCAGGTCATGGAAGCAACCTAAATGCCCATCAACAGACAAATGGATAAAGATATGGTACCTATAGACAATGGAATATTACTCAGCCATAAAAAGGAATGAAATTCGATCATTTGTGGAGGTGTGGATGGATCTAGAGACTGTCTATACAGAGTCAAGTAAGTCAGAAAGAGAAAAACAAATATTGTATATTAACACATATATGTGCAACCTAGAGAAATGATACAGATGAACTGGTTTGCAGGGCAGAAATAGAGACGCAGATGCAGAGAACAAATGTATCGACACCAAGGGGGAAAGTGGTGGGTGGTGGTGGTGGTGGGATGAATTGGGAGATTGGGATTGACATATATACACTGATATGTATAAAATAGATAACTAATAAGAACCTGCTGTATAATAAAATAAATAAAATTCAAAAAACAAATCATGATGAGTGCTCCAAAGTTAGCTTATCAGAGTATCTTATAGAATGTTAAGTTTCTAGGGTTTTCTTTGTGTCTGCCTACTCCAAAAGGTAGATAGGAAATTGCCTGTATTAACCACCATACCAGTGGTGAATAGATAGAAGTTACAGCTTCTCTTGTTTTGAAAATACAAGGTCAAAGTCATACATTTATAAATTACTTTTACTTTGGGTGAATCCAAATTTCATATTAGAGAACTCAAGCAAGTCAGGGAAGTACTGTGTTGCCATGGATTGTCAAACGTATTCCATTATTGAGCTCACTCAGGGGAAGGGTATATTTCATTGTTTGTTGTTTCCAGAAGTTGTCGACTCAAGGACTCAAGGGAGTTATCATCCTACAGTAAATCAAAAACCTCTAAATACCTTCATCGTAATGAAAAAAGTCTTTCACAATGGAGAGTTTGAAAGATGTAAAAGTTATTCTCTGTCACTGAGATTTTATGGGGAAAGCTGGTTCTAAGCACTACTTTTCTAAGCTTTCTAATAAATCAACTATTGAAAACATTTAAGGTGTCAATGTGGCATAGAAATTATCCCCATAGAAAATTATGACTTATTTTTTGCTTTTCTATTGCTTCGAGAACACTTTACAATATTGCCAATGCCTGCTACTCCTCTAAACCCTATAGCAGATGTGAACAGCATCATATATTGGAAAACATGATGGCTATGCATTCATAAAAAAGTCTTATAGAACAAAATGCATTAATGTTTCCTAGCTGCATTGGGATTTATAGTAAATCACCAGGAATCATATTCTGTGGGATTTAAAAGAGACTTAGAATCTCTTGATTTAAAAAGACTTAAAAGGGAGCAGCTCTGGGGATTTATAGTTTTCAAATTTGCTAATACTGAAAAGTGTTATTATTCTAGAAAGTCTTTATTAAGCAGAATAAATAACACCTCTTATCTTTCCAGAGGGAAACTAACTTCTAGGAGGAAGGTACTATGTAAGGAATAAATGTTGCTTTCACATTCCATTCAATCAAAGAAGCTGGCTAATGACACGCTAAAGTTAGTTTCTTTTAAGAGGGCCATTGGTGAGGGCTCATTTATCCTTGTTTGATATATGAGTTAATCTTGGATCAAACAAAGTTTGATAGGTAAATCTATATCAATTTACGGAGTAATTATTCCACAAACACCTTGTAGTGAAATATTAAAGTGTTTTGATATTTCTTAACCTTAGGATAGGTTAAGTTTCCCGGAGGGAAGCTAGTCCCGTATTTCTAAAGTGCTTTAATTATGCACTTGATTCTAAACAAAGACCTGAGAGAACATTTCTACTTTTTCATTAAATTACTGAGTTGGAAGAGAATTTAGACCATTAGGTTCAACTTCCTAATTTTACACATGAGAAAACTGGAACTATGGCTTGGCCAAGGTTACAGGGTGCAAGGTGCTTATCGCATGGGGAAAACACTGATGGTTAAATTTGATCTAACCGAAAGTGACTTATGTGAATTTCCCCCCAATTTTAGCCTATTGTTTGGAAAATGAAAAGTTTAGTTTGGGAAAATGAGGCTTTAGAATTTAATGGTGTAATATGTATAAATTTGATAGTGTCATATCAGATATGTACAGAATAGAACTCTGTTCTTTTCTAATAACTTATTTTCCTCTTTGAGTCTTCATTACTACTCATCAGCAGAAGATTGAAAAATTATTTTTTAATTGAAGCATAGTTGATTTACAGTATTTTATTAGTTTCACGTGTACAACATAGTATTTCAAATTTTTTTTTAACATCTTTATTGGAGTATAATTGCTTTACAATGGTGTGTTAGTTTCTGCTTTATAACAAAGTGAATCAGTTATACATATACATATGTTCCCATATCTCTTCCCTCTTGCGTCTCCCACCCCCCCATCCAACCCCTCCAGGTGGTCACAAACCACCTAGCTGATCTCCTGGTGCTATGCGGCTGCTTCCCACTACCTATCTGTTTTACATTTGGTAGTGTATATATGTCCATGCCACTCTCTCACTTTGTCACAGCCTACCCTCCTCCCTCCCCATATCCTCAAGTCCATGCTCCAGGAGGTCTGCATCTTTATTCCCATCTTAACCCTAAATTCTTCATGACATTTTTTCCCTTAGATTCCATATATATGTGTTAGCATACGGTATTTGTTTTTCTCCTTCTGACTTACTTGACTTTGTATGACAGACTAAAGGTCTATCCACCTCACTACAAATAACTCAATTTCGTTTCTTTTTATGGCTGAGTAATATTCCATTGTATATATGTGCAGAACTTCCCATACTATGTTGAATAAGAGTGGTGAGAGTGAGCAACCTTGTCTCGTTCCTGATCTTAGTGGAAATGGTTTCAGTTTTTCACCACTGAGGATGATGCTGGCTGTGGGTTTGTCATATATGGCCTTTATTATGTTGAGGAAAGTTCCCTCTATGCCTACTTTCTGCAGGGTTTTTATCATAAATGGGTGTTGAATTTTGTCAAAAGCTTTCTCTGCATCTATTGAGATGATCATATGGTTTTTCTCCTTCAGTTTGTTAATATGGTGTATCATTTTGATTGATTTGCATATATCGAAGAATCTCTGCATTCTTGGAATAAACCCCACTTGATCATGGTGTATGATCCTTTTAATATGCTGTTGGATTCTGTTTGCTAGCATTTTGTTGAGGTTTTTTGCATCTATGTTCATCAGTGATATTGGCCTGTAGTTTTCTTTCTTTCTGACTTTTTTGTCTGGTTTTGGTATCAGGGTGATGGTCATCTTGTAGAATGAGTTTGGGAGTGTTCCTTCCTCTGGTATATTTTGGAAGAGTTTGAGAACGACAGGTGTTAGCTCTTCTCCAAATGTTTGATAGAATTCGCCTGTGAAGCCGTGTGGTCGTGGGCTTTTGTTCGTTGGAAGATTTTTAATCACAGTTTCAATTTCAGTGCTTGTGATTGGTCTGTTCATATTGTCTATTTCTTCCTGATTCAGTCTTGGCACGTTGTGCATTTCTAAGAATTTGTCCATTTCTTCCAGGTTGTCTATTTTATTGGCATAGAGTTCCTTGTAGTAATCTCTCATGATCGTTTGTATTTGTGCAGTGTCAGTTGTTACTTCTCCTTTTTCATTTCTAATTCTATTGATGTGAGTCTTCTCCCATTTTTTCTTGATGAGTCTGGCTAATTTATCAATTTTGTTTATTATCTTCTCAAAGAACCAGCTTTTAGTTTTATTGATCTTTGCTATCGTTTCCTTCATTTCTTTTTCATTTTTTTCTGATCTGATTTTTATGATTTCTTTCCTACTGCTAACTTTGGGTTTTTTTTGTTCTTTTCTCTCTAATTGCTTTAGGTGCAAGGTTAGGTTGTTTATTCGAGATGTTTCCTGTTTCTTAAGGTAGGATTGTATTGCTATAAACTTCCCTCTTAGAACTGCTTTTGCTGCATCCCATAGGTTTTGGGTCGTCGTGTCTCCATTGTCATTTGTTTCTAGGTATTTTTTATTTCCTCTTTGATTTCTTCAGTGATCACTTTGTTATTAAGTAGTGCATTGTTTAGCCTCCGTGTGTTTGTATTTTTTACAGATCTTTTTCTGTAATTGATATCTAGTCTCATAGTCTTGTGGTCAGAAAAGATACTTGATACGATTTCACTTCTCTTAAGTTTTCCAAGGCTAGATTTGTGACCCAAGATATGATCTATCCTGGAAAATGTTCCATGAGCACTTGAGAAAAATGTGTATTCTGTTGTTTTTGGATGGAATGTCCTACAAATATCAATTAAGTCCATCTTGTTTAATGTATCATTTAAAGCTTGTGTTTCCTTATTTATTTTCATTTTGGATGATCTGTGCATTGGTGAAAGTGGGGTGTTAAAGTCCTCTACTATGAATGTGTTACTGTCGATTTCCCCTTTTATGGCTGTTAGTATTTGCCTTATGTATTGACGTCCTCCTATGTTGGGTGCATGAATATTGACAATTTTTATATTTTCTTCTTGGATCAATACCTTGATCATTATATAGTATCCTTCTTTGTCTCTTGTAATAGTCTTTATTTTAAGTCTATTTTTTCTGATATGAGAGTTGCTACTCCAGCTTTCTTCTGATTTCCATTTGCATGGCATATCTTTTTTCATCCCCTCACTTTCAGCCTATATGTTTCCCTAGGCCTGAAGTGGGTCTCCTGTAGACAGCATATATATGGGTCTTGTTTTTCTATCCATTCAGCCAGTCTGTGTCTTTTGGTGGGAGCATTTAATCCATTTACATTTAAGGTAATTATCGATATGTATGTTCCTATTCCCATTTACTTAATTGTTTTGTGTTTGTTATTGTAGGTCTTTTCCTTCTCTTGTGTTTCTTTCCCAGAGAACTTCCTTTAGCATTTGTTGTAAAGCTGGTTTCCTGGTGCTGAACTCTCTCAGCTTTTGCTTGTCTGTAAAGATTTTAATTTCTCCATCAAATCTGAATGAGATCCTTTCTGGGTAGAGTAATCTTGGTTTTAGGTTTTTCTCCTTCATCACTTTAAATATGTCCTGCCAGTCCCTTCTGGCTTGCAGAGTTTCTGCTGAAAGATCAGCTGTTAACCTTATGGGGTTTCCCTTGTGTGTTATTTGTTGTTTTTCCCTTGCTGCTTTTAATATGTTTTCTTTGTATTTAATTTTTGATAGTTTGATTAATATATGTTTTGGCATGTTTCTCCTTGGGTTTTTCCTGTATGGGACTCTCTGTGCTTCCTGGACTTGAGTAACTATTTCCTTTCCCGTATTAGGGAAGGTTTCAACTATAATTTCTTCAAATATTTTCTGAGTCCCTTTCTTTTTCTCTTCTTCTTCTGGTACCCCTATAATTCGAATGTTGGTGTATTTAATGTTGTCCCAGATGTCTCTCAGACTGTCCTCAGTTCTTTTCATTCTTTTTTCTTTATTCTGCTCTGCAGTAGTTATTTCCACTGTTTTATCTTCCAGGTCACTTATCTGTTCTTCTGCCTCAGTTATTCTGCTATTGATCCTTTCTAGAGTATTTTTAATTTCATTCATTGATGTGTTGTTCATCATTGCTTGTTTCTTCTTTAATTCTTCTAAGCCCTTGTTAAATATTTCTTGCATTTTCAGTATTCTATTTCCAAGATTTTGGATCATCTTTACTATCATTATTCTGAATTCTTTTTCAGGTAGACTGCCTAGTTCCTCTTCATTTGTTAGGTCTGGTGGGTTTTTACCTTGCTTCTTCATGTGCTGTGTTTTTCTGTGTTTTCATTTTGCATATCTTACTGTGTTTGGGGTCTCCTTTTCCCAGGCTGCTGGTTTGTAGTTCCCATTGTTTTTGGTGTCTGTCCCCAGTGGCTAAGGTTGGTTCAGTGGGTTGTGTAGGTTTCTTGGTGGAGGGGACTAATGCCTGTGTTCTGGTGGTTGAGGCTGAATCTTGTCTTTCTGGTGGGCAGGCCCACGTCTGGTGGTGTGTTTTGGGGTGTCTGTTGCCTTATTATGATTTTAGGCAGCCTCTCTGCTAATGGGTGGTGTTGTGTTCGTGTCTTGATAGCTGTTTGGCATAGGGTGTCTAGCAATGTAGCTTGCTGGTCGTTGAGTGGAGCTGAGTGTTGGTGTTGAGATGGAGATCTCTGGGAGATTTTTGCTGTTTGATATTACGTGGAGCTGGGAGGTCTTTTGTGGACCAGTGTCCTGAACTTGGCTCTCCCACCTCAGTGGCACAGCACTGACTCCTGGCTGGAGCACCAAGAGCCTGTCTTCCACACGGCTCAGAATAAAAGGGAGAAAAAATAAGAAAGAAAGAAAGAATGAAAGAAAGATAGGAAGGAAAGAAGGAAGAAATAAAGAAATAGGATAAAATACAATAAAGTTATTAAAATAAAAAATAACTATGAAGAAAAAAATTTAAAAAGAAAAAAAAAAAAAAAAAAAGAAAACCGGACGATGGAACCCTAGGACAAATGGTGAAAGCAAAGCTGTACAGACAAAATCTCACACAGAGGCATACACATACACACTCATAAAAAGAGGAAAAGGGGAAAAAATAATATATCTTGCTCCCAAAGTCCACCTCCTCAGTTAGGGATGATTTGTTGTCTATTCAGGTATTCCACAGATGCAGGGTACATCAAGCTGATTGTGGAGATTTAATCCGTTGCTTCTGAGGCTACTGGGAGAAATTTCCCTTTCTCTTCTTTGTTCGCACAGCTCCAGGGTTTCAGATTTGGATTTGGCCCCGCCTCTGCGTGTAGGTCGCCTGAGGGCGTCTGTTCTTTGCTCAGGACGGGGTTAAAGGAGGAGGTGATTCGGGGGCTCTGGCTCACTCAGGCCGGGGGGAGGGAGGGGTACGGAGTGCGGGGCGGGCCTGCGGCGGCAGAGGCCGGCGTGACGTGCGTTCTCCCGGGGAAGTTGTCCCTGGATCTCAGGACCCTGGCAGTGGCGGGCTGCATAGGCTCCCGGGAGGGGGTTGTGGATAGTAACCTGTGCTCGCACACAGGCTTCTTGGTGGCGGCAGCAGCAGTCTTAGCGTCTCATGCCCGTCTCTGGGGTCTGCGCTTTTAGCCGCGGCTCGCGCCCGTCTCTGGAGTTCCTTTAAGCAGTGCTCTTAATCCCCTCTCCTCGCGCACCAGGAAACAAAGAAGCAAGAAAAAGTCTCTTGTCTCTTCGGCAGCTCCAGACTTTTTCCTGGACTCCCTCCTGGCTTTCCGTGGTGCACTAACCTCTTCAGGCTGTGTTCAGGCTGCCAACGCCAGTCCTCTCCCTGCTCTCCAACCAACCGAAGCCAAAGCCTTAGCTCTCATCCCCGCCCACTCTGGCGGGTGAGCAGGCAGGCCTCTTGGGCTGGTGAGTGCTGGTCGACACTGATACTCTGTGCGGGAATCTCTCCGCTTTGCCCTCCGCACCACTGTTGCTGTGCTCTCTTCCGGGGATCCGAAGCTCCCCCTTCTTCCCCCTGCAGTCTCCGCCCTGAAAGGGGCTTCTAGTGTGTGGAAACCTTTCCTCCTTCACAGCTCCCTCCCACAGGTGCAGGTCCTGTCCCTATTCTTTTGTCTGTTTTTTCTTTTGTCTTTTGCCCTACCCTGGTACGTGGGGACTTTCTTGCCTTTTGGGAGGTCTGAGGTCTTCTGCCAGCGTTCAGTGGGTGTGCTATAGGCGTTGTTCCACGTGTAGACGTATTTCTGGTGTATCTGTGGGGAGGAAGGTGATCTCCGTGTCTTACTCTTCCGCCATCTTCTCCAGAATCTCCCCATTTCAAGGTTTTTATAGATTTTACTCCACTTAAAGTTATAAAAAGAAGATTCAAAATTTTGTTTTTATCTTTAATTTAAAAAAAATTTATTGGAGTATAGTTGATTTACAATGTTGTGTTACTTTCTACTGTGGAGCAAAGTGAATCAGTTATATATATGCATATATCCACTCTTTTTAGATTCTTTCCCCATGTGGTCATTACAGAGTATTGAGTAGAGGTCCCTGTGCTATACAGTAGGTCCTTATTAGTTATCTATTATATATAGTAGTGCGTATATGCCAATCCCATTCTCCCAATTTATCCCTCCTCACCTTTCCCCCTTGATAACCATAAGATTGTTTTCTACATCTGTGATTCTATTTCTGTTCAAAATTTTTATTTCTACATATTCCAATCCCTTCCAGCTTAAAACTGAATTGTTCTCAAGTCCATCAGATTCAAATATATTTTTAGTGTCCAGTTTGGGTATAGTTGACTCAGTCACCGCTGGGTTCCCAACACTTCAGCTGAACGGTTTTTCTGCCTGTCTCTGAGCCTCCATCCCTCCTTCCTCATCGTCCCCCAGCATCAATGACATCTGTAGTCTGTAGGAATACACCTGCCGCGAGGAGAGGTTTGGCCTGGATGTGCTTGTCCAAGTCCTGGCTTTTGGTACAGACCATATCTCACCACTGGCACCCTAGAAGGTGACTCTTTTGGTTACCCTATTCATAAGGCTCTTTAGCTAATTGTGAGATACCCAATGCTTCTAGGATATCCATGCCACAGCCAGTGCGTGTGTGATTCACGGCTTCTTGTGGGGCTCAGTGCCTCCATAATTCATGCACTCAGTCACCATTTAAAGAAGATTCTCTGGCTACAGAAAACCACCCCTGCTGAATCCTTTCCACATCTGAACTGGAAAGAGAGAGCAGACCCAGGCAGCACACAGGCCCCTTCTTTCCTTACCTCTTCTTGTTTAGTTGTGTCACACTGCCATTTCTCTATGGTTCTCCTTTCTTAGTGCCCAGCACCAAAGGGACCATCTGTGGGTTTTATCCCATAGCCAACTCCTATGGGAACAAGGAAACCACTGGATTTTCCAAACCCTTAATCTTCAGGTCTCCCAAATTTTATGGCTAGACTTTTTGAGTGCCATCTTCTATTGGGTAAGGATAAACACCTTCCTTCTCCAAATTCTCCAGGTTCAAACATCCATTTATCTCACTTTTTTTTTTTTAATTGAAGTATCGTTAATTTACAATGTTGTGTTGTTGCAAGTATACATCAAAGTGATTAAGTTATACATATATATATATTCTTTTCCCTTATAGGTTATTACAAGATACTGAACATAGCTCCCTGTGCTATACAGTAGGTCCTTGTTGTTTACCTATTTTATATATAGTAGCATGTATATGTTAATCCCAAACTCCTAATTTATTTCCCCTCACCCCTCCCCGGCTATCCCCTTTGGTAACTGTAAGTTTGTTTTCTATGTCTCTGACTCTATTTCTCTTATGTAAATAAGTTCATTTTTCAAGATTCCACATATAAGTGATATATGGTATTTGTTTTTCTCTGTCTGACTTACTTCACTTAATATGATAATCTCTAGGTCCATCCATGTTGCTGCAAATGGCATTATTTCATTCTTTTTTGTGTCCATTTATCTCTTGAGTTGGTTAAGACCAAAGGATTCGTACTGACTCATTTGCATCTTTGATGGATTTAGGGCCTAATACTCTGTGCTAAAATCATATTTGAATTTATGTATTTTGGAATGTGTTATTTTATTAAAAATTTTTTTTGTAGACAGCAGTTTCTGAAGTAATCTATATCCTTTTAATTTAGCCACCAGAGGAGGGAAGAAATCAACAGGGATCCTGGGAGAATAAAAGGAGATTTTACTGATATTTATCCCTAGTTTCCTGTGGCTTTGGATGATCCAGTACATATCAGCAGAGAAAGAGTAACCATCTGATATAACTGCAAAGATTTTGGGGCCTGCACACTTAATACCAGTCATTGATTAAGCAGTTTGGAAGACAGTGGGGAGAACCTAGAATTTTTCACTTTATTTCATGGAACAACTTTGAAAGATGAAAAATAGGTAGGTTTAGACATTAAGGGAGTGTTTTTCAAACACTAGCAAAACTACATTAAAAGTGGATCTTGTCCCTATAAAAGGATGGCTGACTCACCAGAACGATGCCTTTGACAACTCATGGCCAACATTTAGTGTGCTCTTACTATTGGCCAAGCCGTGTTCTATTTTATGTGTATTAAATAATTTAGTCCTCACAGCCCTTTGAGGTAGCTTTGTTATATTACCCCTTGTCAGTTTACAGATGAGGTGATTAAGGCCCAGTGGGGTTAAGGAACTCGCTCAAGTATGTCAGCTGGAAAGTGTGCACCTAACCACTCCACCATACTATTGGCTTCTCAAAGATACCATTAAATCTAACCATCAGGATTCCTTATACCAACCCGAAAGTTAGGTGTTAAGAAGGCAGCATGTCATCCTACAGTGTGGTTTTCTTTGCTGGGCTGGACTGAGTGGCCCCATGTTTCTCCTATCTCAAGAGGGTGGTGACGCTGTCATCTGCCTTCCCTGGGCATATTTTGAAATATGATTCTGGAGCCCATACAGAGTTAATTCAGCAGGGTGGGCTGGAGTTCTGAGATCTGCATACTTACAGTGGTGCCCTCATGGTTCTGATGTAATGCAGGTTTCTTTCTGGATCTTGGTCTTTTCTCTGAGTGCTGAGTCTCTAGTTTTGATCCTTATGCAATGCTTTTCCACACATTTCAGGCAGAGGGAACAGCAGTGCAAAGGCTCTGGGGTGGGGTGGGAATAAGATTTTCATGTTTAAAGATCAGGAAAAAGGCCAGTGTGGTTGGGACTTGGTGAGAAGTGGGAGAGGAACAGAAAATATGACCATAGGGGTCAGACCACATAGGGCCTCTAGGCTATGGTATGGGGTTTGCATTTAATGCCACATAAAATGGAACACCATGGAGACTTAAATGAATGGCTGATGTGGTCAAATTTAAAGTCTTAACCATCACATGAAATTCAAGCATGTTTTTCAAAGTAAAACATTTTCACTAGGCTCTCCATCTAAGAGGAGATAGGCATCTGGACTGCTTTTCTGAAGATAATTGTTTCTTTAGATATTTCTTTCCACAAAGTTATTTTTATCTCATGTTTTACATGTACTATCATAGGTCATTCTACTGAAAAATTGAGACAGCTATTAATTCTTTTTGCTTGGTTTTTAACATAAATTTTAAAATTCTCTGCATTAAAATCCACGTTCTTGAATTTGCTGTATTCGTTTTTTATTCCTGCTGTAACAAATTACCACAAATGTAGTGGTTTAAAATAGCACAAATTTATTTTCTTGCAGTTCTTTAGGTCAGAAGTCTGACACAGGTCTCGCTGGGCTAAGATGAGGGTGTCAGCAGGATTGCATTCCTTTCTGGGGGGCTTCAGGGGAAATGCTTTTCCTTCCCTTTTCCGGCTTCTGGAGGCCACCCATTCCTTGGCTCCTGGCCCCCTGCCTCTACCGTCAAAACCAGCAATGTTCATCTTTCTGATTGTTCTTCTGTAGTCACATCTCCCTTTGACCCCTGCTGGTAAAGTTTCTCTGCTTTTAAGCATCCATGTGATTAAGCAACACTCAGATAACCCAAAATAATCTCCCTTTATCTCAAGGTCCTTAATTTAACCACACTGGCAAAAGCCCATTTGCCGTGAAAGGTAACACATTCATTGATTTTAGGGACTAGGATGTGGACATTTTCGGGGGTGGCATTATTCTCCCTACCACACTGTTGCTTCTTTTAGAAGGAAATTGCCTTTAGATTGAAATTTTTATAAAAAATTCAGTGCAACATAAAAGTTAGAAGCTGGTTGGTTGGTTTTTTTTTGTGTGTGTGATACGCGGGCCTCTCACTTTTGTGGCCTTTCCCATTGCGGAGCACAGGCTCCAGACGCGCAGGCTCAGAGGCCATGGCTCATGGGCCCAGCCGCTCCGCAGCATGTGGGATCTTCCTGGACTGGGGCACGAACCCATGTCTGCTGCATCAGCAGGTGGACTCTCAACCTCTGCGCCACCAGGGAAGCCCTAGAAGCTGGTTTGAATCTGGCATTCTGAATGGTGATTTTTCAGTGAGGTTTTCTTCTTTTTCTCTATGAAATCAACAAAATATTTCATCATTTTCTGAAGCCTTTACAAGCCCTGTTATGCCTTAAATGTGTACAGAAACTTCCATATTACACATAAATTGTTTTTCTTTCAATTGTTTCCTCTCCAAGTATTCTTTCCTTTTATTTGTGAATTATCTTGATGTCAAAGCATTTCTCAACTTGACATTTTCTTTCCAAAGTTTTAGGCTTCCAGCCTAAAATAAAAGCACAGACTTTTTATTGCTTTATAGGAGAAATGCATCACAAAGTTGTTTTTATTCACTATCTGGTTACTTCCCTTTCTGACACCAACATCATTTTAATCTCTAAAAAGTGCAGATGTTTCATATAACATATAGTCAAAAGAGGTCATAGATAAACAATTAAAATTTTATTGGTGTTCTTGGCTAAATGTCGGCTTTAAAAATGAATAGATTTATGTTTATCCGATTTAAACATATACAGACATACACATGTATATATTTTATGAACTTTCTCTTGTAATCTTTTCTCATTGTCTTATCACCTGGCAGCTGACTACCTATTAAATAGACTGCCAGGTACTTAGAATTCTACTGAAAGTTTAAATACAGGTGGAAAGGATTTGAAACATATTATTATCAACCAATATATTATAATCATCAATCCTTTTGTTGTTATCTATTTCCCAAGACTGTACAAGCCTGTTCTATCAGAGTTCTTATTAACTCTTCCACATAAGGATTTGCATTTAGCATTATAGCTTTTTAAGCAAATTTTAAGCTTGAGAATTACATGACAGTACATGTGTATGTCTATTCCACTTAGTAGGAAGGACCAAAAAAACTTCACAGGTTTTGTCATTTAATTTGCTCTGTCCCCACATTTTTGTAAATGTTATGGCTGTTCCTTGACAAGTCTCTAATTTTTCAAACAGAATGACTATTCACAAGAGAATTTCAATTTTCAGCACTTGGCTTTTAATTATTTTTTCTTCTTAAATATGCAGCTTAAACTGTGAAAATGCCAGTTTGAACTTCACCTACTCAAATTCAAATATCAACCAAAGTTTCCTTAACGCTCGTGGTATTTCATCTTTGCTAAAATCTCTACTTCTTTTATGTCACATTCGGGAAACTCTGCCCTGCCTACTCTTCAGCTCGAGGGGTAGGAGAGTCTAGTTTCTGCGTCATTTTGGAGACTACATTTTTCTCATCCCAGTTTTTCTGCCTTTGTTTCCAATTTTGAATTATGGTTAAGTTCCCTTGCAGATTGGTGATATATTCTGAATCCCCCAGGAGGTAGGGTGTGTGTCGGGGACAGCTGATAAATGATCATTGATTGGCATCATCATTAGTGGGGCCACTGGGGAAGCTGGGTTATAGGAGTAGCTTTTAGAAAATCTGTTTTCTTAATCTCTGGATTAAAACATATGAATCTTTTGAAAGGTATGTTTCAATATAAACTAACCTAATTTAGGAAAATATCCAGGACTGTAAAAGAGTTACGTGGTAAATTTGATATGATGTTACTGCTCAGTTTGTGAAAATATTCAGGTCAACTTACACCAATTTGAAAACATTGTATTTGCTGACAAATGGCACAATATATCATAGGCCTAAAAATTGGTTTATAAAACAATCTAAACATTGCATGCAGAGTCAAGATATTTTAAGGATGTGCTTGAGGGAATGCACACCTCCATTTCACGGGAAAATAAAGAACTCAGTGCTAAGGAAATTGATGTTATGCTAGAAAGTTCCCTATCTGAAATATGTATACAAGTTATGAAGGGGAAAAGAAAGCCATCTGTCTAACACATGACTTCTAAGTATTGGAAACAAAAGTCTAGACTATAATGGATATAACTCAATATTTAAATTCTTCCATTAACAATCTTAAGGTAATTAATTCTTAAATATGTGAGAATTCATTGGGTGAAGGAAAGTGTGATTTGCTGCAGAGTATTTCAAGTTGAATACAACATGGCCTGTGCTTTCACGGCCATTTAATTGGAGAGAAAAAGCATGCATGGAAGTAATTACTGAGATAGAGAGTGTTCACGGCCTCAATATTTGAGGTAGAGCTCAAATATTGTGGGACTTTAGAGGATAAACAGTTACTTTTAACTGATTCTAGAAAAGCTTAGTGGAATTGGTATTTGAAACGGGCTATGAAGGTTATTTACAAATCTGGGCATTCAGAAGGAACAGTACAGGGGAGGCTTGGAGCGTGGAGAGTAGAGGATGTAGTTCAGCAGAAAGTGTGGAAGGACAGAGTGAAAAATAGGACACGTGGCCCAAACTGACACTCCTGCTGCATCGCATCTGAAGACATATTTTCATTGGCTTGAAAAGTATCAACTTTTCTTTTGAATTAGTTTCCTAAATTTAAAAACCAGGAGATTTTATATAAGTATATCGGTTTCTGGCTTCTCTTGAAACATCAGGCCCACATTGTTCCCTGGCAGGGATCAGCTGGAACGAAAGAGCAGCCTCTTCAGATGGCGCTCATGGCCTCCATTGGTTTTTCTGTCCCAACACCTGCCTCACCTCTGTTGGGTTTGAGGTCACACTACCAAGTTAAGACTAGATCGTGGAGAGTCTTGTATGAACGAATTAGAAAATTTAACATTTTTGGTGTTTTTTTTTGGTTCAAAAAATTTTTTTTTTTTTTGTGGTATGCGGGCCTCTCACTGCTGTGGCCTCTCCTGCTGCGGAGCGCAGGCTCAGTGGCCATGGCTCACGGGCCCAGCCGCTGCGCGGCATGTGGGATCTTCCCGGACCGGGGCACAAGCCCGTGTCCTCTGCATCGGCAGGCGAACTTTCAACCACTGCGCCACCAGGGAAGCCCCAAAATGGTTTTTGAGCGAAGGAATGACATAACCAGAACACTGTTTCAGATAGATCCATCCAGAAGCTCTATTTTAGGTGGATTTGAAAAGTGAGAAATTAGAGGTGGAGAGAAAAATTAGGAAGCTACACAAAGTAGGTGAGATACAACGAGGGTGAAACTAGGAGAGGGGCCAGGTAGAGAATTATGAAAGTGGAATTTGTAAGATTTTGTGACTGTTCATCTATGTGAGGTTTGAGACAGGGAAGAATTCAAGGGTCTTAACTTGTCTCCACCTCTCTTGCCCACATAGCGCCTCCGTAGTGTTGATTTGTATTTAAGGGACATCAGAGCAAACAACCCTATGAAACTTTGGGGTTTATTTATTATAAATATGCTAAGGATTTTGTTCACACATTATGTAGAATCTCTTCACAATTACCCACAGGGGAATTTTTTCTCTGGTCTTGGTACTAGAAATGTGAATGTATATATTGAAGAACTATGTGGTTTTCTTTGTCTGGACACTGTGAACTGTGTCACTACTTGTACCCATCCTTTCTCTTTGGCTGATATAGGAAGCTCAGAGCCAAATATATGACGTATTAATTTGACTACAAGCACTTTGTGTGCTAACTTTATTCTTGGCTCCATCTTAAGTTTTTTTTTTTAAACTTTAAACATACTTTTTTTAAAAAATGTTTTTTTTAAATTAAAAGAATTTCCTTCTCTGTTTTATTGTCTTTACTACTAATTCTAAAGTATTTATGTAATTATCATGGAATTTTAAGTTACCTTATATCTTTTTACAGAATAATCTAGAGTAAAAATGATATATTATAATCACATGTTTAAATTAAGCCTGAATTTCCCCTTTTATGGCTTTGTAAAGATTAAATAGAAAAGTATCTGGATTTGATAAAAAGTAAAATAAGGGAAATATTTTATGGGGATTCTCAAGGTTTGAAAATCTAGGGCAAATTCATTGACTCAAAGACAAGCCAAGAAATGTTACTCAGAAATGGGAAAATATTACAGGTATGTTATCAAGTTCATACCTGGTTAGAAAAAAAAATCTTACTTCATTTATAAGAGACTATCTAAAAATACGCACATTCTAACATCAAGGTGGTATTCATTCTGATTTGTATATAATTCTATCCTGGAGTTATGTCTGAAAAAAGTTTTCCAGACTTGGGGAAAAAAAAAAACCAAAAACTGTCTTTGCCTATGACTCAAAAGTCGATTAAGGACTCTAACCGACTGAAACATCTTGCTAATAAGCAGATACTAGTCTGGTAGTTCTATTCCTTGAATTTTTTTGCTTGGATTTTCAAACAATTACCTATGTTCTTTCAGCATATTTTTGACATTCTGAAATTACTGACACAAACGAGAGATGCTTCTTATCCTTAGAATGGAAAGAGGTTGAGAGTATGATGAAAACGTTCACAGCAAAACATTTATGTAGACTGAAAAAATGCAACATGCATTTTTGATTTATATAAGCAAAGTAATTTCACTTTTAAAGACTGGAAAAAGTGTTATTGCCTATTTTATTTGAAATTAATACCTCTGATATTATTACAGATTGGAGAGAAAAGCATTAGACTGGAAGTCAGGCTTATTCCAGATCAACCTTCAATGGGCTCAATGACTTTAGGCAACTTGGTTAATCTATCTGCAATTTACTTTTTTCATTTCTAAAATGGCACAGTGTCTTTGAACTAGGTGATCTCTTCCAATTCTAACATTGTATAACTTTCATCTCTATTATCCATATGTGGCTAAAAGATTCATGCAGGACAAGTCCTCTCTATGCATAAAGAGGTCCTTTTGGTTTGAGGCTTTCATCTTTTAAGAGCTTCCTTTTGGTTTTACATGTCTCTTTGCTTTGTGCCTGCCTATTTTAAATTTGACTCTATCATTGACATCTCATAAAGTGAGTGGAAATAGATCATGCTGAGGAGAAGGAAGATTGATTAAAGAAAAAGATCAATAAGGGAAGAGGAATGTGTTGAAGCTGAGAAAATAGTTAATCAAGAGAGTAGGAAGAGAGGGTTGAGGATCATAGCCTCAAAACCTTTTTGATTTGGGAAATATTTCTGTATTTTATCCCTTTATTTAGAATTAACTATTTGAATAAATTCCCTCAGACCATTTCTATGTGTCAAGGACCATGGGTCAAAGATGTTTGGCTCATTTTATTTTCTTTTTGCTTATTTTATGTCTCTTATTGACTTCTGAAAACAAATTTGTCTACTCTCAATTCAGTGAATCTGTTCATATTTGAATCTATTCTTGTTAAATTTTTAGAGCTGATTCCTTTTTAAGAGTCATGATTAAAACCCCACTTAGCTTCTGGAACATACCCTCTCTTGTTTCTCATTCGACCTCCCTGACAATGCTTTTCCCTCTCCTTTGCTGGTTCCTTCTCATCTTTGGGAAGGACTTTAAACATTGAACTGCTCCAGGACTCCCTCCTCAGGCCTTGTACCATCTTCATCTGCTCTGATCTTTAGGTGGTCTCATCCAGTCTTCTTGTATTACATACCATCTATATGCCGAAAACTCTTAATTGTCAGAACTCCCATAGAGACCCTGAGAGAAACTTGCTAACTATACAAAACTGGTTTATTAAACTTGCTAGGCAAGGGTCTTGACAAAACCTCAAGTGCTTCTCAAAAGGAGGACATAAGGAAGGGCACTTAGAGGGCTTTAAGGGCTGGAGTTAGTCATCTGGTAGTTTTAAGATGGAAGCATGTGTGTCTGGGCAGGGGTTGGTCAGAATTGAGTGAGCTGCTATTCAAATGCCTCCTTGTCAGAAAGGTATTCTTTGATTATACTACGTAAAATAGAGCAACTCTATTCCAACTTTATATTCACTCAAACTGCTTTATGATTCATAACACTTCTCAGTTTGGCATATTTTATATCGATTTCCTTTTTAAATTTTTATTCAAACAGAAAGTCACAAAAATTATAATCATCCTCATCAGTTCACTCAGTCCCATGTAATTAATTTTTTTCATCTTGATCTTTTGTTAGCACTTTTATGAGTTCATCAGTTTTCCATTAGAGTTCTGAAAATGCTTATTCATTCAGTTCAGCAGTATAGTCAGTTACCAGAAACCTGTACTTGTCAGAGTCTTTTCCATGAATTCCTTGAAGATGAAACCCTTTTATAGGAATATCTTTGCAAAAGCATCAGAGTACACCCAGAACTGTCTGTAAATGACAAAAGACATAAAAATGACCACTATTAAAGATTTGATGAACGTTCATAATAATGCAATTGACAAGGAAATTTAGTTATTTCAGGGATATACATTTTAAAGTAATAACTAGAATTATGACTTATAACATTATACCAGAACATATAAGATTTTTAGGAATTTCATGTAATGTCTGAAACATTTATATTAACATATTTCCATACAAATGACCCAATGAAAGTTTAGTATTGGTTGTTTTGTTTGTTTGTTTATATTGCAGGTTCTTATTAGTCATCAGTTTTATACACATCAGTGTATACATGTCAATGCCAATCACCCAATTCAGCACACCACCATCCCCTCCCCACTCCCTGGTGTCCATACGTCTGTTCTCTACATCTGTGTCTCAACTTCTGCCCTGCAAACTGGCTCATCTGTACCATTTTTTCTAGGTTCCACATACATGCATTAATATATGATATTTGTTTCTCTCTTTCTGACTTACTTCACTCTGTATGACAGTCTCTAGATCCGTCCACATCTCAACAAATGACTCAATTTCGTTCCTTTTTATGG